>NC_057841.1:37097000-37408000 GCF_910594005.1 Cervus elaphus
TCTAACATGGAGATTTTACCAAATGGTCTGTACAAATACTTCTACCTAATATTTTATGATGCCACTGAAACTTTGGTGAATAAATGACTTCCTTACCACCTAAAGAGTTTCACAAGGAGATCTAAGGTTTAGTTTGGAAATGCCTCTCTTTTTTGAAGATTCTAAACAGGTCACTAAAGAATATCACTTTGTGAGAAAACATCTTATGTTATTTCCTTTTATTTTTTGAAAAAATGATAAATAATAAAGACTGAGTGATGACAAATTAGCAAGCCACTTCTCCATTTTAGGCAACAGATTCATGACTTTTGAATGAAAATGTTACAACCTTTGCATCATTGCCTTGTATGAAACATACAATCTCTCAATCCTTCTAAACATTTTTTGCCAGATCTTGATTGCCACAGCCTAATTTTGTTTGTCCACATGACACTTAATTAAGATGATAAATATCATATCAGGTCTGTGGACATTCTTTTACCTTGACACTAAAACAACAGTGGTGACAAAGAACAGGTCGAGCCATAATGGATCTCTCTCTACCATGAAATTGCCCAAGACAGAGTAATAGAATCATCAGACACTGCACTCATTATTGTGAAACTTTGTTCATCATGATTGCTTTTGAAAACTCCATTATGGAAAAAACATTTACTCTGAGTCTCCTTGGTTTGCAAAGAAAAAGGTATCAAATGTACCGTTTTTATTTTTAGTGCCTCTGTCAACAACGGCAAAACAAAAGTGAGGAATTAAATGACATCTGGAAAATTTGACCTGTGGTGTCAACGAAATGGAAACGTGCTGTCCTTTAGATCCTTCTGGCTTTTTGAACATTAGGGTTTGTTTGTTTGTTTCCTTCCCCCCTTTGCCTCTCTACCTCCCTCTGTCAGTTCTTTGATTAATTACCTGAAGTTTTCATTAATTTCTTCATCAAGTATTTGTTGAGATCTACTCTTCCAGCTGCTGTGCAAGACACGGGAGTTTTAGCAGATTTGGTGAGAGAAATGGTGAGCTTTCATTGGGATTTAACAGTCTAGTGGAGAAGACAGATATTAAATAATTATGATGAAGAGGGTTATTGTTAAGACAAATATAGGGTATGATGAGAGTGTCAGGCAGGTATAAAACAAACTCTAAGTTTTATGGGAAATTTCTCTGGAAAAGGGACATATAAATTAGTTATGAAGGGATAATGGATATGTAAAAATGTCAGTCACTCAATCGTGTATGACTCTTTGCGACCGCATGGACTGTAGCCCGCCAGGTTCCTTTGTCCATGGGGTTCTCCAGGCAAGAATACTGGAGTGGGTAGCCATTCCCTTCTCCAGGGAATCTTCCCAATCCAGGTATCAAATCTGGGTCTCCTGCGTTGCAAGCAAATTCTTTACCATTTGAGCCACCAGGAAATCTCCTAATGAATATGTGAGTTCAAGGCAAATATCCTAAATTGAGAGAAGAATATTTGCAATGGTCCAGATGTGAGAGAGAGATCACAGCATGTTTGAAGAACACTGGAAGTATTTTAATAATGCTGGAACATAAAGTGGAAATTGAGGAATAGTGAAAAATGGTGCTGGAGGAGTGGGGGGGATAAGACTGTGTAGAACCATCAGCCCTCATTGCATTTGGGGGCTAATATGATCAGATTTGTGTTGAGAGAATCACTCTGGTGACAGTGTAAAGAATGAGAGGCAAATGTCAAAAGTGGTGGAAAAAGACTTACGTTTTCAGCCATAAGGAATGAATAGAGTCTAGACTTATCCTTTCCCTGTAAACAATGAGAAAAATGGACAAAATATAGGAAACAACTATTTTCAGATGTTTCACAATAGGCAGCACAGGATTGCAATCACTGAGAAAAGGAAAACAGATGATGTAAGGCCTGTCATCATTAAAGTATTCTGTCTGGAGGTAATTTCCAGTCTTAGGTGTAGGAAGCATGAACTCAAATAGAGCTCAGCAATATTTCAAAATTCCAGCAAGCTGAAGCATTTAGAATTTTGAGGGCAGAGTATGCAATAGGAGGGAATTATTCAGAAGAGTCCCAGAAATATTCATAGAAGTTCCCTTGAACTTTGGCTGAACATCAGTACACACATGTATAGGGTAAAATCCATGAGGTCAAGAAAGGGTAGATCTCAAGGAAAGCGTTATTACTGGAAAACTGTGGTACAAGTAATTTCACAGCTCAAACAGTGTTATGAATTATTCTAATTCCTTTCAACCAAGAGGAGAGACCTCATTAAATTCTTGAAGCATTTAATGGAGACCCCAGAATACTGATACCTTGGAAATGGGGCTAAATTCACTCCAGATAAAGTACTTTACTTACTTCTACCATAAAAGAATTTAAAAATGAGCCTCAAAAAACCAAACCACTTTATAAATAACCCTCTACCAGAAAAAGCCAAACAATCCTAAAAACAATGCAAAATCTAGCACTCAGTACATATTCAAAATGTCCAGCAATCATTCAGCAATTGCTAGACTTATAAAAAAGTGAAAAATGTGACCCATAGCCAGGAAAAAGAAGTAAATAGAAACAGACATAGAAATAACAAATAAAATAGATTTAGCAAAGATATTAAAATAAGTATTATAAATATGCTCCAGAGTATAAAGGAAAATATAAGATATAATGTTATAAAATCAATGTTATAAATTATGAAAAAGATTATACTAGTGACATGCTTCTGTCTTTAGAACTTAGAAGAACAAAAGCAATTAAACCTGAAGTAAGTAGATGAAAGGAAATAGAAAGCAATAGAATTAAAAAATAGAAAAACAGAGAAAAAAAGAATGAAGCTAAAAGCTGGTAATTTGAAAAACCAATAAAATTAAAATGCTAAGTAGACTGACTACAATGAAAAAAGGACATCTCTACAGATCTTATAGGTATTAAAAAATAATAAGTATATATTTTGAAAAATTTGTCAATAAACTGAAAAACTTGGATGAAAAGAAAAAATTCTTTGAAAGACAGTTTATAAAAACTAACTCAAGAAGAAATAGAAAATTTGAAGAGCCCTATATGTATTAACAAAACTGAATTAATAATAGAAAACTTTCAAACAATCACACACACACAATCTCAACCCAAATGTTTCTCCTAGTGTATTATATTCAAATTTAAAGAAGAAAGAACACCAATTCTATACAAACTAATTCAGAAAAATAGAAGGAAACACTATGAAAATACTTTTTGAGAACAGATTTACTCTTCTACCAAAATCAGATAAAGATAATGCAGAAATAGCAAAACTAAAGACCCATATACCACACAGACATGATTATAAAAATACTTAAAACATGTTAGCAATATAGAATCCAATAATGTATAAAGTGATGCCATGCCCATTTGGGATAAAACTCTCAGCAAGCTAGAAATAGAAGGGAACTCTCTCAACCTGAAACTGATAGAATATCTACGAAGAACCTATAACTGACATCATGATTAAGTCGGAAAAACCAAATGATCTCATGGTAGTTTTGGGCAAGGATGCCCACTCTTACTATTTATACTCAAGATTATGCTAGAGATTCTAGTCACTGCAAAAAGGCAAAAAAGAAACAGAAGGCACATAAATTGGAAAGGAAGAAGGAATTCTCTTTTTATTTGCAAATAATATGATTATGTTTGAAAAAAATAGAGTCTACAAAAATTTACAGAACCAATAAATGAATTTATCAAGTTTGTAGAATGCAAAGTCAGTATTCAAAAATCAACTGTACTTTTACACACCAGCAATGAACAACTGTAAACAGAAATTAAAAATATCATTTGCAAGAGCATCAAAAAGTATGAAATACTTAGGAATAAGCTTTACAAAATAAGTACAGAATCTTTACAATGAAAAACATAAAACATTGCTGGGAGAAGATAGAAAGTGAAAGTGAAAGTTACTCAGTCCTGTCCAACTCTTTGCAACCCCATGGACTGTAGCCCATGGAATTACACTGGACCCCATGGGATCCTCCAGGACAGAATACTGGACCATGGGTAGCTTTTCCCTTCTCCAGGGGATCTTCCCAACCCAGGGACTGAACTCAGGGCTCCCACATTTCAGGTGGAGAAAATAGAGAAGATCTAAATAGGTTAACAGATAAACCATATTCGTGAGTAGAAAGGCTCGGTATTTTTAGGATATCTTCTCTGCAATATGATCCAATTAATGCAGTCCCAAATTTTAAAAAGCTATAGTTTTTGCATATAACAATTATAAAACTTTTGGAAAAAATAGATGAAAATCTTTATAACCTTCGGGTGGCCAAAGATTTCAAAAAGCATGAACCATTAGAGAAAATTAAAACTTCTACTTTTTGGAAACATTGTCAAGAGTATAAAAGTTTAAAGACTGTGAGAAAATATTCACTATGTATATATTTAGCTGCCAAAGAAATTGTATCCAGACTACATAAAAAACTTAAAATTCAATAATAAGTAGACAAACAACCCAAAGGTGATGAAAAGTAGATGGATATGAAAGATGTCTGAAAGTGGAAGAATCTTGTACTCTCCCTTTCATCTGAGTGAACACATATAATATTTTAAAAATACTAAAATATTTTAATATTATTTTAGAGTAGAAAGAAGGTTTCTTGAATATTTGGTGAGGATGAAGAGATAACTTATTCAGAAAATAAGAAGTGATCTTTATTGATGATTATATTGAGTTCTGAAGGACCCAGTGAAGAAGGATTTTATTTTCTTGGGCTCCAAAATCACTGCAGATGGTGACTGCAGCCATAAAATTAAAAAATGCTTGCTCCTTGGAAGGAAAGCTATGACAAACCTAGACAGTATATTAAAACGCAAAGACATCTCTTTGCCAACAAATGTCCATATAGTCAAAGTAGTCATGTACGGAAGTGAGAGTTGGACCATAAAGAAGGCCGAGCACCAAAGAGTTGATGCTTTCAAACTGTGGTGCTGGAGACGACTCTTGAGAGTCCCTTAGACTGCTAAGAGATCAAACTAGTCAATCCTAAAGGCAATCAACCCTGAATATTCACTGGAAGGACTGATGCTGGAATTGAAGCTCCAATACTTTAGCCACCTGATGCAAAGAGCCAACTAACTGATGCTGGGAAAGATTGAGGGCAGGATGAGAAGGGGGTGACAGAGGATGAGATGGCTGGATGACATCATCGACTCAATGGACATGAGTTTGAGCGAACTCTGGGAGATAGTGAAGGACAGGGGAGCCTGACATGCCACAGCCCATGGGGACTGCAAAGAGTCAGACAAGACTCTGTTTGGGCCTTCTGTCTTTAATCCTCAAAGTTTTAGTTCTTTTTATTTACTTTTTCTCTCTTTTTTTTTTTTTTTGTTTGAAGGAAATTATATTTACTAGGAAATACTTTTTTTTTTTTTTTCAGTGGGTTTTGTCATACATTGATATGAATCAGCCATAGATTTACACTTATTCCCCATCCCGATCCCCCCTCCCATCTCCCTCTCCACCCGATTCCTCTGGGTCTTCCCAGTGCACCAGGCCGGAGCACTTGTCTCGTGCATCCCACCTGGGCTGGTGATCTGTTTCACCATAGATAGTATACATGCTGTTCTTTTGAAACATCCCACCCTCACCTTCTCCCACAGAGTTCAAAAGTCTGTTCTGTATTTCTGTGTCTCTTTTTCTGTTTTGCATATAGGGTTATCGTTACCATCTTTCTAAATTCCATATATATGTGTTAGTATGCTGTAATGTTCTTTATCTTTCTGGCTTACTTCACTCTGTATAAGGGGCTCCAGTTTCATCCATCTCTTTACTTTTTCTCTTATTGTAAATTTAGCAAAAAGAAACTATCATTCACTCATTAGTTTTAATAGATTTATTTTTCATGATGTGGGGCCTATCCTCTGAGTTTACTGTATTCTGAGACATCTTCCATATAATTAGGAGAGTGTTTCTGGAAGAGCTATAGAAATCTATTTTCTATGATATATCTTGCTCCCAACATCAAAGGCATCAGAAGAAGCAATAAGAACTGACCCTCTCTCCCCAGTTTCCACTGGTTCAAGGTAGAATTTTACATGGAATGACATAATGACTCATGTTTCTCTTCTCTCTTTGCTCCAAATGGCACACGGATTTACATACTATGGTAATCTACTTATTTACACTATTCATGTGCTCTTATTTTATATTATCTTGTAGTGTTATTTGATTATACATATTTTACAACATTATATGTTCTTTATGAGCAGAGATTTGTTTCATTCTTCTTTATAAAATCCACCCCTTCCAACATTAGTGCCAGGGACAGAGTAAACACTTTAAAAATCACTATTTTCATGTATAGATGCAGTTGAAAACACCAGCAATTTCCCATAAAATCCCTTTTGCCCAGAATTCTTTGCACTTCAGTCCTATTTCTAGGTATTTATGATTCAGAATCATAAAAAATATTGAGGAAAATTGTTATCATCAAAGTGTTTCAAACATCAAATTAACTCTCCTCAACTTGGTTTTTCTCTAGCATCCTAACGCAGTTGATCATTATCCCAGCCATTAAAAGCCTCTTCCTCTGCATCTTCTAAAAGTTGTTCTAATAGACAAAGTTTTCTGAGAAAAAGCTAGAACTTGGATCCAATTTGTCAGGCTCTGAGGTTTACATCACTCTTTGGTGTGGTGCCCAGAAAAATACATTTTGTTTCAAAGAACTGACACAGCTTCCAGAACAGCTAAGGGGCACATGCTGAGAGACTTTTGGTGGTTTCTGACAGCTTGACCAGATACATCCCTTCCTTGAAGAGACTATATTGTTTTATGAGCGTATGATCTCTGTTTTGTATGAATATCTTCTAGATTAAAAATTCATGAAGATGTAAATTTTCCCCCCTCCAAAAAGGGGAAAGAAATAGCAGGTAGATGGAGTTCTTCATGCCACCTCTACTACCTCAGGTTCTAGTCTTCATCTGTACTTTTATTTCTTTTTCACATATTAACCCCATCCCCCCACTTTCTTACAGGCTTCCAAGGAAGAACTCGGGAAAAACCACTTCCCCGCCTCCTACCATTTCTTGATGTCCTCTTCTCTCGTTCTCTCATCCTCCCCCATTTCTCCCACAGAGATTCAAAATCTGAACCTCTGTGATGTCATACCACTCTAACTCTCTCACCAAAGGTGTGGCCAGTTAAAAAAACACAGCAAATCCTTCATTCTGGTTAAAAACTAGTATTTGAAATTTGCCCTTCCATCCCAGATGTAGTAATGCATGAGTCCATGTAAGTCTTCCTTGTTTATAGTCATGGAAGAGCAACAAATAGAATGTTCATTATTCAAATCCACCAATATTTTATTAGATACATGGACCTTTCTCCTCTTCAATTTTTTTTTGTGTTTTTTTTAACTGTGTATGCTCATAACTGAAAAAAACAAAACAAAACACAAAAACAAAACCAGATTCGAAGGCATGGTTTGCAGTTTCTTTTTATCCTTAATAGGTAGCATTGTATAGTAAGAATTGGTCAACTGAACTGGCTTCCCCTGCTGGTCCTGCATGGACTAGTTGGAATGATCTGTGGCAGCATATTTCTGAATCACCCTACCTTATGTAAAATGGGGATGATAATCAGGTTCTCATAAGACTGAACAAGAGCAAGGTGGGTGGGGATATGCCGTATGCCTAACACAGTTCTCTAGAGGTTCAATAAATACTAGCTCCTTCCCACCCCACCTTCTCTTCTCCATTTACTTCCTGTGCATCACTAGTGAAGCATCTCAAATCTGGGCAATCTTGGAATAGAGCAAACACATATATCCTGCCACTGAGTAATAAGTCAACTGTGACCAGATGTGTTCTCGGTGAGCATCACGCTCTGCCTCAGTTTGTTTTACACTCAAACTTGTGTTATAAACACTCCCAATGGGAGGCAAACTTCAGGTTGAGCCCCAGAGTTTGCCATCATTTAGACTCACACTGCTTATCCAGTGCTGCCTCTTCTCATGGATCCCTCTCAACAAGGCAGGCAGTCTCGTCCCTGTCCCTTGAACGTGAGCGTTGCATGGGATCTTCCTGAGTGTTTGTGTATGTTGCTGGTAATGCCTGAAATCCTTCACTTCTCTTCTCTATTCTTCTAAGTCCTTGTCACTCCTGAAATTTGTCCAGTGCTGTTCTATACTGCAAATTGCATATGTAACTTTAAACTTTCTGGTGGGCATATCTAAAAATCAAGTATAATTGATTTCAGAGATTTTTTTAATATAATTCAATATATCAAAAATACTATTTCAACTTATGATCAATGAGATATTGTAGACTGGGTTTTTTGACTAGATCTTCAAAATCCAGTGTCTATTTTATACTTAGAAAGTACATTCCCGTTTGGCTTTGCCACATTTCAAGTGCTAATAGCCACATAGAGCAAGTAGCTACTATGCTTGACAGTGTAGGTCTAGTCTGTCAGATTCAGCCCATCTTTTAACTCGATAAACATGACATCTTACGGTTTTGAAGACTGTGGTTTACAAAGCACTTTCAATATGCTATCTTTGGTGGCCTTTACAGCAGTGCCTGTGAGGATGGAATGAATTTTTGTTACCATTTCAGAGAAAAGGTAAAGAAACCACACACGGTTACCAAGACTCTAAGACACTGGGTAAAATACAGAGAACTGTACGAAAGTGAAAGAATTCATCCTTGAATACAGGACCTGAAGTTCCGATACCCAGTAACAAATTGTTTCTTGAAAATTGTATTTGCCTAGACTTTAACCATTTTCCCATAAATCATCTCACAAAAATTAATCTTCACAAATCCACCTGGAGGTAGTTTAATTTCATTTATTTGTGATTTTTTTGGGGGGGGTATAGTTGCATTACAGTATTGTAATTCTTTGCTTCATGCAATGAAGCAAATCACCAAAAGGAATTAAATTGGGTGATTTGAAGAGAACTACAAGTCTAGAGTTTGTCATTCATAATATCATTTATTTTTGAAAATTGATGCCCAAGCAACAAAACCCAAAAGGCACTCACATTTACCAGTTTCTTGTAACCTTTTCTTTTCCTTTTTACTAAATAGCTATATACTATATGCTGTATTCTGCACTTGATTTTTTTGACAATGTGTTTATTATATTACGTATACAAAGAGATCCTTGTGTGTAATTTGGGAGGTTTACCTTATTCTTTGTAGCTGTGGTTTCCGGTGTCTGTATTCCATGCATGGTCTGGATCTGTCATGCTTTAATAACTAGTCCTACTAAGGAGCGTTCAGGGTGTTTTCAGTCTTTTGCTATGACAAGTATTAATGACATCGTGGTCAATAAATTTGTGTATGCCTCATTTCACCATTGAATATAGCTACAGTATACCAACATTTCTGGGTCAAAGTATATGTGCATTTATAAATTGGGGTGAAATATTTATAAACTTCCCTTAAAAAAGATTTGATGACTTTCACTCACACTCAACGTGTAAGCACTTGCATCCTCATGCTGTGAAAACTCAGTGTGCTGTGAACTTGCATTGGTGAGTTCAAGCATCTTCTCACATGTTCAAGTGTCATTTGCATTAATTTTTCTACAGCTTGACCATTTGTGTCTGTATCCTATACTGTGTTCCTACTGAATTGCTATTATTTTCTTTTTAATTTTAAGAGCTCTCTAAATTTTAAGGAAATTGTGAGGTGAGATGTGATATTTAGACTTTGGATTTTTTTTTTTTTTGAAGATTTTGCTTTTGCTTTGTTGTTATGTTTGCTATTTTATATGTGCTAATTTATGAATCTTTTCTTTCATGGCTTTTGGGTTTTGTATCATGCTTTAGAATTTTAGTGGTATGTGTCCAAGTTTAATTTTCTTTTCAGATGATTACTCAGTAACTCAATGCCATTGTTAAATAATCTACCTTTTCTTTACAGATTTAACCTGCTACCCAAGTTGTGTGATTTACCTTGTATTTTTATGTTTATTTTTGAATTTTGTTTTTTCCTTTCACTGATCTGTCCTTGCACTAGTATCACATGACTTAACATCTACTAGTGTTTATCCCCTCACTATTATTCCTCCTTCCCTGATTTCTTTTGGATTCTCATGTATACTTACTTGTTTCCATATGAAGCTTATTGGCTTAAAAGAACACTTCTGTATTTTATTAGGATTACATTTTATTCTCAGCCTATATTTTGGAGAGGATTAGGAAAAACATCTATATGTAATGGGGCTTACCTCCCAATGGTACACTTTTTCATTTGTTAAGTTCTTCTACTGTCTTTCAGTAATATTTTAAAGTTTTACTTTCATATACTTATTACCTATTTTTCTAAATGTTTTGTATTTTTGTTCCTACTGTAAAGAGAATCTTTCTTCTCATTATGACTATTTAAGACATTTTATGATATAAAATTTCAAACACATCAAAATTAGAGAAAATAGGATTGTGAAGCTCCTTGTGCTCATCACCTCGTTTCAGTAATTTTTCAACTTATGGCCAGTTTTATTCCATCTAACCCCCTCCTTCTTATCCTCCCCAACCCTGGTTATTTTGAAGGAAATCCAAGACTTCATGCCATTTCACCTGTAAATATTTAAGTATGCATCTCTAAAAGATAGTAACTTGAAAAAAAATCTTACCATAAAAATTTTGTATCTCAGATATTTTACAATAATTTAATATCTTCAAGATATTTCTTTAATTGTCTTTAAAGTCTTTTCTAGGTCATTTGAGTTAGATTCCAAATAAAATCCATGTATCATTATTGTCTGAAGTGTTTCAAGTTTATTTTAATGTATAGGGTTGTCCTCTAGCTGTTTTTTACCTTTCACATCTTTGTTGAAGAAATTGGACCATTTTTCTAGTTGAGATTCCCATAAATTGGATTTTGCTTGGTTGGCTCCCCATGGAGTTATCATATTCCTTTATTCCTCTGCATTTCCTATAAATTGGTGATTAACTCTAGAGATGTGATTAAATTCAAGTTGGATTTTTGGGAAGGAAGACTGTATAATATCTGGTTTTCTTTTTGTGGTTTTAGAAGCCACTGATAAGTTATTTTCTTTGTCTATTGATTCATTAGGGCTTGGAAATGGTGATATTCTACTTAGATCAGTTTTCTCCATTTATTAGATTGGGGAAAGATTGAGGGCAGGAGGAGAAGGGGGCGACAGAGGATGAGATGGTTGGATGGCATCACCAACTTGATGGACATGGGTTTGGGTAGACTGGCAGCTGGTGATGGACAGGGAGGCCTGGCATGCTGCGGTTCATGGGGTCTCAGAGAGTCGGACATGACTGGGTGACTGAACAGAACTGAACTGACTTCTAAACAGAGATACTTTCCTCATCAACTATTTGTATATATACTGAGGTACAATAACTTGAGGTGCATTCTTATGAGAAAGGCAGAATAAATACGTCATTCTCTCCATTTAATAGTTTTCAAAACACTAATATCTTAACATCTATCAAGAGTGACCAGTGAGAAATGTTCTGTTTTGTTTTGCATGATGAATACATGGTTTTTAAAAATGTTTGATGTGTTTTAGCCCATTGAAGTTATTATCTTTATTGAGGTTCAAATCATTCTATCTTTAGCCATTGGCAATCCATTGACTTTGGCTCTTGCACTCTTTAGACATGATAAAAATCACTGATAACTTTTTACTTTCTTGTACAAAAAAGATGCTCCAGGCTTATCTTGTGCATTTCCTGCTCCAGATCCAAAAATGGACATTTTCCCAAGAATCTTTGGTTACTTTCAGTGGGAATTTATTTTTAGAGACTACACTCTGGACATTAAGGGTGCTTACTGCTATTGTGTGGCCATCATTTGTAGCCCTGTTCAGTAGATAGAGCTGGGAAATGTATGCATGTGGGTGTTTCAAAGATTAACTTTATTGTGAGTTTATACAAGTACTTCCAGCTCAAACTCAGGTCTACAGGGTTTTTACTCAACCTCAGTGATGTTGAATCTATATCTCCTTTCTTCCTTGCTAAATATTCTGGTTTCAGTAGGGAGCTTAATACCACAAAACGAGAGAAGAACAAGAGTCTAGGTGCATGTAAAAGAGTGGTTATAATTACTGATCACAGAATTTGAGCTAGGTTAAGAAGAGGTCTTCCCCAATGGCTCAGGGGGAAAGAATCCTCCTGCAAGGCAGGAGACGCAGAAGACTTGAGTTCGATCCCTGCATTGGGAAGATCCTCTGGAGGAGGAAAGGGCAACCCACTCCATTGTTCTTGCCAGAAAAATTTCATGGACAGCAGAGCTTGATGGTGTACAGTCCTATCATCGAAAAGAGTCAGACATGACTGAAGCGACTGAGCACAGCACAGGAAGGAAGGAGATGAGGGAGATGATGGGATGCAGGCGTCAGCTAGTGCTATGGTGGGGATCATTTTAAGTCCTGGGTGTTCATTGGAAGGACTGATGCTGAAGCTGAAACTCCAGTACTTTGGCCACCTGATGCAAAGAGTTGACTCATTGGAAAAGACCCTGATGCGGGGAGGGATTGGGGGCAGGAGGAGAAGGGGACGACAGAGGATGAGATGTCTGGATGGCATCACTGACTCGATGGGCATGAGTTTGAGTAATCTCCAGGAGTTGGTGATGGACAGGGAGGCTTGGCGTGCTGCGATTCATGGGGTCGCATAGTGTTGGACATGACTGAGCGACTGAAATGAACTGACTGAAGTGTATCTAATCAACACGTTGTATATCTTAAATTTACACAATGCTATATGTCAACTATATCTCACTAAACCCAGGAAGAAAAAGTGAGAGAGATGAAGAGTCATGACGCTGACAGTATTGTGCAGGTCTCGGTGGGAAAGGATGAAAAAGTATTGAAATCAAAAGAAGAGAGAGAGCCAGAAAGGTTGGGGGTAGTGGCCAGAGAGATGGTGTGACTGGGGTAACTGTAAAGCCTGGGGTGTTGGCATGTGGATGAGGGGCTGAGGACAGGAGGAGGTGATTCCTGGATGAGAAGAGGAAGAAGAACAAATTGGCCAAGATCCCAGAAGAATCATCCTTGTGGATCTTGAAACATGAAGAATTATGACAGGAGCACTGGAGAAAGTGATAATGGGGCAAAACAAAAACATCAGGAAATGAGAGAAGTGACCTGGGAGTGGTAGGTGAAGGCAACAATGAGGAGGGTGGGGGTCTGAGCCTGAAAACTGAAAGTCTAGGCTGGGAGTTTTAAGAAAGACAGGTGAAAGGTGGTTAGGGAATGGTAGCTCAGAGCCGGGGAATCCCTTTCCCCTGCCACAGGCCTCACAGGAGAAGGTGGCAGGGGAAACCTGCCCTCCCAGGGGGCTGCAGGCACAGTGCGTCCTCAGAAGAGCCAGTTCTGCGAGAGCCAGAAGCTGGAAGTACTTTCGGGCATGAGGCTACAAACTTGAGGATTTTGCTGGAAAACTGGCTTTCCACTTCAGTCCAGAGGGCAACAGTGAAAAGGTTTCAAAATCTGGAGAGGGATGAGATATGCTATCGGGGGAAAAAAAGGCATAGGGAGGGTTAAAGTACAGGGGATGAGTGGTGGTTCAGACGTCTTGTGTCTCTTGTGATGAACGCAAACATGGGTAAAAGCATAATAAGATGATTCCTACTGGTCCCTTGTCACATGGTGTTGGCAAGGCTCTGAGAGTCATAGGCAGGGTGGGCACAGAGGGCTGGGAGCCTGGCCACCAGCAGCCAGTTCTGGACCTTCTTGCCCCCTGCCTCTGGTGGTGGTGGTGGTATGGGGACAGGGACCAAGGAGGAAAGGGATGGTCTTATCCAGAGCACCGGGGGTTTGAGGGTTCCCTTTATTTTCTTTCTTTTTTTTTTTTTAAAGATAAACTTTATCATGAAAAATAAAATACCTGCAGCAAAGTGCACAAGTCTTTGGTGATTTGGCTCATAAATGAACACAGTTTCATTCGCCAACAACCAGGTGTAAAAACAGAGCGTTACCAGTGTCCCTTGCCCAAAGATGGTTAATTTTTCTAATAAATAGTTAAGTCTAGGAAGATGGGGTACAGAAGAACTCACTTTGTTGCCAATGAAAGCCTAGGTCTATAGGCTTTAATAGTGCCTGCACACTATTTGACAAATAAAGCAAGATACAGAGAATGAAGTTGAATTGTGCCTTTAACAAGTTATTGATAGGTCAGGAGAAGTTCAAAGCTAAATAGCAAGGATTCACATTTCTACAAAATAAAAATGCATTATATAGATCTAATCATTTGAATCATGTCATGATGGATTGAAACTAGTGAGTCTTAAAAGCCTTGAAATGGATCCTAGTATTTACAAATCTTAGCATTTGATTTCTTAAAAAAAATGCCTTCAAAATTTGTATCAAGAAAATGACAATAGTATGTGGAAATGAATCTGGGACAACTGTTAAATGCTTGGGGAAAAATAAAACAATATCAAAATTATATATATTGGGTTGGCCAAAAAGTTCTTTTGGGTTTTCTGTAACAGCATTTGGAAAACCCCAAGTGAACTTTTTGGCCAACCCAGTACTTTTACCCCATCATACATATTCAGGTGACGTATTAAATTTTTAAAAAATCTTAAAAGAAGCAGAAAATACATAAGTCACTTTCTTATCTGATACTGGAATGAGAATGGCTTTCCTAAACACAAACAGAAAAGAACCAAATGCTGGAAAATATTTAACTTTATGACAGGTTGAATTTATACATTAAATAAATTAACATTGAAAAAAGCCAAGAATAAACTGAAAATAAGTATTTGAAACATATATGACTAATAGATATAATATCCTTAACAAAAATAAAGCACAAATCAGAAAAAAGATGTACAGCCTACTAGAAAAACTGGCAAAAAATGTAGGTAAATAATTCACAAAAGAAGAAATATATATAAATATATATATATAAATACTTATTTCAACTTTACTTGTATTCAAAGAAGTGTAAATGAAACCATTCTCCCCACTGAGATGGTAGATTTTAATACTCAATGTTGGTAAGGTGAGAAGGAATGAACAAGCTTGTGTTTTGCTGGTGGGAACTTATCTCAGCACCTCTGAAGGGCAATTTGACAATGTATAGCCAAATCTTGGGGCTTCCCTGGTGGTTCGGTAAAGAATCAGACGGTAAAGAATCTGCCTGCAATGAAAGAGACTTAGGTTCGATCCCTGGAGATTGATCCCCTGGAGAAGGGAATGGCTACCCGCTCCAGTATTCTTGCCTGGAGAATTCCCTGGACAGAGGAGCCTCGGGAGCTAGAGTCTATGGAGTCACAGAGTCAGATGCAACTGAGTGACTAACACTTTTCTCACCTTAAGAAAGAAGAAAGTATAGAGCAATGATGCTGAGATCAGGAACTACTGAATTAAAAAAAAAAAAACTCAATAGAATAAATATAGAAGATGATTCTGTAAAGAAAATAGCACTTACTATGGGGGAAAAAAACCCTAAAAAATTGATTTAAAGAACAACTACCCAAAAGGCATTAAAATAAAGATAGAATATATAACAACAAATACAGAAGAGGTGATAAAATTGTAAGAGAATTTTATGTAAAATTCTTTGATATTAAATTTGAATAACATACATTTCAAGGAAAGTATAATCAGCCAAAATTAACTCAATAATAAGTAGACTAATAATTGTGGGGGAAAATGAGAAAGGTATTAAAGAAATAATTCAAAAGGCTTTATGCTAGATAGTTTTTCTGGTGAAGCTTCTTCAAACTGTCAAGGAACAGAAAATTTCAATGCTATCGTATTTCAGAATATTATGAATCTTCAAACCACATTATGAAACTTATGTATGCCAAAACCAAAAACAAATCTTAAAAAAGAGAGTTTAAAAAGAATTGCATTTGATTATAATATAAAAATCCCCCAACAAAATTCAACTCTATACTATTGTATACTATACCCCAACATGCAACTTTATTGACATTAGGAAGACGATGGAGTCAATGAGTAAAATACAATTGTAAAAGTGAGATATGATGAAATATAACACCTACTTCCAAAAAACAAAACTCTGGAAGATCTGAATTAGATTGATCCTTCCTTAATATGGTTAAGAATATTTATCTGAAATCTGAGTTTGCAAATAGGCTGAATGTGGGCCATTGTTGTAAATGTTTTTGTTTTGGCTTCTATAATTTGGGGAAATGGTTTTAGTTATAAACATTTTGTAATTGAGAGATTTTATATAAAAATCATATGTTTTCTCTTATGTGAAAAAAAATTTAGGATCAAGGTTAGGATTTTCAGTGTGAAAAAATGGCAGCTCTGTTAGTGGTAGGTCCACATTTTCATAGGATTTAACAGTCTTAAGCTTGAGCATCTCCTGTATGCTCCATTCAGAAGGAGCCTTCTCCTGTTTGTCATGGTTTCCACAAAGCTCTCTACTCTAGCATTAAACTTAACAACAAAAATCACATTTGGTATTATAATCTATAAAGTTATTGTTATTCTTCTTAGGAGCATATGAAATATGTCATCTTACCTGGGGAATCCCATGGATAGAGGAACCTGGCAGGCTATAGTCCATGGGGCTGCAATGAGTCGGACACGACTTAAGTGACTGGGCTTTAGTCACAGCACACACATCACCATTACTACTTAACTTTTGTGGTCAATGGAAGAGATAAGAACTCAAAAAAGGGTAGAACTATTGGTAAGAAAAAAGTCAAAATGTAATAATTTCAGTTGGAATGATTACATGTTAACATACACACACCAGCTGTAAGCTTTCAACAATAAGAGTTAAATAAACTGGTTAGAAGATAAATATTTCTAAAATTAGTAACTATATTTTGTATCCCAGCAACCTTTAGTTAAATAACACAATGACAAGATTATATTTATAATAGCAACAAAAACTTTAAAGTACAAGAAATGCATGGAAACAATATGAAAAAACTACTAAAGTTTTTTGAGATATAAAAGATTTGAGTAAATGGACATACATATCAATTCTCTGAAAATTGTAAAAATGTCAATTCTTCCCATTTGAATTTATGGTTTTAGCATTATCCCAATAAAAATTCTAAAGAGCTTTTTCCTAGAATGTGAAAAATTTAAATAAGCTGCATCTGGGAATGTAAATAAGTAAGAGCAGAAAAAACTTCTGAAGAAGCTGTTTAAAGTGGGAGCACCTTAAAAATGTTCATTACCTTTTCCCCAATAATTTCAATTCTAGTAATGTATTTCATTACTGGATGAAGCACAGGCTGAAACCAAGATTGCTGGGAGAAATATCAATAACCTCAGATATGCAGATGACACCACCCTTATGGCAGAAAGTAAAGAAGAACTAAAGAGCCTCTTGATGAAAGAGGGTGAGTAAAAAAGTTGGCTTAAAACTCAACATTCAAAAAACTAAGATCATGGCATCTGGTCCCATCACTTCATGGCAAATAGATAGGAAACAATGGAAACAGTAAGAGACTTTATTTTGGGGGGCTCCAAAATCACTGCAGATGGTGACTGCAGCCATGAAATTAAAAGATGCTTGCTCCTTGGAAGAAAAGCTATGACCAACCTAGCCAGCATATTAAAGAGCAGAGACATTACTTTGCCAGCAAAGGTCCATCTAGTCAAAGCTATGGTTTTTCCAGTAATCATGTATGGATGTGAGAGTTGGACTATAAAGACAGCCGAGCACTGAAGAATTAATGCTTTTGAACTGTGGTATTGGAGAAGACTCTTGAGAGTCCCTTGGACTGCAAGGAGATTCAACCTGTCAATCCTAAAGGAAATCAGTTCTGAGTATTCATCGGGAGGACTGATGCTGAAGCTGAAATGCCAGTACCTTGTCCACCTGATGAGAAGAACTGACTCATTGGAAGAGACCCTGATGTTGGGAAATATTGAAGGCAGGAGGAGAAGGGGACAACAGAGGATGAGATGGTTGGATGGCATCACCAATGCAATGGCCTTGAGTTTGAGCAGGCTCCGGGTACTGGTGATGGACAGGCAAGCCTGGCGTGCTGCACTCCACAGGGTTGCAAAGAGTCAGACACAACTGAGCGACTGAACTGAACTGAATGTATTTCAATAAAACACTATGAAATATAAATAAAAATTTATAAGATGCTCATCACTGCATTACTCATGATATTGAAAAATTAGGGCTATTTAAAACACCCTTCCCCAATATGGAAATAGTATATAAAATATGGTTCATTCATATGATAAACTATTAGACATTCACTAAATATCATGTTTGTGAACCATTTTTGTGACGCGGGATAATGCTCATGATATAAAGCTTTGAATTGATAAAAATAAGCAAGGTATAAAAGTATGTTCAGCATGATTTCAGTTGTTTAAAAAATCTCAAGGTGGGAGAATTATATGTCATTTTTGTTTTCTGTATGTTATATACTTCTAATTTTTGTAAAAAGAGGATGTATTTTATAATTAGAAAAGAATACAACATTTTTTACCCTCTCAAGGGAAAAATATTTCTTAACCAAGATATACCCTTAGTTGGCTTCCCAGGTGGATCAGTGGTAAAGAATCCACTTGCTAATGCAGGAGATATGGGAGAGGAAACGGCAACTGACTACAATATTCTGTCTGGGAAATCCCACGGACAGAGGAGGCTGGTGGGCTGTATAGTCTGTGGGGTCGCGAAGAGTCGGGCCTGACTGAGCACTCGCAGAAGCACCCTCAGTAGCAGGTTGGTGTTTTTGGACAAAGGCGCAGAACACACGTCAGCGGGGACTGTCTGTATTTGCTTTTCTCGCTCTTTACAACCTTTTCTGTTTGTGGATATTTTGTGTAAGAACTAATTAAAGAAGACCAGCATTAATCTATACTGATTTTCACTGAACAGAGTCTATTCCTTATGAGGTCAAATGAGAAAAGACTGTTTATATATAATGCATATCCCCCTGTCAATACATCTCCATATTCTGGAATATTAACTCCAACTTTCGTATTTTTAATAAGATCCTATCTCCCTCATCATCCAGCAACTGCTGGATCATTTAAAGATCAACCTGTACTGTTGATGACAGCAGAGATGGTTACTGTGGAAAAAAAACTGAGCTGTCCCCGATCCCGTAAAAAAATGGCTTCAAAGCAGTTGATTTGGCCAAATTCAGAGCCTCTGTGAACCCTAGGAGTACTGAGTTATCAATTTTCCTGAGCTGTTAGAATTTTGTTTGTTTGCTGTTAGCAACATAGAACTGTTTCATTTTTCTTTCTTTTTTAAGCACAATTTTAATTTTAAAAGAATAAGTGTATGTTATATTAATAAAAGTATCCAAAGAGGAAAACAACAAAAATATGTTTGAGGAAAAAAATTTAGAAAGAACATGGGTCAGTATGTAGACTTTGATCTTAGATGAGTGATTATCCAACAAGAGTGTTTTATAATACATATAAGGAATCTAGAAAAATGGCACTGATGAATCTGTTTGCAGGGCAGGAATAGAGACTCAGAGAGAGAGAACAGACATTATGGACACACCGGGGAAAGGAGAGGGTGGGATGAACTGACAGAGTAGCATTGAAATACACACATTACCGTGTGTAAAATAGCGAGCTCTTGGGAAGCAGCTGTCTCGCAGGGGGAGCTCAGCCTGCTGCTCTGTGAAGACCTGGGGTGATGGGCTGGGGTGGGACGGGCGAGGGAGGTTCCCGAGGGAGGGGGCATATGCACACCTCTGACTGATTCATGTTGAGGTATGGCAGAAACCAACACAAAATTGTAAAGCAACTATCCTCCAATTAAAAATAAATAAATTAAAACATAATAATAACAAAGCTACCATTGCCCTGTAAACAAACAAACAAACAAAAAACAGTGATTTCTCTTTTTTCTTCTTTCTGGAGATTTTTACTTCCAAGCATATCATTTCTGTGTTGTTTTTTTTTTCCTCTCATGAGTTGAGCAGAGTGAAGGATACTCTGTATCAAACTTAACACTTGATAACCATGCTGTCTTAATGGGTAGGGTAAGGTAAGACATTATTAAATCCAAAAGACACTTCTTTTTTTAAGATGCAAGCTTTGGTTTTTTGTATTAAATTTTTTATTTTGTGTTGGAGTATAGTCAATTAACTATGTTGTGATAGTTTCAGGTGGGCAGCAAAGGGACTCAGCTATCCATATACATATATCCATTCTCCCCCAGACTCCCCTCCCATCCAGCCTTCCCCATGATATTGAACAGAGTTCCATGTGCTATACAGTAGGTCCTTGTTGGTTATCCATTTTACATATAGCAGTGCGTACATGTCCATCCCAAACTCCCTAACTATCCCTTCCTCCCATCCTCCCCCACCACCCCACAACCCTAAGTTCATTCTCTAAGTCTGTGAGTCTGTTTCTGCTTTGTAAATAAGTTCATTTCTATCATGTCTGAAAGACACTGCTGATCATCATCATTTTAATATGAAGGTAAATATCTGTTTAAGCTGCAAGTGTTGTGGTATATTGTGATTTTTGTTGTTGTTGCAAAAAATTTCATTCAAAAAAACTCTTTTGTCCCAGTCTCTGTAGAGTCTATGCTCTGTTTATAAGGGCATTGCATTTACTTTGCAGCCATAGCCTAATCATAATTTCATGTGCAGTAAAAGCTTTAACATTATCCTTTAAATTATGAGTAGAGAGGGGAAAAAACTCCATTTTGTGAAAAATAAAGGAACTTATACTTAGTCATAAGCCGTAAGATTCCTTTTTTTCCCCTTATTTCACTTCTTTCATAATGGAAATTATAAAGTTGGTAATATAAACTCTTTCAAGAGCATCATAATTACTAAACTTGGGAATTCAAGGATTTGACTGCAATCAGGTGAGTGCTATGCACTCTGTCTAAGAATCTGATCCAAGTCACGCACAGATAATCAGTCTTATAATGCTGACTTTCATTTCTCAGCTCGGTGACATTGGTCAAGACTTTGGTCATTTTGTGCTTTTCAGCCTCCATGTATATGTAAATTGAAGAGCTCCTTGGGTATTCTACCAAGGATGGCAAATAGTTTCTTTACATAAGCCAACTCTGAGTGACTCATAGAGGCTGCAGAGCTCTGGAAGAAGAATAATAAGATTAAGTATGTCTGGGCTCAGCTAGAAATTGCTCAGTTTGATTACTTATGCCTGCCTTGAAGAGAAACTAGGAAAGTGTGTATCCTTACCCCCATATATTTGTCAACCCTAGTTTAGACAATCTGGAAAATTTACTTCAGGTTAAACATTATTTCATTCTAGCTTAGGATTTTAATTTTCTACTTTGGACTCTGGGCTTTTCTTTTTAAAATAGTGCATTTATTAGGTTATACAAGATCTTTTTAAAGGCAAAAATTTATATAGTGCCTGTAGCCATTTAAAGGAAGGAGAATTCTGCTTTACTTATATATAAATAACATTTTAATGAACCAAAGTAGTTGATTATGTAACATTACACCAGGGGTGTTTGAAATACAGATTAAACTTTTGTTTCCTCCATCAACTTTAGTATACTTAATGAACCATTTTTCGTGGACATAGATCATACTTTATTGAAGAATCCAAGGACTAATACTAAGGGGGAAATGATTGTTATTACACATGTCTCTCAGTGGATGGATTTCCTTGATCTGTGTAACTTTATTGTGAAGGGAGTTACTCGAAGATATTCAGATGTATAGGATTTCATAGAATTTTTTTTTTTTTTGGTAAATCATGACAATTTGTGATACTAAGGGACTGACCCATTTGAGGTAATTTGGGGAGAAAATCCACTGTCAGATGTAACTAGATTCTTCTTACTCTGACATTTTACCCCAAGCTCTTTTCTGTGCTGGTATGTGTGACTGCCTTTGTGATTGCGTCTCCAGCAGGTCAGAGCCAGCACTATCAGCCCTTTGGGAGTGACTTCCTTCCAGGCATATATCTGTTTTGTCTGGTGATATTTGGTTGAGGGAAAAGGGGTCAATTAACAAAATGTTAATAATAGAAATAGAAGTTTTACTAGATTTCTGCCAGGAAACTTTGCATCCTCCTGTGGTATTAGCAATAGAAACATTAAAGAAAAACCGAGATAACATAGACCATGTTCAGTATTTCCTGTTCTTGACTTGGAAATTTAACACATAATTATTGAGTACTTACATGTGACCCTATGAAATATTGGGATAACATGGGAGGTGATGGCAGAGACTATAAGGATAAGAAAATCAAATCCCGTATATCTAATTTAAAACAAGAGTACATGGAATTATTAAACTACTTTTAATTACTCTAGCAATCTCTAGGAGTCTTTTAAAAATACGTAGTTTCAAGCTTCTTGCAAAAGAAGCTTCTTGCTTTCACTTCTTTAAGAAGACTCATGTTTGTTTCTCTTGTGCATTTGAAATATATTTCCCATGAATGCTCACTGATGGATAAGCAAAATGTATTATATACTTACAATGGCATATTATTCGACCTTGAGGAAGAAGAAAATTCTGACAGGTGCTACAACATGGATGAACCTTGAATATATTATGCTATGTGAAACAAGCCTGTCAGAAAAGAACAAATACTGTATGATTCCATTTACTTGACAGAGCTTGAGCAGTCAGACTCAAGGGGATAGAAAGCAAAATGGTGGCTACCAGGGGCCGAGGGGAGAGAGGAATGGGGAACCATTGTGTAATGGGTACAGAGTTTCTGTTTGCAAAGATAGAAAAGTTCTGGAGATGGACGGTCGTGATGGTTGCACAAAAATGTGAATGCATTTAATACCACTAAGCTGTGTGCTTAAAAATGGTTAAAATGGTAAATTTTGCATTATATATATTTTGCTACCATAAAAAACACTTTCTAACCAAACAGTAATACTATGAACAAGGCTAAGAAACTGATTTCCTCACAAGCAGTAAGAAAATTCTACCTGAGAGATGACAGTGATGTAAGGGGAAGAGCAGGAGCCTGGATGGTGCGGAGGGCTCTCTTGTGGGCTATCAGCTTTGTAATTAGCTAACACTACCTAGCCTGGCCAAACCTCAGTTTCCTCATCTATCAAGTGGGTAAGATGAGAGGAGGGGCATGATTTCTACAATACTCTTGTTATCTGAGATTCCGATTGAGAACCAAGGTTATCCTCAACTTGAAATATTCTACTCCTCTCCTTTGCAAGCACATGCAATCACCAACAATGTAGGGTTTTGAGTATGTAAAGTATTTCCTGTACCTGTCATCCTTCCTTCCTAGAAACTGTCCACGACATAAAAATCCAATTCCCATCCAGATTTAAAAGTACAATTCTTCAGGTACCTGAGAAGATGGAAGCAGGAAAATCAGGCTATTATATTTTATATGAATACATTCAAAGCCGTACTTCATTTTTTAAAATGTGGTTCTAGTTGAAGGATAATTGCTTTACAACATTGGTTTCATCTCTGCCATACATTAACATGAATTAGCCTTAGGCATACATATGTCGCCTTCCTCTTGAGCCTCCCTCCCATCTCCCACCCTTTTCCAATCCCTCTAGGTTGTTACAGAGCCTCAGAGTCCCCAGAGTCATACGGCAAATTTCCATTGGCTGTCTATTTTATTTATGCTAGTGTATGTGCTTCCATGCTACTCTCCCCACTCGTCTCACCCTCTCCTTCCTCCCCCCGGCCCATGTCCATAAGTCTGTTCTTTACGTCTGCATCTCATACTTCATTTTTAGAGTGTTATATTCAGGCCCCTACATTTAGGCTCCTTATACAACAGTAATATCGAGGCAATATTTATGGGTCCACAGCTTCCCTAAGCAGATCAGATATTTCAGCTCGGGAGTGGCATTTAATTGGCAAGCTCCATGTTACCAGCTAAATAGGTAGGCATCCTCAGTAGGCCAGCCAGCATGCCGAAAGAGCTCTCAAGGCCAGTCTGGAGGCAAACAACATCCGGGAATGAATTGCCTAAAACTATCTCAATTGTAGGAGAAGTCTGTCTTAAGGGAGTACGTATTGTTCTCGAAAATGCCACAATACCAGTAGGAAACAGTGGACTCAGAAGCAAGGAACTTCAGACTAACTAAGCAGTCTTGTGACCATTCACATTCCTGGGAGATACGCATCGAAGATGGAATAGTCCTGCTGCAAGCTTATCGGTCATCTACCTCTTGGAGATAGACCGGTTGTGGATGACATTTGCTCTCATGCCCCACAGGAGGCTGCCAACTGTTATCATAGATCATCCACTAGAGGGTGACAACCACATATGCTTAGGGATGGATGGCTATTCCATCGACCTGGTACCTAGGCACATTCCAAAGTCCTGAGTAGTTTCTTGAAGGGCATCAGCCTAAGTGGTTGCACTTTCACTTCTAGAATCTCCATCTCTCTAGAAAGGAGAGCAGAGAAACTATGTTTTTTCCCTCACATTTATGAGCTGGGTTGGACTTAGCTAAGAAAATTTGATAGAATTTTTTTTCTGACTTAGCTAAAAGAAAAAAAAAAAGGATAGTTTTTTGTTTTGTTCATTTTTAAGCAGAAGGATAACCTCTCATCAACTTAGATGGGAGTGGTACCTAACAGTTGGGAGGAGCTCTTGCTGGCCATTATTGGTGATCTTTTCTTGATAGTGTTATGGATCTTTGTGACAGTTTCAGTAAGTAGTTTCAGAGGTAACTTGGTTTTTTCAACTGTAAAATGTGGGCTACATATTGTAAACCTTAGAGTAAAAATTCTTAAAGTAAAACAAGAGAATCTTTGATTAGAAGGTTTTGTCCTTTTCCAGTTGGTATCATACTATACTACAATGTGTGAGATAAGTTAGCCAGTCGGAGCCTTGGTGGTATGTGGGAGTGGAATTCTGGATTACCGATTTGAGAAACAGTAACCATTTAAAGGACGCCCAGGCAGCAGGCTCAAGCCCACGGCAGACACCACAGTCGCTTTGGAATCCTCGTGTTCAGATATATTCTTACTCGTGTTCCTCTCCAGTCATGCTCAGGGAGCATTTAAGCAGTTTTTCACAGAACTCAGGGCCTTGTCCTTCGCGTTCCACAAAAATGTTTCTAGGACTTTTCAGACTATGGGTGTCTAAGTTTTCTGTATACTACTCAGACAGAAGACTGAGTACTCTTTAAAAAAGGAGAAAGGACGGTGGCCTTTATAGCAGGCCTGAGTATAAGCTCCTATGTTAACTGCTTTTATAGCTCTTCCCAGTGCTTCATTCAGGGCTATGTACATGATAAGTACATAGGTTGGTGACATAAACCACAATAATTTTAAATAAGAAAATACATCATCAATTAAGTGATGTATTTATGATGCTCCTTGACACTTCTTTCAGTTTAAATAGAAACCAAATTGGTTTCCTATTATCTGTGACTTTGGCGGAGTATCTGTGCCTGTTCATCAATGCTCCTCCTTGCCTTTGTGGTTAGTGTTTTTAGGAAGCAATGTTTATCGTAGACTAGAGCCCGACAGACCTAGGTTCAGTGGGTTTACATTGCTGGGTTTTATAACGATTAAAGACAAATATATGCATAGTGCCTGGCACAGACAGATACAATTTTGTGTATTAGCTATTGTTTCTAGCTGTATTAGAATGATAATAATAATAGGTATATTGGAAAGCTAGATAGAAGATGCAGAGACGAGATGGTAGGGTGAGCATGGCACACATCTGAATTAGGTCAGTCTGGTTATTTTGCAAATTCTCGTTCAGCAAATATTTGTCCCGTACTTTCAGTAAGGAGCACTGTTTCAGGCATTAGGGGCCAAGTGGAAAATAAGACAAAGTTCCTGCTCTGATGGACTTTACCTGCTGGCTTCATTGTTATCGAGAGATCAGCAGTGCATTTAGTAAAATAATCTTTTTTTTTTTTGGTTGTGCTGAGTCTTCACTGCTGTGTGGATTTTTTCTCTAGTTGCAGTTAAGCAGAGGCTACCTTCAGTTGCAGCGTGTGGGCTTCTCATTGCAGCGGCTTCTCTTGTTCTGCAGCACAGCCACTAGGGAGTGTGGGCCTCAGTAAGTGGCACGTGGATTGAACAGTTGCGGCTCCTGGGCTCCAGAGCACAGGCTCAATAGTTGTGGCACATGGACTTCGTTGCTCTGCAGCATATGAGATCATCCTGGACCAGGGATCGAACCTGTGTCTCCTGCATTGGCAAGCAGATTCTTGCCCGGTCACTGAGCCACCAGGGAAGCTCCAGCAAGAGAATTTTTAATTGGACCTTTTTTTAAAAATAATAGCTTTATTAGTATATAATTCACCCATTTAAAGCTTATGATTCAGGGATTTTTTAATATATTCAGAGTTGTTCATCCACCACTACAATCAGTTCTAGAACATTTTCGGCACCCCAACGAGAAACTCTATACTGTTTTAAGTATCAATACTTATTCCTCCCTCTTTCTACCCCACCCCTCTTTAAGGCAACCATTAATTTACTTCCCATCTCTATAGATTTTCTTATTCTGGACATTTTACATAAATGGAATCATACAATGTGTGTTTTTTTGTAGCTGGCTTCTATCCTAGCATAACGTTTTCAAGGTTCATCCATGTTGTAGTATATATCAGTACTTGGTCCTTTTTTTATGGCTGAGAACTTTTACAAAGCCTCCTTAATGCATGTTAAATACTCATAAGTTGATGGACTGATGCAGTTTTTCTTCCGTGTCTGTAGGGTCCTGTCTTGCTTTCTCCCTCATCACTCCTCTTCCCCCTCCCTAGAAAGGGTTTTCTCTCCTAATCTCTTTTGAAGGCGACCGCATTCCTGCTGCTGCTACATATTCCAGCTTTAACTTTAACATGTACGGAAATTTGGAGCATGTGGCACCTACTTTTGCAATGACAGGAAATCTGGTTTCTGTCCTTTATTTCTTCCCAGTCCTTTCATTTTGCATCTGTGCACCCTCCAAATGTAATGGCGCCAGAATCCTCTGAAGAACTTTGTAGAACTGGCCTTAGGATGGAAGCTTCAAAATAATATCCATAGATACACGAACCAGCCAAAGGAGAAAGTGAAGAAAATCAAGAATGACAGCCAGGGAAGTTTTCCCCAAATTGGGACAGACTGGTTGTTCCTTATTCCTACAGCCTGATGGATTGAACATTTCCCCCCAAGGGCTTGGTACCATCTAGGACCTGAAGATACTGTTGCAATTTTTTCCTAGCGAACTGCAGACTCTATTTCACTGTCACTTCCTCTCTTCTGGGTTTGGCCCATGCAAAGCCCACCGATAAGTTATAAATGACTTATCAAGCATTAGCGTTTAGAGTAGACGGCTCCATAAATACCTACTTGGCCTCATTAAAAAGCTACAGTGATTAAAGAGAATGATTAGTGTGGTGCCAGAGGGGAAAGGAGAAAATCCAACATCTGACTCCAGCCCGGCCAGACCTCTTCTCGGGGGCAGACCATTTGTGTCCTGGAGGAAGGAGGATCTGGCCTGCGCGCCGCGAAACAGAACTCTGGGGGCGGCATGCGAGGAACCTCCACATTGGGGCCTGTCATGGAAAGAGTTATGGAAAGTGCACACGTTCTCAGAGACGATTACCCTCTTGCCCTCCGCGCCTCCTTCCCAACCTCCCCTTCCACTCCCCGTTGCGCCCCTCTCCTCCCCTCCCTCCTGGAATTGAAAGCATTATTAAAACAGGGAAACTTATAACGGGTATGAAATGACCCTCAAATGACTGCTTAATTACATCCAAAGCAAAGCCGCGGGGTGGGGGTGGGGGGCTACAAATAACCAGGAACTGTCCCGGCTGTCACTGAAGAGGAGCCTGCGCGTGAGTCATGAGGCCTGAATTAGCCGCTAAGTGTTGCGCTTGCATCCCGGCCCCTCGCGCCCCGGCGCAGCGCCGCCCCGCGTCCCAGGTCGGGGACCAGGCGGCGGGGGCGCCCCCTCCAGAGGCGTTTGTTGTTGCTCGGGAGGGCGCAGGAACCCGGCGGGCCCGGCTCCCCACCCCCCGCCCCACGACAGGCAGCCCCCAGCCGTCGGTGGGGGAAGTCTCCCAGGCTGCACAGGAGACAGGCTGACTGAAGGCGCGCAGCCAGTGCGGCTGCAGATAAGTTAATGTACACAGAGAGGATGTAAATTACCGCGACCCGCGGCAGCAGGACACTGGCCAGGGCCCTGTCAGGCAGAGGACAAGCGTCGGCGGCGGGGCCCGGCTGGGGGGCGGCGGGGGGCGGGGGGTGCTGACATCCACTCCGAGAGATGGAGCCGCCAGGCGGCCCAGCCGGGGAGGACCTTTCGGAGCCAGACTTTTCCTTGAAAACAGCTGCGTGTCCCTGACACCTCCAAACGAATGTATTTTTAATCAGGGGAATTAGCTCGAGGCGTCCCATGTTTTTCCCAAACCCCCTTGTCTCGCAGCCCCGTCCCCGTCGTCCCCGCCCGGGTTTAGCGACTGGCGGTCCCATTAGGTTTCTTTATCTTCCCTGCGGTCCCCCTGCGGCTCCCACGCGCTTCAGATCCCCGGCCACCTTTTGAAAACCTCCCATCCCCGCCCCCATCCTCCTCCTCGGCCCGGTCCTCTCCAGGGCAACT
The DNA here is from genome assembly GCF_910594005.1 of Cervus elaphus. Taxonomy (NCBI): domain Eukaryota; kingdom Metazoa; phylum Chordata; class Mammalia; order Artiodactyla; family Cervidae; genus Cervus; species Cervus elaphus. Next base: position 37,125,410 of record NC_057841.1, read on the forward strand.
TGCGCCCCCACCCTTCCCTGTGTTTATACAGTGACATCACAGCCCCTGGCGCTTCGAGGCTCAGAGAAAACACTGCAGAAAGGCAAACAGGAAGGCCGGCTGGTCGCAGGCACAGGGTGAGGTTCGGTGCAACTGAGGCGGGACGCACGTGCGCGTCCACTTCTGCGCAGCTCAGCTCCTTAAAACATCAAGTCCTTGTGACCTTGCTTCCCCGGCATATACCCCATGTCACTCTTAGCGGAAATCTTGTGCGAGCCTCTTAGAGGATTTACGACTTTGGAATAGGGACGACAAGAAAAAGTAGAAAGAAACAGGGGAAATTAATTTTAAAACTGTTATTTAACTCAGTATATCCGAAATATGCTTTCCACACATAATCAATATAAAAAATTATTAATGAGATATTTTATGTTCTTTTCATTACCCTAAGTCTTTGAAATCCAGTTTGTGCTTTATGCTAACAGCATATCTCAGTTTAGATACTAATTTTTCATTGGAAATACTTGATCTGTGTTCAGAGTTCATAAAACTTGCAGTGGGAAAAGTGGATTCACACACTCAAGTTGTTCCTAACATACTAAAATATTTCCCAATAACTGAATTCAGTATTAGATTTTTAATTTTAAATTAATTTGAATTAAATAAAATTGAATTTAAATTAACTTTAAAACTCTCAATCACACATTTCAAGTTCTTAATAGCCAGTGCAGTTAGCAGTTACCATATTCAAGACTCGATATAGTTACTTAACCTCTCCAAGTTTTGCTTGTGTTATTATCATGATTATTCTAACATAAGATTTTTGTAAGAGTTAAATTCGGAACAGCAATGTGTACAAAGCTCTCAGCACAGGGCCTGGTACGTGGAAAGTGCTTAGTAATGAAGGCCACTCTGAGGGTTATTTCTCTTCCCCACTTTGGCAATTGCCCCTCTGTCATCCTTAAGCCCCATGTGACGTACTGCTTCCCTCTAGCTCTTAGGGAAAGGTTGTTAAATGAATTTACGCTAAGCTGCCAAAAATGACCAGAGTATTCAAACACGCATGTGCCCTCCTGTCTCTCCTTACTAGACAACATTCCCTCACCCCTGGTGTACCTACAGCTTCATTTATCTTTCATGTATGAATCACTCCCAACTCTGTAAGTAAAACACCAATTTTCAGAGCTGTATATCCAACTACCTAGGAAAGGATTGACTGAGATTTTCCAAACACATTTTTAACTCACCCCACCAAGACCTGAATTTGTTATTATCATCCCTAAAGTGTCTCTCCTGTTGGCGTGGTGCTGTTGTCCATTCATGCCTGATGCCTCAGCCAAAATCTGGCAGCCATCCTAAGCTCTTCTCTCTCCCTCATAGTTCCCCTCACCCCAGATCCTTAGTCAGTCACCAAGACCTATCGATTCTCCCTCCTAAATAGCTCCCAAATCCATATAAGTCCCCGAGTCTTCAAGGCCACTGTCATCCTTCACTTGGATACTGTAACTGGTCTTCCTGTCTCTACTTTTGCCTGCTTTTAATCCATTCTCAGCGTTTCAATGAGAATGATTTTCCTAGAGCATGAATCTAATTGTTCAATAAAGTGAAGTATTGGTTGCTCCGTTGTGTCTGACTGTTTGTGACCCCATGTACTGTAGCCCACCAGGCTCCTCTATCCATGGAATTCTCCAGGCAAGAATACTGGAGTGGATTGCCATGTCCTTCTCCAGGGAATCTTCCTGATCCAGGGATCAAACCTGGGTCTCCTGCGTTGCAGGCAGGTTTGTTGTTGTTGTTGTTGTTTTTACCATCTGGGCTACCAGGGAAGACCCCTGATTTGTCCAATAGCTCTGCTTAAACCCTTACATGACTTTCAACTCGTCAAAAGGACCTATGAGGCCCTTCACAACCTTGTCCTGTTTACCTCTTTTTCAGTTCAGTTTAGTTCAGTCGCTCAGTCGTGTCCAACTCTTTTTGACCCCATGGACTGCAGCATGCCAGGCCTCCCTGTCCATCACCAACTCCCAGAGTTTACTTAAGCTCATGTCCAGTGAGTCGGTGATGCCATCCAACCATTTCATCCTCTGTTGTCCCCTTTTCCTCCTACCTTCAATCTTTCCCAGCATCAGGGTCTTCTCAAATGAGTCAGTTCTTCGCATCAGGTGGCCACAGTATTGGAGTTTCAGCTTCAGCATCAGTCCTTCCAATGAATATTTCGGACTGATTTCCTTTAGGATGGATCTCCTTGCAGTCCAAGGGACTCTTAGAGTCTTCTCCAACACCACAATTCAAAAGTATCAATTCTTCAGCACTCAGCTTTCTTCATAGTTCAACTCTCACATCCATACATGATTACTGGAAAAACCATAGCTTTGACTAGATGGACCTTTGTTGGCAAAGTAGTGTCTCTGCTTTTTAATATGCTGTCTAGGTTAGTCATAGCTTTTCTTCCAAGGAGTAAGTGTATTTTAATCTCATGGCTGCAGTCACCATCTGCAGTGATTTTGGAGCCCCCAAAAATAAAGTTTCTCACTGTTTCCATTGTTTCCCCATCTATTTGCCATGAAGTGATGGGACCAGATGCCATGATCTTAGTTTTCTGAATGTTGAGTTTTAAGCCAACTTTTTCACTCACCCTCTTTCATCAAGAGGCTCTTTAGTTCTTCTTCACTTTCTGCCATAAGGGTGGAGTCATCTGCATATCTGAGGTTATTGATATTCCTTCCAGCAATCTTGATTCCAGCTTGTGCTTCATCCTGCCCAGTGTTTCTCATGATGTACTTTGCATATAAGTTAAATAAGCAGGGTGACAATATGCAGTCTTGATGTACTCCTTTTCCTATTTGGAACCAGTCTGTTGTTCCATGTCCAGTTCTAACTGTTGCTTCCTGGCTTGCTTACAGATTTCTTAAGAGGCAGGTCAGGTGGTCTGGGATTCCCATCTCTTGAAGAATTTTCCACAGTTTGTTATGATCCACACAGTCAAAGGCTTTGGTGTAGTCAACAAAGCAGAAGTTTTCCTGGAACTCTCTTGCTTTTTCAATGATCCAACGATGTTGGCAATTTGATCTCTGGTTCCTCTGCCTTTTCTAAATCCAGCTTGAACATCTAGAAGTTCTCGGTACACGTACTGTTGAAGCCTGGCTTGGAGAATTTTGAGCACTACTTTACTAGAGTGTGAGATGAGTGCAATTGTGTGGTAGTTTGAACATTCTTTGGCATTGCCTTTCTTTGGGATTGGAATGAAAACTGACCTTTTCCAGTCCTGTGGCCACTGAAGAGTTTTCCAAGTTTGCTGGCATATGTCTTTTATTAATATGCTACTAATAACCTATACCACCTCCCCCTCCCCATTCTAGCCACCCTGAACATCTTTCAGTTCTTCAGCTTCCCAAGTGGCTCAGTGGTAAAGAATCTGCCTGCAGTGCAGGAGAATTGCGGGAGACACGAGTTTGATCTCTGGGTTGGAAATGGCAACCTACTCCAGTATTGTTGCCTGAGAAATCCCACGGACGGAGGAGTGTGGCAAGCTGCAGTCCATGGGGTCGCAAAGACTGAGTTACTAAACAGAAACAGCAACACACCGTATTCCCTGATGGAGGATCTCCAACACATGTGAGCTGTGCCTGATTACTTCATATTCATGTATATTCTGCAAGTCATGTCTCCATTCTGAGAAGGTATTTTAGATACATGGCTAGATATTTCATCCCAGTTTGCCATGTGCCAACCTGACTGCTCTATTTGATTCTGTTTCAGAGAGTCTCTCAGTTCGGGACTCCCAATTAGAAAATGCCTCCTCTTCTCAAAAATCTATGCATGACACCTCAAGAAATCTTTTAGGATGCTAAGCCTTTAGGTCACTTAATGTGCACACTGGCTATCATTTATGTGTCTGTTTCCTCTCCACAGCACCAATTTCTATAAAGTTTCCTTTCTTTGCTTCCCTTTGACTACAGAAACTAGCCATGATACATTGGAGCCAGGACTATCTATGGCTTGTGAAAGTTTTGCTCAAAAGGAGTGTTGATGTTGGAGCTGTGAGAAAAACAAAGATTCTACCTTGTAAGATTGAGGATAAGAAGGGAATGCTTAAAAATGGTAGGTGTCTGGGTGCTAGGCAGGAGCAGCAATAGAACCTTTTGAAAACCAGTCTGGAGCCTAACAAGGTCTGCTAGCATGCTGGGCAGGCATCACTGGCTAGCTGGCTTTTCTCCATACCTTTCACCCTCCCATTCCTCTCCTCCCATCTCCCAGACACACAGAGGGTGAGGAGTCAGCATTTGTGCTGACATTGGAGCTGGACAGGCAACATGAGATTGGTAGATCGGGGTAATGATGGGTAGCTATTTTTCCAGCAGCCCAAAGTGAGCAGGATTGTATGTCTGGTTTCTGCCTCTAACACCTCCAGGCCTAGGGGTGGATTCCCAGTGATCTCCTCCCATCAAAGAGCTTGATCCCTGGAAAGGTGAGTGAAGATGAAACCTCAGCTCTCAGTCTGGCTCCGGGATAAAGCTATGTGAAACTGTCAAAGAAAATATCATGTTCCCCTGGAAAGCTGTAAATTCCTTTGGCTTTAGGTCCAGGGGGGTTGTCATGGAATTCAACAAAAGATGAGTCTGTTGATCACAGATCATTAGCTTTAAGGTTCTAGAACTCAAGGTCAAGTCTATCGTGCAAGCTTCTTTATATAACACCAAGTATAACAGCTTCAAGTAATGCTTAACAAATGCTCTTTAATTACTGCTCAAGATGAAGACAGTGAAATAACCCGGCATTTGTTATGTGTTTGCCTACTGAGGCATGTTTCATCAGTTTGAGTGGAGGTGTTGATAACTTTCGTCAAAGGGACTACAGATTAAAAAAAAAAAAAGATGGAATAATTATAAATACTGTTGTAATGGAATATGGCTGAAAATCTTCAGAAACAAATGGAGAATCCCTAAATATTTATTTGTTGGTTAGCTAATTGACTTCTTTTTGCTGGATTCTTTAGATATTGAAGTAGTATTAACATTAAATTCATGCTGCAAAATTTAGATGAGAAAGTTTAGAAGTTACCATGAGTAAAAACTCCCTTTCTCTTTAAAGCTTTGGTAAATAGGAATGATAGATGCTTAAATAAAGTTTTTTTCCAAAGCTACTTCTTTCATTGTTGTGCTGTGGTCAGAAAGAAAGAAAACTCTTAAGAAAAGAAATTTTGAAAAAAAAAAAGAAAAGAAATTTTGATCACCCAAAGCTGCAGCATTAACTATATCTTACTGGTCTTTTTGTGCTATATTTAACATTTTGATTTTCTAATGGTTATTTTACCCATAACAATTAAATACCCATATTTAACAAGTATTTTCCCCATGTTGTTATAACTCTTTGTGAATATCATTTTTAACAGCTACAGACTGTACTGTTACTTAGATTTGCCTCACTTACTTAACCACGCACCTAATATTGATTATTTGGGTAATTTTAAAATAAGAGTTTTCAAAATCTTCACTTCTGGGAAAATTGTTATTGGTTTTATAGTAATGGCAATATTTAATGTACATATGGTAACACTTTATCTTAATGCATATCCTGTTGGCAAAAATTAAAAGAACCAGAAATTTTGTGCTAAAGTCTTATAAAAGTCAGCACAATACAAAAAGCCATCAATCAGTTTCACAGAGCTTCTGGTTTCACAAATGGTGGCCTTTTCAAATAGAGATTTTTTGTTCCTCCGAAGGAGGAGCCAGACAACTAAGCAATCCTGGGAAAGATGAGGTATAGAAGCACGACAAGGGAGAGAACCCAGTGTAGATGACCATGACGTGTCCCCCAAAGGTGGCATTTAAACCAGGACCCAGAGGATGAGGAAGTGTTGAGAACCCCAGTTATCCAGGCATACTCAAATCCTTTGGGGAGGGATGGGTAACAGTGGATAAAAGCTTTCTGGAAAGCAATATGATAATATGTAAGGAGAGTTAAATATGTTTATATCTTTTTAAGAGAAGTAGATATTCCAAAGTAATCAAAAAGGATGAAAAAAAAAGATGAACTAAGATATTCATCTTGGGGCTTCCCCAGTGGCTCAGCAGTAAAGCGTCCACCTACAGTGTAGGAGATGCAGGAGATGCGGGTTTGATCCCTGGGTCTTGAAGATCCTCTGGAGGAGGGCATGGCAACCCACTCCTGTCTTCTTGTTTGGAGAATCCCATGGACAGAGGAGCTTGGCTGGCTACAGTCCACAGGGTCACAAAGAGTCAGACAGGACTGAAGCTACTTAGCACTCAGCACTCAAGATGTATCCTAACAGGATTTGTAATAGAGAAAAAAGAAACAGTTTATATGTCTAAAACCCAGAGGTTGGCTGTGCACGTGTCTACAATAGAATGTGTGCATCATTAAAAATTATGCTTAGAATGATGGAGAATTAGTGAGAAGAATGTTCTGAAATAAAAGACATGTAACTAAACACAAGCCTTGAATTGGTTTCCCAGGAAAAATATCCAGCAAAAAGTCATTTGGGGTCAATTAAGAAAATTTGAATATGAACTGAATATTAAGTGACATTGGGGAATAATCACTAATATTCTATTGTGGTATTGGTATAGCAGTTCTGTGGGAGAATGTTATTTATAGGGGATGCATATTGAAATATTTAGGGTTGAGATACCATGATTAATGCAATTTACTTTAAAAATATTTCTGCAAAAAGATACATGTGTATATATATGTGAAACTATACACATACACACATATATAGATAAATAAAGCAAACATGACAAAGTATTCATAATTATTAAACCTAAGTGGAAGTCATGTAGGTATTCATTGTATTTATCTTTTGATTTTTGTATGTGTTTGAAAATTTTCACAACAAGGAAATGCGTTGTATAGCCTTATTTAGAAAGCCAGAAAATATGTCATAATGGTACAGTGATTATATTGGAATAGTAGATTTATAGGTGATTGCTATTTCCTGCTTTATACTTGGGTACATTTTCCAAAATGGATATATTTTATTTTTATTATCAATAATTAAAGCCATATTCTACTGAGCACTTATTGGGCTCTATGCTTCACATGAATTATTCTATTTAATTCTTATAGCAAGTCCAAGAAGCTGGCATTATTTCTCCCTTTTTATACCTGAGGAGACTGATGTTTAAAGCAACTATATGCATGCTCACTGATATGTGGTGATATTAAGATTTAACTTCAGCAGAAATTATGCTTTTCAATTCAAATTTAACTTTCCAAAAATTGAGTAAGATAGGAGGAAACTATATATATAACTGGAGATTTCACCCTAGAGGCAGAGTAGTGATATGGGTTTGGATCCTTTCTCAACCCAGGGATCAAACCCATGTTTCTTAAGTTCCTGCATTGGCATGCAGGTTCTTTACCACTAGCACCACCTGGGAAGCCCCGTCTAGAAGAATGCTTATAACATCTATAATTTTCCACCTACATCTGTAGTTTTGATGGCTGGCCTTTTGAGCTTTTAGGACTTGATTGATTATTATGAAAACATCTTTTAGTGACATTTATTTTTATTTTATTAATTATATTAGTGACATTTTATTTTTGTGACATCTTATATTTTGGGTTTTGGTTTTTGCTATAATTGCAAAGGATAAGAATAGAAAATTCCTCCCAGTTTCTTTTTTAATGTTTATTTTTATTTATTTATTTTGCTGTGATGGGTCTTCATTGTAGTATGAGGGATCTTTTGTGGCATATAGGATCCAATTCCCTGATTGGGGACTGAACCTGGGCCCCATGGCTCACTTTGCAAATCTGTCATCCTATTCCTTACTTTCAACATTTTAACCCAGGCACAGGCAACACAGTAGAAACCACAATGAATTATTATTGAATGGATGACTGGCTGTTGAGAAAACCTGTTCTTTTTTGTGTAATTTCTCATCGCTAGCATGAAATAGTCAAGAAATTGTCCTTGTTGTGAAAACTTCAGCTCAGTAACTCAGAGGTAAATAAAATTGGCACAAGAACATTAATTCTTCATTTGGACAGACTGTCTGAACTTTGTGCGGTTTACCCATCTTTGTTGTAAAACTTTAAAGATCAAGTTTATTTTGGAAGTTCTGCTACAACCTCAAGTATCCTGTTACCAATAGCACAGCGGCAGGGAAAACAGAAAAGGCCAACATTCTATTTCCGAATACACATCTCTATTGTTTTAAAGCTCACAGTGTCTGCTTTACTAATTCAGAGAAGATCACAAATTACAATTTAGTTTAGTGTTTTACAACATTTTGCTTCTCCAAGGTAACCTTCTTATTACCAATGTCATTGCTGACTATCACAGGAATAATAACCTCATACCTTGAATGTGAATAAATTGAGTGAGCTGAACAGTCTTTGACTAGGATTGACTACCTTCAAACTTCTCTGCATTTGTCTGTTTCTTGTTACCCATATAAGCAATGATGTAAATGTGCCCATTTGGGGGTAAGCAAGCAAGCAAGCAAGAGAGCTAGCTAAGATCTCCTACAGAGAGCACATATAGAATCAGGTTGTGTGTGTGTGTGTGTGTGTGTGTGTGTGTGTGTGTGCATGCAGGGAGCTAAAGTCATAGGATCTCATTGGGATACCCTGAAGTTTGAGCAACCAAGAAAAGAGTCAGCTTCCTTGGCAAAAAACATCACAAAAAAGTTACACAGCATTCTTGGAAGGATAAATTTGTAGCTCTGGGGACACCAGAAGCCAGTGATTGGCAGCAGAAAATAATGGCTTGTGATTAATGGTTGGAAGCCTTCTGATAAGGGCCTTAGATACCAAAACATCAGAGGAATGTATGACAAATATGACTCCAATTTGTTTAATCTTACAAACCATAATAATCTGAGCTTGGTAAGGCTTATTTGAATTGTTTCTCTTATCTCTTCGTCTTGAAGATTTAAATTAAATTTATTTTCTTGACTTAGTGTGATTTCTTTAAAAATATTTTTACTCTGTAAATTAGTATATTGTGATGGTTAATTTTATGTATCAACTTGACTGGACTGAGGGCCATCCGGATAGCAGCTAAAACATTATTTCTGGATTTGTCTGCAAAAATGTATCTAGAAGAGGTTGGCATTTGAATCAATAGACTGAGTAAAGATAATCACTCTGCTCAATACAAGCAGGCATCAACCAATTCAATGAACACCAACAAAACCAAAAGGCAGAGAAAGGGCAAATTCTATCTTTCTCTCTTCTGCCCTCAAACACTGATGTTCTTGGTTCACAGACCTTGGGACTACATTATAATTATACCAATTATAATACCAACAGCTTTCCTGGTTCTTTAGCTTGCGGAGGGCAGATCATGTAGCCTCCTCACTTCCATCATCACGTAAACCAGTTCCTATAAATCTCTCTCTCTCTCTCTGCAAGGCAGGAGAAGAAGGAGACAACAGAGGATGAGATGGTTGGATGGCATCACCGACTCAATGGACATGAGTTTGAGCAAGCTCCGGGAGATGGTGAAGGACAAGAAAGCCTGGCGTGCTGCAGTCTGTGGGGTTGCAAAGAGTCAGACATGACTGAACAACAAATATATGTATAAATATATATATATATACTTGTCCGATTAGTTCTGTTTTTCTGGAGAACACTGACTAATTCATTGAGTGGTAGTTCTAACACTAAACTAAATGCAGTAACGACTATAAAGAAATAAATGTCATGACATAAGTCCTCAAGGAACTTACAGTGAAGTTGGTAGGGTCAAAGAACATGAAATAATGATTAGTGTGTGGTTAGATTAGTCAGTGAAAGCTACTGAACAGCAACTAATGAATCTTGCTTGTTGATTCATGTCATTTGTTCATTCACTGTAAAACACTTCCTGAATTCCAAATGGCAGCAGGTGATTATGCTAGTGAGGAATGTCCATTCTTCTCAGAATTTCACTAGTTATGCAGAAGCCACCTAATCCACCCTTTGCATTTGGGTTGGCAGGTTTTTTTTTATCTCTATTTTTTAAAATTTCCATTTCCCCAGGCTTAAAAGTAGTTGTGGAATGTGGCTTTCCTTTTCAGAAAATCCAGTGCCAGCATTGTTCCCTCAGAGTAGCAATTTGCAGGCTTAGAGATTTTAGTTTAGTCCTGGCCATTATTTGTTTTCACAGTGAGAAAATCGAAGTCATTTAGGCACTGGTTCAAGGTTCCATGATGAGGGCACGGACCTCATGCCTGAACTCACTAACAAACTTGAACCAGAATTCCTGAGCATTGGTTATGCCGGGAGATGAGATGGGGTCCAAGTCACACCATCACCTTTCAGAGAAACTTGCCAAACAGACTTTGAATGCTTGACGTTGATTCCATTTCCTTACTTCTCAGCCTGGAATTATACGCAGCTTATTTTCTTGTCTTACTTAAAATATTACCCTGCATGATCATGGGCCCTGGGACTGTCAGCATCACCTAAATGTCCTCTAAATCCACAGATCTGTTCTTGGTCCTCATTTACTGGAATTATCTGAACAGCTGACCTGGTTGATCAATCTCTCCTCCTTAAAGCACTTCCTTTACTAGACCTTTGGGGCCCCACAGCCTCTCTGCTTTCCTACTACCACACTGGCTATTCCTTTCCATTGCTGGTTCTTCATCATCTTCCCAACCTCCTAACATTGGAGGTTAAACCAAGCTCATGATCATTCCCCCAGATTTTTTTGTAATTCAGTTTTTCCCACCTCAAGAAATGACAACTCCTTCCTTCTAGTTGCTCAAGCTAATAGCTTGGGGTCATCTTTGGCTCCTCTTTCCTCTCACATTCCACATCCTCTCTGTCAGGAAATTCTGTCGACTTTTTCTTTGAGATGTATCCAGAATATGACGCCTTCTACCTACTTCCACCCTAGCCAAGTTCCCACCATTCCTTCCTGGATGATAGCGGTAGTTTTCTCCCTGCTTCTTCCATGTGACTAAAGTCTGCCCATAACACAGCAGGTTCTATGTAGGTGCTCAGTCACTCAGTTGTGTCGGACTCTTTGTGAGCCCATGGACTGTAGGCCTCCAGGCTCCTCAGTCCACAGAATTCTCCAGGCAAGAGTACTGGAGTGGGTAGCCATTCCCTTCTCCAGGGGATCTTCCTGAACCAGGGATCAAATCTAGGTCTCCTGTGTTGCAGGAAGATTCTTTACCACGTGAGCCACCGGGGAAGCCCCTAACACAGCAGAGTGGGCTTTTAAAATAATTCATCTCTGTGCGCAAAACTCTCCAAAAGTCCCCTCATCTTACTCAGGGTAAAGGCAGACTCTTTGCAATGCTTTATAAGACCTTCTGTGACCTGGTACCTACAACTTCTTTGGTTTTGTCTCCTATTCTTTTCCCTCTAATACCTCTCCAGTCACATGACTGCTGTCTGTTTCTCTGATCTTCCAGGAATGCTCCTAACTTGAAAATTTTATACTAACTGTTCCGTTTGCCTGCGATGCTCTCCCTTCATGGAGCTACATGACTGACTCCCACACCTCCTTCAGGTCTTGCTCAAGCATCCCTTAATCAGAGAAGGCTTCCCCACCCAACTTAAAATTGCAACCACATTCCCCATCCCTTTCTTTTCAATTGTTTCCCATTGTACATATCATCACTTGAGACACTGTTTCACTTGTTTGTTGATGCTCTCAATTCTGTCCACAAAATGTAGACTCCATATGGACAGAGAAATTTTTGTCTGCCTTCTTTTTAATTGCTATATGCCTGGTGCTTAAAACAATGTCTGCCACATAGTAGACAGACATAAAAATGTTGATAAATATTTTTGAATGGTCAGATCTTACTCCAAGGCCATGATGCAAGCCTCAAGTGAAGCTCAAACCCAAGGCTCTTGCAAAAATTGTCTCCATGACCACATAACCACTTACACTACTCCAGAGAACAAGAAGCTGAATTGATCTGCTCTATTTTACTTTGACTCCCTTGTACATCAGATGCTTATTTAATGTATACAGCATGTCCTTGTATAATGAGACAGCTGTCTCTTCCCATTTACTTGGCTCTGTTCTCCCTCTATCATATGGTTTCTTCACTAAGGAATAGTCAGTTCCATTTTAAAGAGTGAAACTATCTTACTAAAGCATGGAGAAATCTTAAGAGTCGGTCTATATATCAGAGATAACTATGAAGCAATGAGACTGAAGCAGAATTTTTCAGTTATAAAAAGCAAATTATGGGATTTCCTGGTGGTTCAGTGGTTAAGAATCTACCTTCCAAGGCAGGGGATGCAATCTGATCCCTGGTGGGAGAGCTAGGATCCCACATGCCAAATGCAGACAGAGATAAATAAATATTTAAAAAATAAATAAATGAAAAATAAAATTAAAAACAAATTATTTGAAAAACCATGGAGCCATTTTTCTTTTCCTGCTCTTGATCTTAAGCAACTGGGGATGGTTAAGAATTTTATTATCACCAAATTCAGGTTAATCAAAGAGGAAGAAAGACTAGTGAGTTAGGGTAGGAATGGAATGGGACTTACAGAAAGATGAAGGTGTAAATTAGGTTTATTAATTGCTTATCTAGGATACTGAAATGCCTCAAAATACAGCATTTAAATATCTGGTATGTTCTGCTTTGGGGAAGTTCTCAATTCTATCCTTATTCTGTATGTCAAATCTCAAATCTCCAAGGCAGAAAAATAGCCAGGACATATTGGTAATATATAAGCCTGATGATGTACTCTAATGGAATGATTTTTACTGGTCACACACACAAGCCAGTTTCTGCTATGATAATGTACATGGTCACTCAGAGCACTTTGATATAGCTTGGCTCACTGACCATGATTTATACAACTTGTAGTTTCTGACTAGTTGACTCATTCATTCTATCTCAGTCCTTTAATTATCAAAGCCTTCCTTACCATTTTCACCTGCATTTTGTCTCCTAGTCCAAGACTTCTCTTTTCATTTTTTAACCCTCTGAGGAAACATGGGCCAGTTAACATCACCATAGATCACGTCAGTTGCTATGCCCCTTCTCCAGATTCTGTTTGAGGCAATCCAAACATCTCTAGTCTTTTGGCAAAGTTAAGTTTCCAGAAAGCCTTGTCCTTCTCACTCTTTTCAACACCTATAGTCCCAATACTGCTTGTAAGAGCACACAATATAAAATAAGTACCCAAATAGACAGTTTAGCCTTACACTTAATTTTCATAGCATGCCCCTCACCACCACCCCCTACCCCCACCTCTAGTCTTCTTATTTCATCTAAGAAGGAAGAGAAAATAGCTAAGAAACAGGTATGGGTTACAGCTCAGGGACATGGGCCAACTAAAAGACAGAAAGTGAAAGTCGCTCAGTTGTGTCTGACTCTTTACAACCCCATGGACTGTACAGTCCATGGAATTCTCCAGGCCAGAATGCTGTAGTAGGTAGCCTTTCCTTTCTCCTGGGTATCTTCCCAACCCAGGGATTGAGCCCAGGTCTCCCACACTGCAGGTGGATTCTTTACCAGCTGAACCACACAAGAGAAGCCAAAAAGACTGAGGTTTTATAAAAAGATTATAGAATGTTTCCCTTCCCCCACATTTACCCCTACCCACTGCTACCAAAAAGTGAAGGAGAATAAAGACCTTATCAGACAAACAAAAACTCCAATCTAGAGGCTTCTGAAACTGATGTAGCTTGTTGGGTTTTAGGGACATTTGGCGGACTGTAGAGATTTAGCCTATCTAGGTGTGAAGAGACTTCGCCACTTTGCTAAATGTGAAAAAAGTAATGATAGGGCCTGGTTAGGAAAAATAAATAGTATGATTTATCAGTATAGAGTGAAGACTAATGTTTATTGCTATGTGACTAATTCTGAACTAGGTGCTTAACATGTCAAATTATTTCCTTCCTTCCTTCCTCCCTTTCTTCTTTTCTACCTGCCTTCTTTCCTACCTCCTCTCTCCCCACCTCCCTTCTTCTCTCCCTTCCCTCCTGTATACACAGTCACTGAGTGGTCTGATACATTATCACTGAACATACCATGTCCTCAAAGAGTCTACAGTCTGGTGGAGGAAAGTTACTGGTGCAGGAAAGTCCAGTATGGTGAGATCCACATGCCTCTGTTAGGGAGATTACAAAGTCTTGTGGCAGCACGTGAGACAGGCACACAGCCAACCTTGTGGGCACGGGGAAGGCTCCCATAAGAGGTATCTAAGTTGGATCTGAAGGATGAGTAGTGATTAGTCAGATAAGGGAGGGGGAGCCAGGGAAGCAGATTCCAGGCAGAGAGAACAACCTCTGTGAAAGCCCAGAGATGAGTGAAAGTCAACACAACTCACTGTAGAGAGAACTCACAGTGCCACGATGTCTATGAAGAGTGAAGATGATGCTTGGGTGGTAAGAAAAGATGCAATCCTGGCTGGCCAGGGTAGGAGATATCCTGAGGGTAGTGAGTAGTCATTTAGAAAGGGGAGTGAACCAAGCAGACCTCCTCTTTCCAAAGATGGATGGAGTGTGGAGAATAGGCCAACATCAGGGCCCGGAAGCATTTACAATGATCTAAGTGTGAAATCGTGGCACTCAAACTAGAGATGGTGATGGCTAAAAGCTGGAATCAAAGGATGAAATTTCAAGATCTTTTTTATTTGGGAGTGGTGATGGAACAGGAGAAATTAGAGAGATGTCTAAGGTTTTTGGCAACACACGATGACATCTTTAACTGAGGAGAAAACAGCTCTGTGAGGTTAGAGGGAAGAAAGATGATCATTTCAGTTTGGAACATATGGCTTTGAAGAGTGTGGGAGATGGGAGAGAGGGTATGAATGTGAAACTCAGTGAAGACTTTTGGGCAGGAAAGAAAAGACATGGAAATTGTTGGCAAAAAGGTAGCGATTAAAGTGGGAGATTTATTTTTACAACTGTTAAGGCAGCTATTTCTCTCCTTGTTTTCAGAGGTAGAAAGCAAGATTTGGAGAGCACTAGTTCGGAGAGGGTTTGCTCAAAATCCGAGAATCATGGAACCAGGATTTTTAACCTGTGCATTTCTATTCCATACCACTGTTTTGGGGTAAAGGCACTGTTTCCAAGTAATCTGACTATATTACTCTTGTGGGATTTTCTTTTTTTTTCCCCACATCTGAGATTTCTGGAAAACACTTCTACTTCTCACAGGACCTCCCTTGGAGTAACATCACCACTCACAGCTCAGAAACTCCTTTTCAAAGGCTAAGGTAAAACATATTCGTGTCTTTATGGGAATTTCCTTTCATCTGGACAGAATGATCCCAATGATACTTGATCTCTGAAAGCATCCCAGAGCGTGTCTCTGAGCTGGACATGCAGTGGACGATGAACCTTGGCATTACATTGATCACTCACCCTCTCGTGCAGTAACATGACATTGGACGTGTTCCATAAGTGATGGCAGAAGCAGACACTCCTTTCACTTGCTGATGCTCTGTATTTGGCTACCACATATGTGGGACATCCATTGATGTCACCTATCTTCTCCTCATGGGATTCCCTCATCTCTAGCAACCTGACCCTCAAATTCCATCTTTTTTATGTCCAGATAGCCCCAGAGTTGAGCTTTTTCTTATTTCCCATTCAGAAGGGAGCTGGATGCTCACTGTGGTGACCTCATCCCTCTTGGCGTTCCCTCCTCTCCTCCTCCTCCCAGGCACTGTCATTTTCATTTGCCTGGCCTCAGGGGTCTTTGACTATGGAGGGACCTGCTCCATAGCTGACACCAAGGCTCAAGCTCTAACCTCTCGCACTTTCTCATATAACATCTCATCTGCTGGTGGATACATTTGTTTGTGATTACAGGCTGCACACAATACCATCGCACAAGGCCTTATGTTATGGCCCAGCGCCATGAGAAAACACATTAGTAATTTTTTATGACCCTAGTACAACCATGCAGGATTTCCCTAAAACAGAAAACATGAAGGGATTTTATTGTCTTGCACTATTAGCCATCCCTTATGGCTGATGCGTGTGTATTAGAAATAACAGAACACAGGACTCTCCAGACATTTTGGGTTGAGAGGTTTCTGACTCGAATTAGTGAACACCCCTTGTTTATCTGTTCTGGGGGACATAAAACACGCAAGGAAATTACAAACAAAAGGCATAGAGGTCTTGAATGTGTCTCCTGGTATATTAACTTACTCCTGGGCTTAAACAAGGTTCTCTTAGAAAGTCACTTCTGAAAGGAACGGTGAAATGATAAAAATTGAAAGAGACTAGTGAATTCTCAGGGATTCGCACTACTCCTTGTTGAAAAATAGCCTAGAGAATGGACTTCCCATTAGACCAGGGCAAGATCTCACTCTCTGGGGTGGGCTTCATCTCTGTCTCTCTCTCTCTCTCTCACACATACACATCATCATCATCATCATCTAATCAAAATGTCCAAAAAGAGAATAGTGGACTTTATTTGGCCTCAAGAATAAATATACACAATTCCTATTTTAAAAAAAGCCTATCTATTTTTGGCCCTGTTAATGGTATTCAATGTCCACCCAGGAGTTTTTGATAAACTAGCAGGAGATAACTTGAGAGGTTCTAGTCCTCTCAGAGGAACTGCACTGGAACATTTTAACTACTTTTCTGTGAAGGACAAAGTCAATTTGAATCTGGCAGCTCTTAGAAGCCACTCCACCCAGCTGGGAGTGTGTTCCCAGGGGTCCAGGGGGCGAAGATAAGTCAGCCAAGAGTATGAGAAGACAACACACACCACGGAGGAAGTGGACAAACCCTCCTAGAAAAGGGTTTAAATTAGAAAAACTAATGTTGCCTTTTGGATATAGAATAATAGTAGTTGGCAGGATGGTGCCAACTCTTTAAACTCCACATAAACGTGTGATGGCTGCCTTTCCAAACTATACATCAGCCTTCACAACTATGCCTCCCACTGAGGGGCAGACAAAGGGTGAGAACCTGGCTGAGCACTTCTGTATTAACAGCCATGGGAAAAACACGGTAGACAAAGCAGAATAACAAAGCACAATAATGTTTGGGTTTCACAGTGACTGCGCTATGGTTATAGTAACAAATGTGCCAAGGTTCAAACAGATTTAACCTCCCTTTAAAAAGGAAAAGTAATATATTTGTGAGATACTCCGGGGGAAAGCTGTTTATGGCATCTCACTCCTAACAGAAGGGGAAAGATGAGTTTGCAAGCCACACCTCACCTATCACCTTCCCTAGGCCTGAGTGTTTTTCACCTGTTGCTCACGGCTCCCGTGGGGTACTTTGGGCTCACACTTCATGCAAAGCGGCACCAATAGGGAATGTTGAATGCCCTTGAAGTATCAGACTGATCTGCATATCACCTTTTTCATATCTGGGCTGGACTCCTCTATGTTGCCATTTCTACACATTAGTTTTACTGGAGGCTATGTCTGAATGCTCTTCAGTACCTACTAAAAGGTGTTTTTTATCTAACCAAGCAAACACTGGAAAGGAGCTCCGATCAGTCAGCCCCTCCAGCACCTCATGGGGATTCCGCCAGCAGGAGGAACTGGGATTACCTCAGGAACTAACCCCGGAGGTTAGGCTTCAGGCCACCCATGCCCTTGCATGTCTTTTTCCTTGGAGAAAAGATCATTTCCGGTTTGATCCATTGGACCAGTAAGTGAAGTAGGTAGAGATTACCTCATTAATCCCGTTGTGAAGGAGAGAGGGCTGCAGCTTTAGTCGGTGGTGAGGCTGGTTTCACGGCGGAAGAAGATGCCATGTGTGGCAATTTGATCTTGACGGTGTAATGAATACAATGTGTTCAGTGCTTACTGGACAGGGTGATGCCTCTGAAAAGCATCATCGTGAACTCATGACTGGAAGCATATTTCACTCGTGTTGGGCTCCTTGTAGCTCCGTTTCAGATGGTGTCATCAGCGAAGAGCATCCGTTGATTGGCATGTTTTCCTAAGTTCAGTTATTGTTTAAGAGACGTGGAAGAAAAAACTCTGCTCACAGCTCTTGCCTAAGATTCACGGAACTTTGCTCAATTTGCAAATGCTCTTTCGGCGGTTGACTCTTGCCTGCTCCTCTCTGCTCCCCAGGTTTGGCTATTCATAGATGGAGAATTAAATCACTGAAGTCCAGCCTTCTCAGGTTTCCCTCCCCACAGGGAGGGCAGATTTAGAGTGGTTATAAGAAAATCAACTCATCCCTAATCAGGTGACCCAAAGAGACCCAAAGTGCTCCTCCCCCTCCTATTTACAATCCTTCCAATAAGACTTCTTGGCTTTTTTTTCTCCTTAGGTGGAGAGCCCTCTTAGAGAGTTCACACAGTGAGTGTGGTTTGTGCATTCAATATTAACATCTAATCATTGCCTCTTGAGAGCTGAAAAATGAAAACACTGGATAGGAGCCCACCTTCTGGCTTCATGCTTGTCAAGAACAGGATCTATTAGCCTTTTAAAGAAATACTGATAATAAAAAGCAGACTAAGTGAGCTATGTGAATTGGCATCTAATCAATTATTTTCTGAGCTTTTCCCCACTCCAGTTACTCAGAGCCGCGTGAGCAAACAAGATTTTACTGTTCCAAGCCCTCTCGCTTTCCACAGAGTTTGAATAATATATAAGCCTGTGTGTGTGTGTGTGTGTGTGTGTGTGTGTGGTGTGTGCTTAGTCACTCAATTGTGTCCAACTCTTTGCAGCCACACAGACTGTAGCCTGCCAGGCTCCTCTGTCCATGGGATTTTTCCAGGCAAGAATACTGGAGTGGGTTGCCATTTCCTTCTTTCTCCAGGGGATCTTCCTGACCCAGGGATTGAACTCCTGTCTCCTGGGTCTCCTGCATTGGCAGGCAGATTCTTTACCACTGTGCCACCTGTGCGTACCCCTACTCTCTTTTGAGATGTTTTACTATCATCACCATCGTCATCAGAGGAAAGGTCATATTCCCCTTCATTAAAGGGTATACAAGCCAGAAATGACCCCTGCAGCCCCGCGTTCCCCAGACATCAAGAGGTATGAGGCTAGAGTGTCCCCTTGCCCACCAGTTGGGTGGTGGTAGGAGGATGGAGACAGCTGCTGGGCCTGGCTGCTTTTTTTCCCACATTAGTTCCTCATTGTGTTCAACCTAGAAATTTTGGATGTGAACAACATCACGTGCTTGAAATAATACTCTTTTTTTTTAAACTCCTTAAACCTTTTGCCCTCCATTTGATTTATTTCTCCTGGGATAAAATTGGACTCATCCTGAACATCAGTCTTTGGCTTGGTCAACATGCCAGCATTTGGAGGGTCTTCTCTTCACTAGCTAGTTGCATCGAATGCTCTGGTTTGCCCTTGCTTGTCCTGCCTCATCTACAACTCACCCTCTCTCCTGCTCTCTCCACACTCAATCTCTACCCTTTGACTTCTAGAACATATATTACTGGAAGAAGAAATGTATCTATGACTTGCCCAGAGTGCTGGCCAATTCCTTATTTTAGCATGGGCGGGCCTGGCCTGGGGGGAGGTGCTTGCCAGGCGGTGGAAGAGTGATGCTGGCTTTCTCTGGTCATCTCTGGTTCCCACCCAGGAGGTGTCCTGAAGCACTGACTTAACTTGGAGACGTCATCTTTGTTAACCCTTCAGGGGAGTGGGGTAATGCCAAAAGAAGTCAGGAGAAAAAGGCAACTCAAGGGTAAATGGTCACTTAAAAGGATTTCTATTTTTCTGTTAAAGAAAAAAAAGTTCCTTTTCAACCTTGAACTTGAGATAGGTGTGATGAGTACTGTTGGCTAGACTCTGCCACAAAATTGCTTCTTTTGAGAAAAAGGTAGAGGATTATCTAAAGCATTGAGTATCTCTTCTTAAGTTTGGATTTTCTTAAAATTAGATTGGGAAAAATTCATTTCTGCATGGAGTGTGCATTCGAAAACAAACTTAAATGCAGGCATTTCCAGGCCTGATTTGCAATCCTGTTGGGTGATTCCAGCCAGTACTTGACCCTGGGGGTTGTAGGCACCAGGAATGGTGTTACCAATTGTCTGTTTTGTTAGAAGCTGGAGTTGAACTTGGGAGCATGCATAATGCTAACTCAATTTTCCCCTTCCTTCAGCCAACTGCTGAAATCACTATGGCCTCTCACAGGATAAGCATTTCTGTTAGTTTGCCCCCAGGAATGCTCCTGTGCTTTACTTGCAATATTAATTTGCTCCTTTCCTTACTTTCCCCTGGCCCTTGACACCTTTCCTCTCCACTCTTTATGTAATTAAACCTAAATCCGAAGCCATGGGTTCTTCTGGGAATCCATTCACATATGAAACAGCTTAGTCAGTGTCCCCATAAACTGAAACAGAGCTCTTCATTCTCTGTTTTCAGAGACTTGGTTGTCTATTTCTGGGGCTTAGTCATTGTTCCCATTTGTTGTTGTTGTTTAGTCGCTAAGTCATGTCCGACTCTTACGATCCCATGGACTATAGCCTGCCATAGAGGCTGGAATACTGGAGTGGATTGCCATTTCCTCCTCCAGGGGATCTTCCTGACCCAGGGATTGAACCCATGTCTCCTGCATTGGCAGGCGGATTCTTTTCTACTGAGCCATCAGGGAACTCCCATTATTCCCATAGAAGAAAGCAATTTTTAATGTTTTATTTTTTATATTTTAATATAAGAATTCATAAATCTGAATAAATATCCAAATTTTCAAAGAAACCAAGGCTTCCTTTTCCCCAGTTCCTCCACATGGTCAACCAACATTTATGGAGAGCATTTTAGGAGGCAGCTGCTCTGTTGGACCTTCACTGACACTGTTTTCTTTAATCCTCACTACCAGCCTTTAGCATGGGTCAGAAAGATCCCCCAGAGAAGGAAATGGCAACCCCCTCTAGTATTCTTGCCTGGGAAATCCCATGGACAGAGGAGCCTGGAGGGCTACAGTCAGTGGGGTCACAGAGAGTTGGACATGACTTAGTGACTAAACAACATCATACAGGGTAGGTTCTTAGTGACTGTGTTAACGTGCATAACATTTTGGAAAAGTTATTAACCTAACAAGAGCTGAGAAGACCAAGACCCAAATTAATTAAGTGATTTGTCCAACATACTGAGGTTTGACCAAACTTGCCCTCTGTCCAGCTCAATGCTGTCTTTTTCATCTGCATGTTGGTTAGTTAAAGCCACCATCCAGCTGGTACCATTAACGGGTCTGCTTGACGTGCTGGCTCGTTGCTTCAGAAAGGCACAGTGCTATTTATGGAGAGAACACGGGTGACAGACTGCCATGGTGTTTTGCCTCTTGGCCTCTGGAATGCAGCCTACAGCATTCGCTCCAGAAAACCTCACACAGATTTGTGTTTGCACAAAGGGGTCCAAAGGCTTAATTATTTTTTGGGAACTCTACTATTTGTCCTTTGCTAACCAGGTCATCCTTCAGACAGAAAAAAATGTTGTGTGTGACCCAGCCAAGGCTGCTGCTCAATGGAGTTGACCACAGGCCAGAAACTCAGAACCCTGCCCGCAGGCCTGAGCATGTCCAGAAAGTGAGCTGACAGAAAGCAGTTCTCTGTGTGTGCCCTGCACGCGTCTCTCTCCCCTGCGCCTTTGTTCAAGCTGAAAGAGTTACCAAAGGCAATGCCTACTTGAGCCTTGTTGACGGGTGGTTGCACTGAATAAGGCAACCTGTCTCTTCTGACAGAAATAGGCACAACAGAATCCAGCCTGGCCTCGATGTTCTATGGCTCACAGTGTTTCAATATGTGTTTCCAGCACTGTCATGGCAGCTGCCGCATCTGTCTCTCCTGGGAGGTGGATGTAGGAGTGCATTTCAGCAAAAAGTTGGAAATTTCAACTCTGGGTTTTTCTTCTTTCCCAACAATTGTTTTGTCGATATGTTTACATGACTAAGATTCTCGCTCAAAAGCCCCAAAGCACTGGAGAATAAATGACAAAGGGCCCAAGGAGTGGTCCCCTTCATTCTACAGGGCTGTGTTCTCTGGGACCCCTTCAGTGTCCATAAGAAAGGCACAGACTGAGCTGCTTGATCATTGAGTTCATCAGAACCATTAGCCATGCTGATCCTGAAAGCAGAGAGTCACTCAGAGTCCAGCGGGGTGGTGCGTCTTTCATTCGACAGATACTCATCTATCTTCATGGCATGTAGAGCAGTGTGCTGGGTAGAGATGGACTCATTAGCAGGCTGCCTGCAGTTTTCTCCAGGTCAGTCAACATCAATCAAGGAACTCCTGTACTCCAGAAGGTTCTCCAGTTCCCAAAGACAGCAGGATGTCAGTCAGCATCCTCTAGTCAATCCAGACCTGATTCATTTGTCCTTAAATATCAGCAGAACTACAATTTGAGAGACTTCCCTGGTGGTTCAGTGACTAAGACTTCGCCTTCCAATGCAGGAGGTGTAGGTTTGGTCCCTGGTCAAGGAACAAAGATCCCACATGCCTTGTGGGCAAAAAAACAAAACAAAACATAAAATGGAAGCCAAAGTAACAAATTCAATAAAGACTTTAAAATGGTCCATATAGAACCTATCTGTAGGGCAGCAATGGAGATGCAGACATAGGTAACAGACTTAGGGACATGGGCAGTGGGGAGAAAGGAGAGGATGGGACAGATGAAGACACTAGCATGGAAACATATACACTGCTGCTGCTGCTGCTAAGTCGCTTCAGTTGTGTCTGACTCTGTGTAATCCCATAGACAGCAGCCTACCAGGCTCCTCCGTCCATGGGATTTTCCAGGCAAGAGTACTGGAGTGGGTTGCCATTGCCTTCTCTGAACATATACACTACCATGTGTAAAATAGATAGCCAGTGGAAATTTTCTGTATGGCTCAGTGAACTCAAACTGGGGCTTTGTAACAACCTAGAGGGGTGGGAAGGGGTATAGGTGGGAGAGATTTTCAAGAGGGAGGGGACATATGTGTACCTATGGCTGACTCATGTTGATGTATGGCAGAAACCGACACAGTACCATAAAGCAATTATCCTTAAATTAAAAATAAATACATTAAAAAGTAATTAATTTAAAAATCTATACTTAGAGGGGCAATAATCACGGACTGGCAAGTCTTCTCATGAAATCAACACAGATTTTATCCGTTCTTACACGTAGAAATTCTCAGTGTCTTCTCCTTAAAAACAAAACAAAACAAAAAAACCCCAAACTTCAGTTTCTTTGAAAGACCACACACACAGCTACCCATTTGTAGAAGTTGCTGTAATAAATCAAATGGGAGGATGCATTGGAAGGGCTTCCTATGCGTACGTCCTCAGTAAATGAGAGCTTCTATTATTACCCTTGTCACATCATCATTACTGTCATCATTTTTGCAGTTTACTGTTGCCTTTACCCAAGAATTAAATCAAAGACAGCTGAGAGCTCTAGAGTTAAAAACCTCCTCTTTGTACCTTGACACACACTTTTTGAGAAGTAAAGCCTAGTTTGCCTCTGTTTTTAAGCTGAAGACATACTTATTTATTTATTTTTGGCCTGTTGGAGCTTTGTTGTGGCAAGCGGGGCTTCTCTTGTTGCAGAGCACCGGCTCTAGGGCGCATGGGCTTCAGTAGTTGTGGCATACAGGCTTAGTTGCTCTGTGGCATGGAGGATCTTCCCTGACCAGGGATCAAACCAGTGTGCCCTGCATTACAAGGAGGAGTCTGAACCACCAGGGAAGCCCTAAACTGAAGACTTTTAGAGGAGCAGTGATGGACACCTCATTTTAGTGTCTTTGTCAAGGAACCTGAGAAATCCACTCAAGAGCTGATGCTACATCCCCTGTGTCTTCTTTACACCAGAACTTGGAAGTGGGGAGAGGGGAACCAACATTTATTGAAAGTTGTCAAGTTCTAGGTCTTACACCTATGTGATGGGCTAAATTGCATTCCCCTAACCTGGTGGCGCTAGTGGTAAATAACCCTCCTACCAATGTAGGAGATGTAAGAGACATGGGTTCGATCCCTAGGTGGGGAAGATCCCCTGGAGAAGGAAATGGGACCCACTTCAGTATGCTTGTTTGGAGAATCCCACGGACAGAGGAGCCTGATGGGCTATAGTCTGTAGGGTCACAAACAGTCAGACAGGACTGAAGTGACTTAGAATGCAAAATTCATATGCTGAAATTCTAACTTCTACTATCTCTGAATGTGACTGTATTTGGAGACAGAATCTGTAAAAAAAAAAAAAAGTAATTGAGTTAAAATGGGGTTGTTTTAGGAAGGCCTCTAATCCAACCTGCCTGGTCTCCTTCTACAAAGAGATTAGGACAGAGACATACACAGAGAAAGCCACGTGAAGATTTGGGGAAAAACAACCCTCTGCCAGCAAGGAGACAGGCCTTGAAGGAACCCACTCTGCCTGACACCTTGCTCCAGGACGTCCAGCCTCCAGAATTGTGAGAAAATACATTTTTGCTGTTTAAGCCACCCAATCTGCGGTATTTGTTATGGCAGCCCAAGCAAACTAATACAACCTATGTCATCTCATTGACGCGTCTGCACAAACCAATGTGTTATTATCACCAATCTGTAGATAATAAAACTGGTGATTTGAGAGGAAAGTAAGTTGTCCACCATCTTACAGGTGGTCAAATAGCTTGGTCAGATTTTGAATCCAGTTCTGCTAGAGAATATTTGACATATGGTAGTATTTTAATAGGTATTAACACATTATTTCCTGTTACCATTGGCTTCAAGAAGATAGTATCCAGTTGAAGTAAGCACACTTCTGGGAGCTGAAGCTGATAGCTTAAATAGATCAATAGAGGCACGCAGAGCAGGAGAGAAACACGCTGGCTTGCTTATAGGAAAAGCAAGAGCCCAAGTTCCATAAATATTATTCAAAGGCAGCATGAAGTAAAACTTAGCTTTTTATAAGCCAAGGATTGTTATAGGAGCCTCCAAGAAATGAAGTTTTAGATGTCAAATATGCATTGATTTGTAGACAGAATAAGAGGCATCTCGGTGGGAATATGTTCTGTAAGGTGTTAAGATGCGTTTACACTCACTTTAAAACCAAGGATGCTTTTCCAAATGAGATCTTAAAAGTCTTTGTCCTAGCGAGTCAAAGATAGCCCTTATAACATGGCCAAAAATGAAAGTTTATGTTCACAATTATTTTAAACCAAGAAATTACTCTCTGGCTTCTCAATCATATTTCTATTCCTTGTACATCTCATCAAAGCATTTTGATTAGAACAAGTCACTGAGGACAGAAGCCAAGATAAATAGTTGAGTTTAAATTACTACAGTGAAGGGACCACAGTTTCAGTCAGGCCCAAGTCATGGGGACTTTTCATGATTCTAGGAGATTCTAGTATTTATGGAATTGGCTTGCATGTCAATTTTTTTCTTTCCTAATTTATTTCTGATCTCCAAAGTCAGCCATGAATTTCTTAGTCTATCTTGTCAAGTTCTTTCTGATTCCTTCTCAAATGTTCCAGCCAGTTGATGGTTTGCATTTCCTTGGAGCCCATTAATTCCTGTCACTGGCCTGAAGCCAGTGGCCTCTGCTGTCTGGCCCTGTCGCTCACGTGGGCCATATGAGAACCAGAGGTGTCGGCCAGCTCCACTATTTCCACCTCTGCTTCCAGAACGGACCAGGCAAGGCTGCAGTCAAAAGGAAATAAGGCTAGGATACACATCTACCCACAAATCTAATCATTGTTCATGTCCTTCTGGGCTGGCTGGGGAACATCATGGAGTGGTGAAGTGCACAGGTTTTGGAGATGGACAGAGTCAGTTCAAATCCCACCTGCCACTTACAAGTCATGTGACACTGGATGTCTTACTTAATCAACCTGGGCTTCCGTTTCTTCATTCAAATGGAGATAACAACTCTACTTTAGGGCTTCCCACGTGGCTCAGTGGTATAGAATCCACCTGCCAATGCAGGTGACTCAGCTTCAATCCCTGGGTAGGGAAGATCCCCTGGAGGAGGAAATGGCAACCCACTTCAGTATTCTTGTCTGGGAAATTCCAAGGGCAGAAGATCCTGGTGGGCTAGGGTCCATGGAGTCTCAAAGAGTCGGATACAACTTAGTGACTAGACAAAAACCACTGCCACCTTGCAAGTTAGTTGAAAAGGTTAAATGAAATAACATAGGTGAAGCATCTAGGAAAATATTTGGCAGAAAGTAGGTGCTTAATAAATGAAGATTATGAACAGAAGTCTGATGACTTCTAATGTAACTTCCAGTGCGTTCTGTGTGGTTGAGATTTTATTTTTGACGTGACAAAGCTGGCCTGTGTTTCTCCAGAGGAGAAATGCCACAGCGGCCTGATGTGCAAATGGGACTTAACCTCTCAGAAGACCCGAGAGTCCCCACGGAGGCCATTCTCCATGTGTTTCAAACTTGGTGTATCATCCACCAAGCATGTTCCCTCCGGAAAAGCAGGAGACCGCCCAACGTTTGGGAAGCATCTGAACTTTTTGGGAACTGTCCCATCAAAACTGGAGTTGTCTGGGTTTTGACCACTGGGGCCAATATTCTTTTCTGTCTGGGCTTTTAAAAGAGATCAGAACATTTATTCCCAGTTCTCTATGTCATTAGAAGCTCTTAAGCATGAAGACTAATTGCAACCAGAATTTTGTGGGTAGAAGAGATGACTAACGTGAGAAAATGAATGGAGAGATTGACACTCACTGGGAGGGGGGGACATGAGGGACTCCAAGGCGAAAAATAAAAGCTAACTTTGTCACCTGACCCAAAGTAGAGGGGTTTTATGTTATGTGATGGTTCCCAGTGTTCTGTTTTGAATCTCTCCTTCCTTGCATGAGTTAGAATTGGAATGATTCGGGTTTGAATTCTATTTCCAACATTTATCAGGTGGGTTTACGTCTTCCTACCTCCCCAAGTCTCATTTCCTCACTTGCAACATGAAAATATTAGTAAGTACTCAGAAAGATTGTTCATTCATTCATTTACCCAACAATATTGACTCTGGCACAAACACTCAAGAAATGGTAGCTCCCCAAAAACTTCTGTGGAATCCTCATAGTCCCTTGTTCCTAGGTTTCAGGGAATACTTCACATTTGCACTACAACTTTTTTTCTATTTTTCTCAGGAATATGTTCTTACCTTTATTTTAAAAATGCATGTGACCCTTTAGAGCCCTCAGAGAAAAATTGTAAATAGAAGAATGTGAGTTCTTCTAAAACCAGTATTATTGAAACTCACTAAAATGTTTGGCCCGTTCCTTGTGGTTCTCGATTCACTTGAATTGACATGCATGAAAAAATGCAACTTAGCTACATCCAAATATTATCAAGTGCCACTATATCTACCATTAAATGGCTTGACATTCAGTCACCAGGAGAGAAGTGTGTCCAGTGACCAGGTGCACGGGATCCCAGGAGACCCCCTGGCCCAGTGCCACAGGGGGCTCCAGTACCTTCTCCACACACTGCACTTCCCCCAGCACCCATGAGCAGAGTGCATGCAACCATGGTGCCTTCATAGAGTCTACGACTTTTCAGAGGTTTTAATACTTCCCCCAAATAGTATAGGTGGCTCAGGGGTAAAGAATCTGCCTGCCAGTATAAGAGACAAAGGAGACATGGGTTCAATCCTTGGATCAGGAAGATCCCCTGGAGAAGGAAACGGCAACCCACTCCAGCATTCTTGTCTGGAAAATCCCCTGGACAGAGGAGCCTGGTGGGCTACAGTCCATAGGGTCACAAAGAGTCGGACGTGACTGAGGCCACACACGCACCAAATAACATTCTCTGCCTCACAAACAATCCTTTTTGCTTCTCCCCCATTCTGATTGCTGATCCCCTTTTCTTTCAGAGTCCCAAGTGCTCTCCTGATTTGCCCGTGACTGACTCTTGCACTACTCTGAAGAAAACTATGATTTGAGTGAATACCACACATTGCTTTCATTAATATGTCACTTTAAATTTAAAATCTCAAATCCAAATCAAAAGTTGGATCTCTTAACATTGTTCATACTTTAGGAAATTCTGAGGGCTGGGAATAATTTTTCTCACGGGCCAAACACACACACACACACACACACACACACACACACTGATTCTACTGATTCCCAACACTTTTTTAAACCTCCTCACCATCACACATGTAGTGTACTCCCTTCAGTGGCATTTCTTCTCAGGGTGATGATCGTGGGTGGGTGAGGCCATGTGCAGTTTGGAAAACAACTTCCTCCCACCTCACCATCCTGAGAATCACATTTCCCACAGCATTGAGAGAATAGGATTTCTCCTGCTGGCTCTGATGGCTTTATTGAGAAAAGCTTGGCTAGAATTGTCATGCTTTGAAGTAAAGCTTAATCTGTTCTGGAGATAAAGGGTCCTACTGGAAACCTTTTTGGAGGGCTTGCTGGACTAGCTACGCTTGGCATCCCAGGTCCAGCAGAAAGGTTACAGCCTTTCTGCTGTAATTCTGTGCCCACCCCAGGGAGCTGGTGCCAGCTCAGTGGTGTCCCTGGATGGCATCAGGAGCCTTCCCAGTGCCTCCATTCCACAGGAACAAGGAGAAGGACCACTAGACAAGGGCTTGGGTTTTCCTTATGAAACACAGTGACCTGCAAAGAGACTTTATAGCAGGGGTGGAACAAAAACAAAGAAAGAAAACAAACAGAAAATGCTTTCCTTAGTGTCATACCATCAGAATTCAAATCTCCCAACAGCAAAATAAATCAGGGAGGCTTATTATAGAGGTAACGAGATAAAGCAAAGCTCTTTGGAAATAACTCTGAGAATGGTGTGGTTCCTGAATTTGGGTAAATGGTCACCTGTGAGATTGGTGACTGACCTCATTTATGGCCCCCTCCTGTCCTCATCTCCTCCAAAAAAAGAACAAAACTAACATTAAAAAATGATATATTGTTATTACTTGCCATGTCAGGAAAGAGAGTGAAAGTTCAGGGGGAAAAATAAAAAAGAGGAAAGGGAGTAACCAATATAATATCCAGGGACTTGAATAGAAACCTCATTTTCCAGGAGAAGAAAGCACTGTCCAGCCCCACATGTGGGATGGAAGTCCCCAGGCTCACAAGTTTGGGTGGCAGCAGCTTCTCAGATTCTGCCTTTTCAAGGCCAGTGAGGCTTTCCTTCTGACAGACTGGACTAAGCTAATTGTACCATGTTTTCACTTAGGAGGAAAGGGCAGTATTTGACCAGAAAGATGATCTTTTTGACTGTCTGTGTCGGCCTAATCTCCTCTATTCTGTTCTCTACCAGTCTCTGGAAGGTGTTTCCTCTCAGCCTGGAGTTGTAGGTATAATAGCACTCAAAGGAGAAGACAGGGAAAAACGTCCTGTTATATAATTATGACCGTGGCCAATGCTATGTCACTTTCCATGAACACATGCCATTAACAGAACAGTAAAAGACTAGTTCTGTCCACATATTGAGGTTACTTTTTACATTTTTATTTTATATTGGAGTATAGCTGATTACCAATGTTGTGACAGTTTCAGGTGTACCACTAAGGGACTCAACCGTACATATACATATATCCATTATCCCCCAAGCTCCCCTCCCATCCAGACTGCCACGTAACATTGAGCAGAGCCCCCTGTGCTGTATAGTCGGTCCTTGTTGGTGATCCATTTTAAATATAGCAGTGTGTACATGTCGACCCCAAGCCTTCACGGTATTAATAGCTGCCACTGATACTATCTGATCCAGTTTCTCACTGCAGCAAAATTCCATTTTTATGAAATGGGTTTGGAATTAAGGTCATTCAGTTCTTTAGCAGTTATTGGCAATCAAGACTGAGGAAACATTATAAGAATTGGGAAGAAATTCAAGGATGCTATACATTCCACCATAGAACCAGTCTGCTTGCTCAGAGGACAAGAAAACCTCTGCCTATCACAGAATGATGGGAGAGGAAGACAGCCGGGGAACAGAGTGGATGAGGAAATCTGAGTGAGTGTCTTAGCATTCTGTGAGAGTCATGTTTGGGGATTTTGCCACTAACCTGGCAGTATTGCTAATCAGAAACAACTACTAGTGAGTGGAATCGTGAGGGCCTGGGGAGTCCACCCACTACAGGGGACAGCGTCTGTCCACTGTGTCCCCACGGCCGAGCTGGGCCTATTTGAAACAGGTGCACGGTCACGGTCACTTGCCTTCTGTGAAAACAGTGTTCTGTAAAGTGCGATATTAACATATCGTATTTCTCCAAGAGCAGGCTCTGTCTTGCAGACTTCATCTAACTAATTCTCACCGCATCCCTGGAAAGCAGAACATGATTGGGAATCTGATTTGTTTATCTGTGTCTGGCAAAGTCTGTGGTTTTTCAATAGGGAAATGTGAATTTTCCTGAAGGCAACAACAACCGAAAAACAGCTATACTACAAAGATAGGGAAATGTTAAGGAGTCTTTGGCAGATGTTATAAAAGAGTAGGGTCATAAATGATAATGAGAAATTCAAATTTAAAGAAAATGGGTTTTGGAAAAGGTAACAGAGGGCCCGATTGTGGTTGTGGCAGAAATTTCAGGTGCTTTGGGCTTCCCTTGTGGTTCAGCTGGTAAAGAATCCACCTGCAATGCGGGAGACCTGGGTTCAATCCCTGGGTCAAGAAGATCCCCTGGAGAAGGGAATGGCTACCCACTACAGTATTCTGGCCTGGAGAATTCCACAGACTGTATAGTCCACAGGGTCCCAAAGAGTCAAACAGGACTGAGTGACTTTCACTTGAGAGAGAGAGAGAATGGGCAGCTGATCCTATGACAATTCTTATACAGTTCTGTCCCTTGAGATTTGGTTGAAGAGTCATTCTCTGTCCTGTTTTTAATGGAAGCATCTTGCTATTTATTAATAACAGCAGCTGTCCTGTAGTGGGCACTTACACAGCCTGGCCTGACTCATTACATATGGTCCCTTCAATGACTCCATAGCCTTTGCATTCTCCATTTTCTCATCTGACAACATGGACATAAAATGACATTCTTAAGTCACAGGGATGGTGAAAGTCAGGCCCAGCAGTCAGACTCAATTCTGTCTGCTGGCCAAGCAGTACCCATTACTGGGTACCCATCTGCTGGCACCCATTGCCTTATGGTGCATCTGCTCAGGACAGGTGGGGTGTAGCTAGTGGAAAAGCAGGGCTCACATTTGCAGCAGTTAAATAAGGAGAAAAACTTCGATCTGAAGTTAGAGTCTAAACTTTTGACTCAAACACAGGCCCTGGATGGAGCAGAGGAATGACAGGAGAGGAAAAAAATTCGTGTGCAATAATAGCATAGTGTAACTCGTGTCCTTCCTTTAATGGAAGGAAGCGAGTGAGTAAGAGAGTCATAGAAGGGCCACGTCGTCAACAGGGGCCCAGGACATTCCCGACCTGGGCTGTGGGTCACCCATTGTGACGTCACCCACTTGGGCCTGACTGGCACTGACCTGGTCACCAGCATGGTCTCGGTGGTCTCGGTCAGCCATGGGACACTCTTCCCCCCAGCGACAGAATTTTTTTTACATACTTGCCCTGTTTCTCACAGCTCTGCATTCTCCCTGTGTTGACTCATGAATTGAGTTATTACAGTCTCTCTCTGCCGAGGACCTTGACCCAGGCTGCTGAAAGGGCTGAGCTAGAAGGTGACTGAAGGGTTCCTTGCCCTCAGTGACACGTCCACAGGCAGCCCTCCTACCCAGGTCCCCATTCAGGTTTCTCTGATCAGAATTGCTCCTCTCTGAGGGTGGCTCTGCCAGGAGC
Source organism: Cervus elaphus (assembly GCF_910594005.1). Classification (NCBI taxonomy): domain Eukaryota; kingdom Metazoa; phylum Chordata; class Mammalia; order Artiodactyla; family Cervidae; genus Cervus; species Cervus elaphus. Next base: position 37,156,953 of record NC_057841.1, read on the forward strand.
TTGCGTGGTGGCCGAAACCGCAGGGTTTGAGTCCTGCCACCAGGCACTGACTCAGATGTACCCTCATTTTCCGTTACGGAAAAGGCACTCTTTACTTTAGAACATTATGAAAATAGAACCTCCAGCTGCCTGTTGGTGCATGCCTTCATTTCAGGAGTGAATCCTGATGCTTACATTGGCCAGCTGTGAGATTTGGGACAAGTCACTGAAAAACAGACAGCTTTCTAAGTCTTGGTTTCCTGATCTGTTATAAGGGGACCCTGGCAGCTAACTGAAAAACGGCTTGAGTGGAAACTTCAGTTTATTTCTTTCTAGCACTTGTAGCATAAAGAGATAAATAACAAGAACTCAAGAGATAAATAACAAGAACTCAAGCTCGATTGGGTCTTCCCACTTGGCGCTAATGGTAAAGAACCTGCCTACCAAGGCAGGAAACATAAGAGATGCTGGTTCAATCCCTTAGTTGGGAAGATCCCCTGGAGGAGGCAACCCACTCCAGTATTCTTACCTGGAGAATCCCTAAGACAGGGGAGCCCGACTGCAGTCCATGGGGCCACAAAAAGTCGGACAAGACTGAAACAACTTAGTACACAAGCTCAGTTGTGTACTAAGGGGTTTCTTTTATAAACCACTGTTTCAAACTCACCTGTCCAGACTATGTCAAGATTTAAGTCTGATCTCATATGCCCCAGAGCTCTCCCTCTAGTCCTACAAAATCCTTACAATTGCTGAGTGTTTTAGGTTAATGCAAATGCTTTCATAGAGGTTTTTAGTGATCTTCAATAGTCCTATAAAGTAGGTAGATTAGCTTTAATCCCCCAATTTACAGAGAAGGAAACTGAGAATTGGAGGGTTTTTTTTGGTGGTGGTGGGGGGGGGGGGTTGTTCTTAAGCAACTTGTCCCAAATCTCACAGCTCTAGGCAGAGCCAGTCCTCAAACCCACGCCTTCTGGCTCCAGTCCTCAGTGTTTGTCCCACGGTCCACAGAACTGAGGTCAGTGATGACCCAGATGATGATCCAGACAATGACTCTGAGGCCAGACACAATTCCAGATCTTCAGAGAGAGCCTTTTTGATCAGTTCCCTTGTACCAGATGAGTGGGCTTGAAATCTGAAGAGACATCTTTTTCAAAAATAGCAGATGAAACAATACTGATGAAAGAACATTCCATCCTTTAAAAAACTCCCATAGCAAGTCTGTGCCCCAGCCATCAATCCAAGGTGGGGGGTGGTGGTGACCATACATAGATTTGCCATTTGGAGGAAAGAGTGCAAGAGCTGTCACAGAAACTTAAAACAGCATGTAGCAGGAAATGAGGGAAAACATCGTATGCTATAATCCTCTCTCAGTCTCCAAGGAGCCAAGTGGAAAACAGATGCCTATGGCTTTAAGAGAAACAGGCATACTGGGAGAGTGTTACAGGTGCTAAGAAAGAGAATGTTTTTCAAGCCTTGGTTCATGGGGATTCCCAAAGGCCTGGGTCTGCTTCCTACAGCACAGCCTTCAACCTGTATGTTATCTGATATACGTTTGTTATTGGGTATGAACGACGTGAGGAGGAAAGCACAGATCTCTTCCAGAGGAACTTGCTCCCCATCATGGCTCCATCACTTCATCTCTATAGGGAGATAGTCACCCAAGGATTCAGAATCATTGCAAAGAGCCCGCCTCTACCCTCCTTCTCCCTCAATGTCCCTTCCTCTCCATCATTTCCATTTTTTCCTAGTTATTTTTCTGTTTTCCCTGCTTCTGAAGAAAATACTGAGCCACCAATCACTGGCTGAGCTACACTCAGGGTTTTTCTAAATCAGGCCTCATCACTGTGAGCTCTCTTCTCCATGAGAGGTGAGAAATGGATCCTGAGATGGGCAGAGTCCAGCCTTTCCTTGATCCAGTTGACTCCAGTGGTGTGAAGTATGTCTAAATGATGAGCAAGCTGATTCAGTTCTTCCAAGGAGCTTTAGTTCTTTTTACCTAGATTTCTTTTTTTTTTTTTAACTTTATTTTGTGTGGACCATTTTTAAAGTCTTTATTGAATCTGTTACAGTACTGCTTCTGTTTTTTATGTTTTGGTTTTTTGGCTGCGAGTCATGTGGGATCTTGGCTCCCTGATCAGAGATCAAACCCGAATCTCCTGCATTGGAAGCTGAAGTCTTAACTACTGGACGGCTGGGGAAGGCCCTTTATCTGGATTTCTTGATCTTGCCAAAGTTATCTACTTCTGGACATGAGGCATATTACCTGGAATACTGTACTCGAAGAGCTGGTGCCCTGGAGTTCCTCTTACCTCTTCTTTCTCAGTGCAGCCCAGATCTGTGGACTGGTTTTCCTTAGTTATGTTTATTACCATGCTCCCTTAAAGATCAGCAGTCGTATCTTAGGTGCCAAATCCAGTTTCCTCTGTTCCTCCATTTGGTTTCTGGTAAAAGATGACCCGGTTAGGAGGGGCCCATCCTGATTCTCCTCCTTCCTCTCCATATAATGCTTTCACTTCCTAGGTGGTTCCTCTTCTTTCCACAGACCATGAGTATGACCCAGAATTTTACTCTTGGTCCTCTCACCTTCTCTCTGCATATTTTCCTTTTGTAGATTTACCAACCTCACTTCAAATGTCACCTCTATATGAATGACTTTTGAATTTATATCTCAAGTCCCACGAGGCTCTTCGTGGTAACAGTATCAGAGGTTGTAATCTGGCATTTGAAAATGTAATAGTTGGAAAAAATATTAGAAGTGGATTCCAGATTTACAGTTTTATAGATGAATCAGCTGAATGCTATAGGCACACCTGAGGTCATATCATTTAACTGAGGTGGAGACCTTAGTGATTGACCCTAGCCTATATACTTATCCTCCTTGTCTTCCATCATTTCATGTGTGCACCAGCCAAATTATGCTAAGTGAGCTGCTCCTTTGTTCTGACCCCATGCCCACGGTTTTTCTTGTTTCCTTACTGAAATGCACACTCCTCCTTTGCCCAGGTCTTTAGCTATAAAGACCCTACCTCTAATTCAACACAGGAAGCCTGGTGGCTCAGTGGTAAAGAATCTGCCTGCCAATGCAGGAGCTGCAGGGGACACAGGTTCGATCTCTGGGTTGGGAAGGTCCCCTGGAGAAGGAAATGGCAACCCACTCCAGTATTCTTACTGGGATCCCTGTATAGAGGAGTGGGGCCTACTGGTCCATGGATGGAATAATAAAGAGTTGGACACAAGTGAAGCGATTGAGCATGCATGCGCCCTAATTCAGTACACATGAAATATTGGTGTTTCTCTTCCACTTCCCTTAAAAAAAAATCCCAATTGATCCAAGTGGTGCACAATGACCGGGAAAAGAGGGAGTCTAATGAACCAGCATCCTCAGGGGTCTCAGTGGGACCTACCTACAGATTTAAGGAGACAAAGGCAATGAATTCTCCACCTTTATATTTTCCACTACCTACCTCTCTATCACCATTAGTTAGTAAAATCTGAAATACCTTTAAATGAACACATGTCAAAAAGTTAAGTGTTATGTGGGATGGAATTCAATGGAAACTTTTAAACCATTAAAATAAACAACTTATTTCTCCAAAAGAAGTCCAAGATATCTGTTGATAATTTAAAAGGCATAGAAAAGATTTTGACCCTATTAAACTTCCTTAGACAATTACTTATTTTAGGCATTAGAAAATTTTTGGTTCAAAGGACAACTATTTTTATTAACAGCATGAGTCATACACTCTTCCTTACCATTTATTTTATCTCCCTCCCACTTTCTTCCTTATACTCAAACAGTTGGAATATTACATGGTTTCCCAATTCTTTTTTATTCTGGTCAAGATTTGGTAAGAATCTAATGTTAAATGTAAGAACACCTTAAATATTTTCTTATTTTTCTAATATTTTATTTTCCCCATCATGAAAACATGTTGAAGAAAGAAAAATGGGAAAGTGGGATTTATGCTGATGAATAGCTTTGCATAGGTATTAATAAATACCCCACAAATGAATTTGTTCTTTCAATTTGTTATTAATCATCAATTAACAAAGATGAGTACAAAGATGCTGATGGCCACTATTTTTAGATCTCTTAAAACTAAACCTTTGCTTAGTCTACTGAGTTGCTTTGTTAGTTGTCCAAGAAAATCCATATTTAGTGGGAATTTGAATACTTGCATGTAACTTTTTTACACAATGGATTACAGAAATCTCTTGACATTAGTAAAATTACACAGTCCTCATAGTCAAGCCCCAGTGACACTATGTCTGGCCAAAAAATTGTAATGGGTGAGGAGGGCAAAGAGAATGAGGCTACTCTCAGAGTTTGATACTAAGACAAATCAGTGATACTTCATCTCACTGAGTCTTTCTGTTTTTGCAAATGAAAGCATATTCTACATCCAAACTCTACCCTCCCAACACTCTAAAGGTTTATGGATCATCATCAGCCTTTCCAAAGTGGAGAATCTAGTGTCTGACCCTTGTTTAACATGAGAAAATATATGGCATTTACCTGGTCCCTATTATATCATTGAGACCAAGAAAGTGGCCACACTTATTCCTATTATTAACCTTGAGGCTTCTATGAATCCCTCTGAGGTCCTGAAAAGTGGATGTTGTTTGAGATCACATGCCATTGAAAACTGACCAACCTGTCTCCCTTTTCATCTTGTACTTCTCCCTCATTCAGCTTGTCATGATTTTAAGACCCAGCATCTCTGAAGCTTGGGAAATCCTGATATCTGCACAGCCAGGAGAGCATAGCTTGGGCCCAGTCCCTTAAAAATCTGCCTCCTAAGTTCCATTAAGGGCTGGGACCCGTTGGCCTTGTTCCCACATTGTTTCCTAGTCCCAAGGAATACTTCTGGCACATAGTAGGCACTTAGCATGAATCCATGGCACCCTGGCTCCTGACCCGAGCCCTGTCTTTTCAGTCATCTGATTTCTGTTATAAATATAGCTGTTCTCATGGAGTTGATGCCATTTGACTCATTCTCCTCGAGGTCATGGCAGGCCCTTCACCGTGGGACAGGGCTTTGGCCAAGACTGAGTTTCCCTCCCACACAGTACCTCATGGGAGACACTGGAGGGCCTGCTCTTTCGTGTGCTCAAAAAGGACATCCTTTGCCAACAGTTAAGTTGCTTAGGTAGCCCAGAACCCTCTGGAATGAGGAGGTTCTGTAAACAACCATCTCATCTCACAGGGCCCAGGAAATATCTGCAAACACTAACAGCTACTAGTTAGTGTCTTCAAATGCATTGTGTAGCCTGGAATTATTTTCATGTTTAAAAAAAAAAGTGATGGAGAGTTTCTCAGATCATTTTAATTGACTTCTCTATTTTTTGTCCGTACCTAACCACAGACAAAAGGGAGCCAACAGTTCCTTTATGAAACTTTTGTTGCCAAATACCTTTGGACTTTTGGATTGTGTGGTGCACACCCATTGTTAATTATGTTGATTGTTATCCTTAATAGGGGAACAAGTAAGACTCTGGCTCTGAAGCTTGGGAAAACCCCATTTCCAGGACAGACAGGAAACCACAGCCTGGGCTTTGATTGACCTTGAACTTTATTTTGACCTTCCTGGCCCCCTTCCTTACCTTCTACTCCCCTGAATTTAAACACACCCAATCTCCACTTGGGCATAAGTGATAGAATGAGAGCTTCAGTAAAAGTGGGGAGCTGTTTTCCTAGTAGTCATTTGGAAATCAGAGAATCTGGAAGTGGGAAGTGATCTAGAGTTCTATTATTTCATCCAATTCCTTCATTTAACAGGAGAAAAAAAATTGAGCTCAGAGTAGCTGAGTGATGAGGCAGAACTAGGACCAGAATCCTGAGGGATGAGTTAGAATTCTCCAGATAAAGTCTGCGTAGGGCCACCTCTGCTCTGGAGTTTGCTGTATACTTTCAGGCTCATGTTGAGTATAATCAACACTGAGAAATAGTTAATGGTTCTTTCGTATACTTTGATCTAAAAGCTTCCCAATCTCTAAGGCATATTTTAAAAGTAGAAATACAGAAAGAGGAAGAGGTGCTAGGTACTTAGAGGTTGGATGTAGCTTCCCAGTTGTATCAGAATTCCTCTTGGTTTTACTCAGCCAAGTGAAGACCGAATTACCATCATGGGTGATTTTTATGAAGGGTTGAATGACTTAATTAGCTTGGCTTTTATAGTGGCCTAAAAACATCTGTCCCCACTGACTGCTGTGTTTTGACAAAGCTCAAACACTGTTATAGATCAAAGGGAAGATAACATGAGATCTGGACGTGTCAAGTGTGCTACGCTAGAGCCTTCTGTAAATGGGTAATTGAGGGACTGTTTCCAGGCTGGACTCCTGACCCCAGAGGCTGTAACAGAGATAATCAGAATCTGGGGTATCTGAGCCCTGACTGTTGGAAGAAAAGGATCCTCACTCATATACCCCTGAGTAAGTGATTGTCCTGGCAACGACTCAGGATATCAACTAACTACATGCCTCTTCTAAATGTGTCCTTCAGAAGGGAGCCCTTCTCCATGCCAGAGTCTTTATTGCTTTCGAAGTTTCAGGCTTCCTTCAAAATCAACATTCTCTTTATTTATTATTGACATGAATGTCAACTACACCAAAGCTATCAATGCCAAAGTTATTAATCTTGCCATTGCTGGTTTAAACCAATATTGGTTGCAAATAATGTTTCACCCCATGTCATGTGTGGTTGCATTCAAAGCCAGTGACCTTGGTTAAAATGTCAGCTGTGGACCCTTGAAAATGACACAATTTTTCAGAGTCTCTTTGTAAAATGAGAATAATAGCACCTATCCTGTGAGGTTTTCACTTCTTAATGATCCCATAGATAATGTGCTCATTGTAGGAAACAATTTTTGTAGAGCAATATACATTATGTTTTAAGAAATGGAATTGGAAATAGGTGTAGTGGCAATTGAACTAATAATTTCAAAATTTAAACTAGAATTAGTCATTTGAGAAACTTACCCTTTATCCATATTTAAAATTTATAGCTTCTAACTAGAAGAAAATAGTTTTCTTTTTTTTTTGAAAAAAAAATCTCAGGCTCTGAAGGAGTTCTAAAAGGCTGACCATTCTCATAATGTTCTTGAAGTAATTAAAAGGAACAATATGTTTATTTTTTAAGGGAACTAGATAGCTATTCACATAAAAATTTCAAATAGTCTCAATGTTGTGAATTCTGAATTCTTGGGATTGTTTTTTACTTTGACTCTTTTCTTTAAAAGTTTTATCCTTGTTGTTCAGTTGCTAAGTCATGTCTAACTCTTTGCAACCCCATGGACTGCAGCATGCCAGGCTTCCCTGTCCTTCGCTATCTTCCAGACTTTGCTCATACTCACGTCCATTGAGTCGATGATGCCATCCAACCATCTCATCCTCTTTTGTATTTTCTCCTCTTGCCTTCAGTCTTTCATAGCATCAAGGTCTTTTCCAACGAGTTGGCTCTTCACATCAGGTGGCCAAAATATTGGCACTTCAGCTTTAGCATCAGTCCTTTCAATGAATATTCAGGGTTGATTTCCTTTAAGATTGGTTGATTTGATCTCCTTACTGTCCAAGAGAGTCTCATGCATCTTCTCCAGCACTGCAATTGGAAAATTTTATTACAATCATTATCATTTTTTTCCAGGGAGACCTGAGGCTTACATGCTACTTGGATGGATTATCTAAAAACTTGTAGAGGAATCAGTTTTTGTTGACATTTTTCTAGTGGGAATGTCTATGAAGGAAGAATTTTAGCAAGTGTTAAGAGAGAATACAGATTCACACTTTTTCTGTACAAAAGAGTTTGCTCTGAAATCTTGAGAAATGGTCAAGGAAGAGGATGACATTCAGAACTGTTGTTATTTAAAGATTTTCTAAGAAAATCATTAATGTTTCATTACTGTAGCATTTAAGTTTTGCCCTCCCAAAGATCAAACAGATTTGTTACAGAGTCTTTCAGCAATTTATGAATCTTTGCACATGTCTGTTTAATGGAGAACTAGTTGGCCATTCATGGATGTACAGTGGCTCTATCTATTAAATCAATGGATTTGACAAATTAGGCATGGGACCCTCTCTGCTTTCAACCCATAGAGGTCAAAGTATCCATCACAATTCTGACACAAAACCTAATACACAGAGAACAGTTTTCACAGCTTGCTTCAATGTGGCTTTCTGGTCTACCCAGCAGCCTCTGCTACCTGGTTTTTTAGATAACTAGCCCACATCAGATCTGAGGGGCATGGATGCAGGTCTACTTGGAGGCTAACAGCTAATGTGTCCTCACTTGTGGGAGAAGGGAGGATGTTGGTCAACTTGTTGAAAAATTTCTTCCCAAATTTGAAGGACAAGGAGTGATTTTCTTCCTGAACAGAATATGTCAATTACAGAAGATATCATCAGGACTACATTTCATTTCTCTAAGCCTGCTGGAGTTTTTCAATTCCTACCCTTAAAAAAGACAGACTATAATGGAGAAGATAGAGGAGTGCTGACTCTAAAGCTGTCAAGAGAGTGTAAAGAAACCTCTAAATCACAGTATAGTTTTTTTTTTTTTTATTAGCTTAGCAAGCATATGACAATGTGTAAAGAGGCCTTAAGTACAAATTCTGGCTCTCCTTATCTTTAGTAAGAATTGTATTTTGCAATAAGAAACTCAAGTGTTGAGGGACAAACACATTCAAGGTCACATAGCATTGGATGCATGATGCAAGATACTGGAATAGCATTCCAGTGATGGTGACATTTCCAGTTATCTCTGCAAAGCATAACTGATTTCTTCAGGTCTTAGCAGCCTGGTACATAAAATGAAGATACATTGGGACTTTCTTGGTGATCCAGTGGTTAAGACTCTGCACTTCTACTGCAAGGGGCACAGGTTTGATCCCCAGTAGGGGAACTTAAGATCCCACATGCCATGTGATGTGGTCAAAATAAATAAATGAAAAAAATATCTAAAAAAAAATATGGAGACTCTATGACAACCTGGAGGGGTGGGATGGGGTGGGAGGTGGAAGGGAAGTTCAAGAGGGAGGGGACATATGAATACCTATGGCTGATTCATGTTGATGTTTGGCAGAAACCAACACAATACTGGAAAGCAATTATCCTTCAATTAAAAATAAAATTTAAAAATTAAAAAAAAAAGAGTATTCCTGCATGGAGAGCTGGCTGTAGGTAGGAACAGAGTTTCAGTTTTTATTTCTAAATAACATTGGAAGAACATTCCATAGACAAATATTAGTCTTTTCAGCAAACCATACAAATAAAAAGATGAATAAATCAAATTTAAAGATGGGCAAAGGATTTGAACAGACATTTCACCAAAAAATATATACAAATGGCCATAAACCCATGAAAAAATGCTTAACATCATTAACCATTAGGGAGATGCAAACCAAAAACCACAATGATTTATTACTTCACACAACTAGGATGCCTAAGATAAATGACAGGTGATAACAAACGCTCATAGGATGTGAATAATTGGAGCTCTTATTATCTGCTGGTGGAAACTTTCCCATCAAAATGTTGAACGTATAGTTACCATTTTGCAATTCCACTCATAGACACACATCCAAAGAACTGAAAACATGTTTGCACAGAAATTTGTACATTATTAATAACAGCCCCAAAAAGCAGAGACATTACTTTGCCAACAAAGGTCCGTCTGGTCAAGGCTATGGTTTTTCCAGTGGTCATGTATGGATGTGAGAGTTGGACAGTGAAGAAAGCTGAGCACCAAAAAATTGATGCTTTTGAACTGTGGTGTTGGAGAAGACTCTTGAGAGTCCCTTGGACTGCAGGGAGATCCAACCAGTCCATCGTAAAGGAGATCAGTCCTGGGTGTTCATTGGAAGGACTGATGCTGAAGCTGAAACTCCAATACTTTGGCCACCTGATGCAAAGAGCTGACTCATTGGAAAAGACCCTGATGCTGGGAGGGGTTGGGGGCAGGAGGAAAAGGGGATGACAGAGGATGAGATGGCTGGATGGCATCACCGACTCGATGGGCATGAGTTTGAGTAAACTCCAGGAGTTGGTGATGGACAGGGAGGCCTGGCATGCTGCGATTCATGGGGTCACAAAGAGTCAGACACGACTGAGCGACTGAACTGAACTGAACTGAATAATAGCCCCGAAGTTGAAGCATATACAGTGTTCATCAACTGATGAATAAATGAAATATGATGTATCCATAGAGTATTAATTGGCAATAAGGAGCAAAATATCGACACATGCTGCAAAGTGGGTGAGCCTTAAAAACTCTGCTTTCTCAACTCAGGACACCCTTCAGTCTATTTGTAGGTTCTGCCTCCCTGTGCTGTAACCTTGAAATTCTCTCGGCAGTGAGCTAGGGCATTCATAGGGATCACCTCATACGTTTATCTTGTCTAAGGATTATCCTCCTAAGCTACCTGTTGTGAGTTACCTAAAGCGGTTATTTCGTATGTTTTGTCTAGCTTTGTAGTAGTTTAACATGGAAGGGAAATTTTGCTTCCTGTTACTCCATGATGGCTGGAAATGGAAGTCTTTAGTGATATTATTTGTTATAAAATGAGAAAATACTGATTTAAGAAAATGTGGAAATTACTTACACATAAGTAAATTAGAACAAAATACCTATTGGTCACTCACAAAATGCATCAAATTTTGGTATATTTTCATTCAGCTATTTTGTTTCCTAAAGCTTTGATTAGGTGTTATAAAAAACAACAACAAATAAATGCAGCACCTAAAATACAGTTTTCATACTTACTTTTCAGTTTAATATGATTTCATAATCAATTTCCTATACTCTTTCTTAGAGTCATTTTAACAAATGGACAGTATCCCAGCATGTAGATATGTATAATAGAGACTCTTTACCCTTCTCTCTGCAGATGGCCATTTAGCTGGTTTCCAGTTTTGTCATTATAAAAAATGAATATTTTTAGACTGATATTTTTGTATAAATTTGAATGATTTAGACAATTTTTCAATGACTGGGTATATGTATTTTAAGGGACTCAACTCATTTTTGCAAGTTGATTTCCAAAAAACTGTATCATTTAAAATATTTCATTCACCACTCTACATATAATTATGAAGTACTTACTCTGTCTCACTGTGCAAGGCTATGGTGATGTTAGACGACCAAGGCTTGACTTTGAGTTCTAAGTGTATACAGCCTAGCTATGGAGACCAATATGTTAATAGATAAGTTAATAGATAAGAACCCCCATAAAGCATTATGGGGGTTCTGTAGGTGCCTAAGCAGGATGGAAGGAGTTGCATTGGGCCAAGAAATGTGTCTACTTTATCACCTAATAGAGTTTGATATAAAGTGAGCATTTAATAATCACTGAAAGAAAGATAGAAGAAGGTTAAAGAAGTGAATGTTTCATCTATTTAGTGACTTCTTCAGAAGTTTCTTAGAGGAACCTATTATTTGAAGTTAGTGTACCACTTATTCATTCACACATTCACTTAATACCTTTTGGCAGTGTGCCAGGGATCATGGTAAGGACATGCTAAGGACATCACTGCTACTGTGGAACTTGCTGCCAGGCATGAAAGACCAATAATAAACAAGTAATTGAAATAATGAAGGACATGCGCTCATCTAAGAATACATAATAGGAGTGAGTCACTTGATCTAGGGGTCAGCTTCCCATGAGGAGTGACAGTTAAGCCACAACTTCAAGTGTATTTAAAAGTTAGAAAAAAAGGAGAAAGTGAAAAAATGGTTCTAGGCAGAGGCAGTAGTATCATTTATCTATATGCAAATAAATGCTTTTCTAATGTTTGATGTGGCTTAAGGACAGTTTATTTGCTTGGATATTTTCACATTCCTCCTCCAAGCAATGTGGTTTATATGGTTCTTGATTTCTTAAGCCTTTTCTTTTATGAATAATACAAAGGTAACATCACCAGAGTGTCTACTCATATTCAAATTTAATGGGACTTAATCCAAAGGTTTTTTTTTCCCCAAAGGGTTTTAATCGTGCTGCTCTAATACCATTCTGTGTGATAAGCAATGCTGTGTTCTTTATACAGCAGAGGAAACCAGTCAGCCTAGGTCACGTGTCCTTCAGCATGTCTGACTCCATCATGGAACCATCCCAATTAATTCAGATTTCTGATTGAGTTGACCACCAAAAAGGTAAAATATATAGAATTTATATATATGTAAACTCTATCTTTCTGATTATTTAGAGAACTGTGAGCCAATGTTGTGGACCAGGGCCTGGAGTTTTAATTGTGCATTATTGTTTAAAATAAGGTTTTCATCATCTAAAACTGAGAGGAAATGACATGTTCTAGAGAAATTTGTTTCCATCTATTGAAATTGACTTATTTTTTGGCACAAGACTTTTTACAAATCGTAATGTTTCTGAACATAAATAATTTTAAAATAAATTGCATGCTCTCAGCATTCTTCAGTAGCCTTTCTCAGTTCAGTTCAGTCACTCAGTCATGTCTGACTCTTTGTGACCCCATGGACTGCAGCACACCAAGCTTCCCTGTCCATCACCAACTCCTGGAGCTTACTCAAACTCATGTCCATTGAGATGGTGATGCCATCCAACCATCTCATCCTCTGTTGTCCCCTTCTCCTCCTGCCTTCAATCTTTCCCAGCATCAGGGTCTTTTCAAATGAGTCAGTTCTTCACATCAGGTGGCCAAAGTATTGGAGTTTCAGCTTCAGCATCAGTCCTTCCAATGAATACTCAGGACTGAATTTCTTTAGGATGGACTGGTTGGATCTCCTTGCAGTCCAAGGGACTCTCAAGAGTCTTCTCCAACACCACAGTTCAAAAGCGTCAGTTTTTTGGCACTCAGCTTTCTTTATAGTCCAACTCTCACATCCATACATAACTACTGGAAAAACCATAACTTTGACTAGACTGACCTTTGTTGGCAAAGTAATGTCTCTGCTTTTTAATATGCTGTCTAGGTTGGTCATAGCTTTTCTTCCAAGGAGCAAGTGTCTTTTAATTTCATGGCTGCAGTCACCATCTGCAGTGATTTTGGAGCCCCCCAAAATAAAGTCTGTCACTGTTTCCATTGTTTCCGCATCTATTTGCCATGAAGTGATGGGACCAGATGCCATGATCTTAGTTATCTGAGTGTTGAGTTTTAAGCCAACATGTTCACTCTCCTCTTTCATTTTCATCAAGAGGCTCTTTAGTTCTTCTTCACTTTCTGCCATAAGTGTGGTGTCATCTGCAAATCTGAGTTTATTGATATTTCTCCCTGCAATCTTGATTCCAGCTTGTGCTTCATCCAGCCCAGCATTTCTTATGACGTACTCTGCACATAAGTTAAATAAGCAGGGTGACTTTAGAAAAAGCAGTAGCCTTTCTAACCAGTGTTTAACCTGATAACTCAGTGCATGAACATTGACTGTATTAATTGTCTGGGCTTCCCAGGTGGCACTAGTGGTAAAGAACTCACCTGCCAATGCAGGACACATAAGAGAGGCGAGTTCGATCCCTGGTCGTCAGGAAGATCCCCTGAAGGAGGAAATGGCAAGCACTCCGGTCTTCTTGCCTGGAGAGCCCCATGGACAGAAGAGCCTGGTGGGCTACAGTCCATGGGGTCACAAATAGTCAGACACGACTGAAGTGACTTAGCACACAGGCACACACAAGCATCTACTATGCCTGTGTACTATGTTCTAGGCAATGTCATTAGGCCTGTCCCTGTGACTCTAAGATCCCCTGAGAACTGAGAACTTCCACTGGCTGTGGGCTCCGAAATTGGAGAGCTCACTGTGATGCTGGTGTAAATGAATGTGTGAGTGCACACAGAGAAAGTGAGGCCCTTGGGGCCGGCCCTATCACCTAGAGTGCTTGGCTTTGGGACTTTATGTTGCTCAGAGCACTTCTCCCCAGACTGCTGGGTTCTTACGTGTCTTCCAACTTATCAGAGGATCCTGTAGACATGGGAGATCCTGCATCTGCCCAGATGGTGGGGCACAGATTCTGGGAGCCCTGCTCACCCTGCTGCGCTCTCCTAAGGAGAAGAATGTCCTGCGAGCAGAGGGTGTTGGGAACTGAAAAGTTAGTTACAGAGCTGTGGATCCACTGCTGGGGATGCTAGGAGACAAGAGACCTTCTCCCAGACTGGCTTCCACACTGTAGCCATTTGTCATAAGAGAGAAGGAGGGCGGAGGGGAGGAGGGCCCACCCGCCCCCGGGGAGTCCACGCCGTCTTCCGCCTTTCGGGGGAGATGGTAGCACGCATCTCCACAACACATGACATCATCTCCCAAAGGCAAAGGCCACTCGTGAGTTTTTGCTGGCTTGGACTTCAGGACAGGACTTGGTGTTCTTGATATAGAACATCTGTCTGGGGAGGCACAGTCGGGAAAGAATGAAGAATTTTCTGGGAGCCCGACTGGCTCACTGAGGGAAGGCCAGGAGGCTTTTGGTGAAGTAGTGGGAAGGCCATGGTGTGTAAACATGACGTGGGCGTGCTTCTCAGGAGTGACTGGAGTCCTCAGAGATGGATCACAGGCCTCATTTCTCCTCAGGCACAGAGAAAAGGAAGGAGCCTTGTCACACGTGTGTATTTATTTGGTTGATTCAGTGGGTAAACAGATATATATCTTGCCCTGAGGATGTGAATGAATATCCATGGATATCATTTTCTCCCTTCATTGTTGCTATTTGTATAGAATTCACTCTTTACAGAGATAGTTACCTCCCATCAAATGCCCCAATGTCCTGAAATCAGCTTATCTATGGGATATTTTCCCAAATATACTGATAGTAATACAAAAACTAAATGAGCCCCCTTTTGGCTATCTGCATTTCGGGGGAGATGGAGGAGTTGATTGTTGTTTAGTCACTCAGTCATGTCTGACTCTTTTTGTGACTCCAGGAACTGTAGCCCACCAGGGTCCTCTGTCCAAAAGATTTTCCAGGCAAGAATACTGGAGAGGGTTGTTATTTCCTTCTTCAGGGGATCTTCCCAACCCAGGGATCAAACCCAGCTCTCCCGCATTACAGATGGATTCTTTTACCTCTGAGCCACTGGGGAAGCCTGGAGTTGTATAACAGATTGCTATTCTCTAAAAACCAAAAAAAAAAAAGGATACAGACACAGTATGAAACAGTATATTCCAACTAACTTGGCTAATAATCCTGATAAAAGCCAATAGGAAACAAGTCAGAAGATAAGAGCTAGAACTCAGAGGAAAAGGTTAATAAAGAACGTAAGTGGCCGTCTATCAGAAATTCTGTCCTGACTTCACTAGATTTGGAAAATCTGCGGCCGTTGGGGTTCACCAGCTGAAAAAGAGAATAGAGTGATAATACAGAAAAGGCAGTTGAAAAATGTTCTTCTTTCCTCCCAGAATCTCCCGAGATAAGAGATCTGAAGTTGATCTGAAGGTGCAGTGGATTTTCTCCCTTAAGTTCCTCCACTACCAGGTAGATACACTGCTTGGGATGTTGAAAAATACATAGACTGCCTATATGGGTGCAAAAAAGTGTGGTCAATCTAGCTGTCTCTAGACCACTGACCACAGTTCACCATCTTTCAAAAGTGATTCCAATGAAACCCTTTCTTCTGACTGTTCTCCTTGGCACCCACACCAGGAGGAATCTATCCCTTTGTGTCCTCACTTTATTCCATATATTCACACAACTTTTATCCCACCTGTAATTCTGACTCCCATGTAATTCTGGTCAGGGATTGTCTGTTCTTTGTGTAACCACACATCTAACACAGACTCTGATACATAATCAAGGATGCAAATTGAATAAATAAATTTATGTATATACAATATGCTATCTCCACTTCTACACTCACATACAAATAGAAAAGTATATCATATGTTATAGATGTAAGGACACATAAACTATACCTCAAATATGTTTGTGATTATGCTTTGAAAATAAAGTCCAAGGCATACTTTAAATCAACAATTCTCAGGAAAACATGATTCAATTAATCTGGAATAGGTGTTTTATTTTTGTTTTTGTGTCATTTTATTTTTACACTCTCCAGATGATTCAAATGTGCTGCCAACATTACAAACCATTGATTTAAGAGGAGAAAAATTGGGGGAATTTCAAATTTATCAGTTTTTTCCTTTAGGATTAGTGATTTCTGCAACTCAAAATATCTGCCTACATCAAAGTTGTAAAGATTTCCTCTTGTTATTTTTTTTCTAGAAGTTTTATAGTTTGGCATTTATATTTAGGTCAATGGTACATTTCAGATTAATTTTTCTGTATGATGTCAGACTGGGGCCCATAGTCATGTACATACAATGATTTACATTCAATCAGTTCCATCCACTTTAAGTATACCATTCAATGGGTTTTGACAAATTTGTCAAAACATGTAACTACCACCATGTAACCAACACCACCCCATCAAGATGTACATTTCCATTAATTCTCTTTCCGCTGAATTACATAGGTACATTTTTCAGAAATCAATTGACCATATATGTATGGATCCACTTTTGGACTGCTATTATGTTCCATTAATCTATTTGTCCATTTTAGCACAAATGGTATGTTGTGTTCGTTATATGAGTTTTATAGTAAGACTTGAAATCAGTCTTCAAATACTGCTGTTGTTTTTTTCCAGTAATGTTTTGGCTATTCCATTTCTTTGAATTTCTGTATACATTTTAGCCATGAAATTAAAACACACTTGCTTCTTGGAAGAAAAGCTATGATAAACGTAGATAACATATTGAAAAGTAGAGTCATAGCTTTGCTGACTAAGGTCATCTAGTCAAAGTTATGGTTTTTCCAGTAGTCATGTATGGATGTGAGAGTTGGACCATAAAGAAAGCTGAGCGCCGAAGAGTTGATGCTTTTGAACTGTGGTATTAGAGAAGACTCTTGAGAGTCCCTTGGATGGCAAGAACATCAAACCAGTCAATTATAAAGGAAATCAGTCCTGAATATTTATTGGAAAGATGATGGTGAAGCTGAAGCTCCAATACTTTGGCCACATGATGCAAAGAACTGACTCATTAGGAAAGACCCTGATGCTGGGAAAGATTGAAGGCAGGAGGAGAAGGGGATGACAGAGGATGAGATGGTTGGGGGGCATCTCCAACTTGATGGACATGAGTTTGAGCAAGCTCCGGGAGTTGGTGATGGACAGGGAAGTCTGGTGTGCTGCAGTCCATGGGGTTACAAAGAGTCAGACACGACTGACTGACTGAACTGATAGCATTTTAGAATCAGCAGAATTGATATCTTAACAATATTAAGTCTTATCCACAAACATGATGTATTTCCCCACTTATTTAGGTCTTGTTTAATTTCTCTAAGTAACATTTGGTAGTTTTCAGTGTAGAAGTCTTTCCTGCCTTTCACTAAATTTATTTTTAAGCATTTTATGATTTGGGGGACTATTACAAATGGAATTGACTTATTTTTAATAAACCTTTATTTTGAGATAATTGCAA
Organism: Cervus elaphus; assembly: GCF_910594005.1. Lineage (NCBI taxonomy): Eukaryota > Metazoa > Chordata > Mammalia > Artiodactyla > Cervidae > Cervus > Cervus elaphus. The sequence continues at coordinate 37,174,357 of NC_057841.1, forward strand.
ATTCACATACAGCAGTAAGAAATAGTACAGAGATCTTATGTACCCTATACCAAAGTTTCTCTCCCTGGTAACATCTTGCAAGCTTACAGTACAATATGAGATGTACTCAGTCACTCAATTATGTCTGACGTTTTGTGACCCCATGGATGGCAGCCTGTCAGGCTCCTCTGTCCATGGGATTTCCCAGACAAGAATAGTGGAGTGGGTTGCCATTTCCTTCTCCAGGGAGTCTTCCCAACTCAGGGATCAAACCATGTCTCTGACACCTGCATCGGCAGGCAGATTCTTTCCCACTGAGCTACATGGGAAGTCCACAGTACAATGTTACAATTGGGATATTGGTAGATTCATTCAAGATACTGAAAATGTCACCAAAGGATCCTTTGGGCTGCCCTTTTGTACCTATACTTATTTCCCTTCTGTCCTCATCCCCTCTTTAACCCCTAGAAGTAATTAATCTGTGCCCCATTTCTATAATTTGGTTATTTCAGGAATGCTATATAAATGAAATAGTAAGGTATGTAAACTTTGGGGCTGGCTTTTTTCACTCAGCATATTTTTTAGAGACGCATGCAGGTTGTTGTATGTATCAATAGTTTGTTCCTTTTGTTAATAAGAAACATTCCATGGCATGGATTTAATGGTTTGTTTAACAATTCACTCATTGAAGAGCATCTGGGTTATTTCCAGTTTTTGGCTATTACAAATAAAGTTGCCCTAAACATTCATGTGCAGGTTTTTGTGTGGACATAAGCATTTGTTTCTCTGAGATAAAGGCTCAGGAGGGCAATTGCTGGGTTGTATGTTTCTTTCTTTCTTTCTTTTTTAACTGTCAATCTATTTTCCAGAGTGACTGTATCATTTTACATTTTCACCAGCAATGAATGAGTGATCCCCATACTCTGCATTCTCATCAGCATTTGGTGTTTCACTTTTCAAACATTTTATCCATTCTGATCGGTGTATTAGGGATATCTCATTGTAGTTCAATATCTCTTGACAAATGATGCCATTTGTATATCCTTTTCTATGAAATGTCTCCTTACATGTTTTGCCCATTTTCTAACTAGGTTTGTTTGATTTTTTTTTTTTAATTACTGAGTTTGAGAATTTTAAAGTATTTTCTAAATACTGGTTCTTTCTCAGATATGTGGTTTGCAAATATTTTCTTCCAATCTGTTGCTAGCCTTTTCATCCTCTGAAAAGTTTTTTACAGAGCAAAATTTTTACATTTTGATATGCTCTAACTTATCAATTTTTTTCTTGTATGGATCATATTTTTGGTGTCAAGTCTAAGAACTCTGCCTACCCCTACATCCCCTAGAGCTTCTCCTATCTTTTTTCCTGAGTTTGTAGATCTATGTTTTGCTTTTAAGCCTATGATTAAAATTGTGTTAATCTTGAAGGAAAGTAAAGATTTAGGTCAAAGTTAATTCTTTTGCCTATTGACATCCAATTGTTTCAGCACCATTTGTTGAAAAAAAAAAACTTTCCTCCAATGAACTGCTTTTGCACCTTTGTCAAAAATTGTTGGGCACATTTGTGGGGATTAATTTGGGGGTTCTCTGTTCTATTCCATTAATCTATGTGAGTATTCCTCCACCAAAGCCATAGTCTTTATTAAAGTGAAAGTTGCTCAGTCATGTCTGACTCTTTGTGACCCCATGGACTGCAGCCTGCCAGGCACCTCTGTCTGTGGACTTCTCCAGGCAAGAATCCTGGAGTGGATAACCATTCCCAACCCAGGGATCAAACCCAGGTATCCCACATTGCAGGCGGATTCTTTACTATCTGAGCCACCAGGGAAGCCAAGAAAATTGGGGTGGGTAGTCTATCCTCTCTCCAGGGGATCTTCTCGACCCAGGGATTGAACCAGGGTCTCCTGCATTGCAGGCTAGTTCTTTACCAGCTAAACTACCAGGGAAGCCCTTATTAGTATAACTATATAATAAGTCTTGAAATATAGCAGACTGAATTCTCCTGCTTTATTTTTCTTTTTCAAAATTATTTTAGCTCTTCTAGTTCCTTTGCCCTCAATATAAATTTTATGACTTTAGGTCTCTCATTGAAGTCTCCAACCCATTTTGAGTTAACTTTTGTATATGGAGTAAGATAGTGATCTAACTCTGTTCTGCATGAGGCTGTCCCATTTTCCAACCACTATTTCTTAAGGAGATTGTTCTTCCTCCATTGTCTGTTCTTCGCTCCTTTGTCATAAATTAGTTGCTCATAATATGTAGGTTTACTTCTGGACTGTCAATTACGTTCCATTGATCTGTGTGTCTGTTTTAGTACCAGTACCATATTGTTTTGATTACTATTCCTTTTTAGTACAGGGAGATTATGCTTCCCACTTTATTCTTATTCTTCTTTCTCAAGGTTGTTTTGGCTACTCAGAATCTTTTGTGTTTCCATACAAATGTTTAAATTATTTGCCCTAGTTCTGTGATATAAGTCATTAGAATTTTTATAGAAATTGCATCAAATTGGCAGATTGCTTTATGTAGTAAACAAATTCTGATAATATTAATCCTTCCAATCCATAAACACAGCATATCTTTCTATTTATCTGTGTCTTCAGTTTCTTTCCTCAACATCTTATAGTTTTCTCTGTAAGGTCTTTTACCTCCTTGGTTAAATTTATTCTTAGGTATTTTATTCTTTTTGATGCAATTGTAAATGGGATTTTTTCTCTTAATTTCTCGAATAATTTGTTATTTGTGTGTAGAAATACTACAGATTTCTGTATATTTATTTTTTATTCTGTGACTTTACTAAATTATTCTTTAGTTCTATTTTTCTAAATTTAGTAAAGTCACAGGATAAAAAAATATAAAGAAATCTGTGTATTTAAATTATTGCATATATAGATTCTATAGAATATATATCCTATATATACATAAACCTGTATATATAAATTATTTCAGTTATTTATAATCTAAATCTGTAACTTAGATTAACTTAGGCTATTGATTTGAGATCTATCCCCTTTTCTGGTGATATAGTTAATACTATAAATTTGACTCTCAGATACTTTGGAAATGTCCCACAAAATTTTATGATGTTTCATTTTTGCTTTCACTCAACTGAATATATTTTTAAATTTATCTTGAAACTTTCTCTTTGACCCATGGATTATTTAGGACTATTTATATTAGTGTTGTTTAATTCCCAAGTGTTTGGAGATTTTCATGTTACCTATTATTAATTAATAACTTGATTTCATTGTGGTCAGAGAACATAGTCTTTTATAATTTCAACTTAAAAAAATTTTTTTGTTTTATTTTATGCCCAAGGAATGGTTTATTTGATACTACAGACTTGAAAAGTGTATATTTTACTGCTGGGTGGAACTCCATTAATGTCCATTAGATCCTGTTGGTTGGTGGTGGTGTTGACTTCCTTTATAGTCTTGCTAATTTTCTGTCTAGTTGTTCTATCAGTTGTTGAGAGAGAAAAAGGTGTTAAAGTCTCCAACTATAATTGTAGATTTTTTTATTTCTCCTTTCTGTTTTATTGGTTTTAGCTTCACGTATTTTACAGCTCTGTTATTTGGTACATACACACTTAGGATTGCTATGTCTTCTTGACGAACTGACTCTTTCATCCTTGTTTTATGTCCCTCTCTATCTCTGGTCATGTTCTTTGTTCTAGAGTCCATTTTGTCTGATATTAATTTAGCCACTTCTATTTTCCTTCAATTAACATTTGCATGATATATCTTATTTCATTCCTTTACTTTCAACCTGACTATATCATTATATTTAAAGTGAGTTTCTTGTAGAAAGCATAGAGTTAGATAACATCTTAAAATTTGCTACACAGTAATCAATACCTAATAAAATTGACATAATATCACTGTTTCCACTTCCAAACCCAAAATAAAACCACATGACTCTGCAAAACAATTAGGCAATCTTGGAGCATATGTTCGGTGCATGAACTTCACTATAGCACATCTACCAAATCTCTCTGGATTCCTCTCTTACTAAGAGAGATACTTCCCCAAGGCCTCTCTAAGACCCATAATGAAAGTGCCTTACGTATCGTCTAGTTATAATGTGAGTGGCTGGTCCAAGGGGTCACAAACTCAGAACTTCAAGGATGTTCTCAATGTTAGACTTTAGAGAGTTGTGGGGACGAGTGGAAACCTGGATGCAGTCACTACCTTGTTATTCTTCTTGCTTTGTATCTAAGTGTGGAGGTTTACTGCCTTTAAGCGTGTCCTTATGTGAATGCTCCTTTTTTGTTAGAAGTGTTCTATGTGGATCCCTTCTACTTTCTCTTAATGCTGTCTTTTCTCTATTCCCCTCCACAGTCCCTACCTCTCTTCTTATTCTCAGACTAAGTCTGCTTTTTATTCTTATGCCATGGGTCTTTTCACAACCTCTTCTTGCTATGAAAGTCTTCGAGCTTTCAGCATGGGATATGAGTCATGGCTATTTTTCTTCCACTCCATTTTACGGAGTAAAGGCCATACCTATGAGTTTGGAAGAAAGGACACAGGTTATTTTCACTGCAGGTAGAACAGTGTTGTAATTTTTCTGATCTTCCTTTTAAATTTCCACTACAAAGAACAGATAGCCTACATAAATCAGTTTTGGAACTTATTTTATTTTTTAAAGTATCTGTCTCCTTCCTGAATTTTTATTCCACCATCCAGCAATTTTCTACAGATTTCACCTTGGAAGAGGCCATGCCCATCCTAACCTTGACTTTTTCCAATTCCTGTTTTGTTTCCTGTGTTGCAGAAGGTAAAGGCCACAGCAATTCCACTTCACTTAGCTTCGCTCCCTGTATTTGTTACCTTCTCTTACCCTGTGCTCTTTGATAAGCTTAATTAAGCCATGATAGAGGTGCTTGGCACCTCAATCTACACAGTAGTCAATTAACAATTAAAACTCCAATCTTGGGCTTCCCTGGTGGCTCAGTGGTAAAGAATCTGCCTGCCATGTAGGAGACATGGGTTCAATCTCTGATCCAGAAAGATCCCACATGCCATGGGGAAACCAAGCCCGAGTATCACAACTACTGAGCCTGAACTCTAGAGTCCAGGAGCTGAAACTACTGAGTCAATATGCTACAATTATCGAAGCCCGTGTGCCATAGAGCCCGTGCTCCATGGCAAGAGAAGCCGCCATAATGAGAAGCTCGTGCACTGCAACTAGTGGGTAACCCCCACTTGCCATAACTAGAGAAAAGTCAGTGCAGCAATGGACCCAGCACAGCCAAAAATAAATAAATAAAAACCTTAAAAAAAAATCTCCTGAAAAGAACTTTTGTTAGAGGACAAGACATGAGCTCTTCCAATGCAGAGCTGCTACAAAGAGGGTGAGTTTAAGAAACCAAGTACACCCTGAAAGAGACCTCAGAAAGCCACAGTTCTTGAATCTGTAGCCTAGAGTCTGAAATCTTGCCTGCCCTGACAATGCCCCATTTTGCTCATTCTACCCACTGGGTGCAAGCTCCAAATGACCGGACAAATTTTTACACTTCAAACCCTTTGGAAGCTGCTGCCTGAGCTGAAATTGTCCAGAGGCCCCAGAAGCAGGAGAGGCTGGGGCAGCAACAGAGTGAGGCTGGGAGAGCCTTGACACTGACCTCTGGCTTTGCTGCCTTCACAGCCCCTCAGTTTCTGGGCTCTCAGCTTGCTGTCTGTCTCCTCCCCTGAATCTTGAACCACATGGACTTGCACCTTTCTCTCTCTAGACCTCTAGTGTCCCACCCCTTGACCTGCCTCCCCTTGACTTCTCCAGATGTGGGACATCCTCCTGGTCTGAACTCAACCAACTATACTGAACCCTCCTCAGGTGCTGGCTCACCACCCACCTCTCACTGGGAGAAGGTGGTTCTGGACTCGTACATGACATCCTTCCCAGGGATACTGTGAGGCTAAAATGAGCTGAAAGGATGCTCTTAGTGGTGGAGATAGAGGAGGAGAAAGTTAGTGGTGATAGGAGTAGTGGTTGATAGGAAAGAAGAAAAAGTAATTGACCATGAATCTTCAGAGGGAAAAGCCTTGGGCTCCCTAAATTCATTAGTTCAGAACCAGATACAAATTCCTTCCCCAGGCTTGTAACTCAGGAGACTAAAGTTCTCAGGAAACCCATCTCTAGTAACAGATCTGTGTCTATAGCTCTCTGCTGCTGCTGCTGCTGCTGCTGCTGCTAAGTCGCTAGCCATCATTAAAAATGTTTCTGCTTATTTGGCAAGGCACATTTACTAGGGATTAGGAGAACTCATAAAACATTGTACTCTATTCAAAGTCTTCTTCAGATAAACCCTCTGAAGCTTTGAAGTATCCACTTGCCAAAGATTTTTCATTACCCTTATCCCCTTGGCAAAGGGCCTGTGTGGGTGTGTGCATATACAGTTTTTTTTTCTTTTTTTTAAAAGGTCTCAGTAGATCTAAAGATCAACCCATACTACAGAGGTGGATGGGGAATATTTTATTTATCAGTACAGGATATCATTGGAAAAGACCCTGATGCTGGGAAAGATGGAGGTCAGGAGGAGAAAGGGGTGGCAGAGGATGAGATGGTTGGATGGTATTATTGACTTGATGGACACGAGTCTGAGCAAACTCCAAGAGATAGTGAATGACGGGGAAGCCTAGAGGGCTGCACTTCATGGGACTGCAAAGAGTCAGACATGACTGAATGACTGAACAACAACAGGAAATCCAAACATCCCATTTGTGGTCCCATTCCTTTCCAAGAGTAGGGCGTGCTGGGAAGGGCTCTGAGTTGAGACTTGGTCTGACAGCAGCTCTGCCACCAACTGGTTACATGACCTCATACAAGTCACTACAGGCCTTCAATTCCTCATGCATAAAATTAAGGGACAGACAGATAAGCTCTAAGTGTCTCTTAGAAAGTTAAAGTTTCACCTGTAACTGACTCAGTTTTCAGTAGTAAGTGACTCAGTGATAGGCAGTGTTTTCCCAACTGCCCACAGCAACTGGGACTGCCTTTGGAGGACGACAGGGCAAAAAAAGAAAATGATACAGGATTCTTTTTCAACATGAGCCAGACTATGTTGTGCAATTTTGTTTCTTGCACTGTGGAGGGTGTAAGTGTGCATGTATCTGAATTTCACAAGTGTATATGAACATGAACTCAGAAGACATGTTTTAGAACTGAGAATGTGTTTAGAGGTCATCACCTCCTGTGCTTTTCAAACTCTTTGTAAGCAGCAGAGTCCTTTCCCGGTGGAAATTCTGGCAGACTTTGAACATTCATGAAGGAACAGGAATAGAACTCCAGCTATAGAAGTCCGGGGCCCCATCTCTCTCTTGGTTCTTCTCCTCTCACCCACATCCCATCTGGACCTCAGAGGTTCCCTGTAGAACCCAGAGCTTTGGATGCCCAGCTGAATAGTCCACAGCCTCAGAAAAAACTGAGGCTCAGAAAGCAGGAACTTGCTCTGGCTCCTATACCAACTGGTGGGAAAACTGGGGCTTTTGAATGTCCATCCAGGCATCTTTGAACACATCATGTTATAATCACCATTATTGTAGATGTTTGGGTACATGATCGTAAGTGTGCCAACCCTGCCATGAAGAAAAACTCTCTGAGGATTGTGGGAGCTTTCAAACTCAGCAACAGGCAAAACAGCATCTGTGTTAAGATTCAGGAAGCTCTGGGTTTATTATCTTCTGGCTCAATACACAGATGACTCTTCCTGTGAAGACAAATATGACCTTATTTCTCAAGTGTTTTTTAAACTGAGCTATGAAAAAAGCCTTCTTTCAAAGTTGTTGTTATTGTTCAGTCGTGTCCAGCTCTTTGAGACCCCATAATTTCATATATAATTAGAGAAAAGAAATGGTTCAAGAAGAGACAAAAGGAAGTGTTTTCACTTGCTTGTTGGGGAAAATGTTCACAGTGCCACAGCACCACTAGCAGAGTAAACTCACAAAATAGCATTGAGAAATGTGAGGGCTCCTCAGTTTGACCCTGAATGTTTCTGGGAAGATCTGTATCGGTCATCATGATCATATAGCTCCAGGGTCCAACTCTAGGTTGCAAAATATTTCCCCTTTTGGACTTCAGCTCAATCATAATTCAACAGTGTGACAAGTCAGTAGGAAGTGGACCTTGAACATGAGTGATGTGTATCTTGAGCTTGGCTAGAGCTGCCCAGGAAGCTCAGTGTCAGATCAAGTCATCATATTCTATGGCCTTCCTTTCTCACAAAAGGAACATTTGTGGCATGAAACCCAAGCACATTTCATGCAGAATCTTGTTGCCACTTTTTCTCTAAGTGGTATTTGGAAGTTCTTATCAGTTCCTAATATTTTGTTTGGGCTTTTTTGGTGGCTCATTGGGTAAAGAATCTGCCTGAAATGCAGGAGACACAGGAAACATGGATTCGATCCCTGGGTCAGGAAGATTCTCTGGCGGAGGAAATGGCAACCCACCCCAGTATCATTGCCTGGGAAATTCCATGGATAGAGGAGCCTGGTGGGCTATAAACCATAGGGTCACAAAAAAGTTGGGCCATGACTTAGCAACTGAACAACAAGAACAATGTTTTGTTCTGGTCACAAACAAACCTCTCTCGTCCACTTATAAGCAAGTTGATTGCAGACCGTTCAAGCTGGAATTGACCTGAGAAGTCACCCAATCCACTCCTGCCATTTCCTAGCAAAGGAATCAGAGACAGAGAGAGGGAAGTGATCTGATCAAAGTCACACAACTCATGCCAACAAGAGCTGGGGCATAAGCACCACTGCTGCCCTGATTTCAAGGACTTTTCCATGACTCAGTGCTACTTTTTAAGTTAGCCGCAATACAATGTAGTGAGGGCTTTCCTTCCTGTGTCACTAGTGTGGTATTTGTAGTCTGACCAGAGATATATTGAGGATTTAGGGAAACCCCTCAATAGGCTGACAGTCTGGAGAGGAAGACAGATATTGAACAAACCATAGCAAATGATTAGGTACCTAGTGCCAAGTATGTAAACAACTGTGTGAAGAAGGATCAGCTGCTATGGGAGTGTTATCTCTAGGACTGATAGGGGCTGTTTATGTTCAGGGTTGAATCCAATTGGTTGGTCCTGTGACTTTGCAGTTGAGTATATTGACTCTCACTTTTGGTTATCTCCCAGAGGTGGTTTCCATAAAGTGTGGGTTGCTTAAACCACTTGATTCTGCTCCTCTTTGTTTCTTCTGCCTGATGAGTCTACCTCCAGCAAGACAGGCGCTGCAAAAAGAACTGAGATCCATACAAACAATCTTATTCTGTCACATTGCTATGAATGTAGCAAAGTGGACATTGGAATTGTCCATGAGTCAGGTGTCTTTGTGCTCTTCCAAGACATGGCATGTTGGATGCAAAACCTAGGTATCCTGGTCACACAGTTCTAAAATTGTTTATGTTTATATTGAAACTGGGCTTCCCAGGTGCCATTAGTGGTAAAGAACACGCCTGCCAAGGCAGGAGATGTAAGGGACTCAGTTTCAATCCCTGGGTGAGGAAGATCCCCTGGAGGAGGTCATGGCCACCAACTCTAGTATTCTTGCCTGGAAAATCCCATGAACAGAGGAGCCTGGGGGGCTACAGCTTGCAAAGAGTACAAGTGACACGACCGAAGCAACTTAGTACGCACCACTACTGAAACGAAACCAGTGATTTCAAATTAAACTCCAACCGAAACTCCAAACTAAAATAGTAAACCTCCTCCTCTTTAACTCCCACCAACATTTTAGCCATTCCTGTTATAATTTCTGCAAATGCAGCTTTTGCAGAGTTAGAAATCCTACCATGAATCCTTCTGGAAAATCAACTGTCATGGCAAAATTCCTTTTCTTTCCGGAAGTATATAAAGAAGTATACAAAGAAGCAAAGGAAATTCCTACACATTGGGCTTCACATTGAAGGGTTAATCATAAGACATTTTTTTCTTTTTTTAATCAAGCAAGTTTGAGTTTAGGGTCTAGATTAGCACCTGGAGTTGCTCTTGGCTTGCTCCAACCTCCTCTATGTCTTCTCAGCTCACTTTTCGTCCTGAGAGTCTTCCCTTCCTCCTTCTTTTCCATCATGTCCATGTAGCTTCCCTGAACCCTTTCCTCATTTTTTCCCTTAGTCCCCAAGTATGTTCAGATTTTCTTCTTCCCCAATGACTCCCTCCTGACTTTTCCTGGCTTTCTCTGAGCCCCGCATCTTCATGGGTGGCCCTACTGCCTCTCCTTCCACTTGCCAGTCATTCCCCCCATCACCCCCGCCCCAATTGTAAGAGCTTCACAAAAGTTGGAACCAGACAGCAGAAGGCAAAAGAGCAAAGCTGCTCATCCAGACATTTCCTTTCCCCTGGCTGGGTAAGTACCTCAGGGAAAGGGCGCTGGGCTCACCGGGCAAAGGACAATGTGTCCGAAGCAAGTTGGCTTGAAGTCAGTATTCAGTTTTCGTTAGCGCTCCCGCTCATGTTGAGAAGTTGGGCCAAGTTTGGCCAAAGGCCCATTCAAAGTCCAGTTCTGGAATATGTGTCTATTCTTTCTCTCCATCTACTTTCCCCAGAGAGCCCAGGAGGCCAGACAAGCTGTTCCCACACCAGGACTTCATCAGGGTAGCCTGACATCACTTTTCCTCTCCAGGAAAAGATTCAGAGTTGAATTCCTTTAAACAGATCCAATATAGATTTAGAATTAGAGAATAACATCTCTTTACAAAAAGTCTTATCATGGAAGTGTTTCCAGTAGAACACGGCTATGTTACATTTAAGACATGATTCAATTTGCAAGTGCTTCTAAGCAACTTTTAGGAATATGTGTATTGTGTAAAGTAAGACATGCTATAAAAGCAAGTCACTGCCCACCCAGGAGAAGACAGAACCATCCTGGCCCAATCACTTCATTCCTGTCCCAAACTTCCACCTCACACTGTCTCCATCTCTTTCTACTTTCTTTTCCTGTTCTTCCAACAGGAAGAACAGATAAACATATCTGAGGTGGAGCCACAAAATGTTACCAGTGCACTGGAATGTAGTAAAATGAACATTCAATCCATATTATTAAAATAACCTGACTATACATCCCAATGAATGTTGTCCCCTAAAGTAGTCATATTTTAATTTATTGCTATGATGCCGCTATACTTAAAACCCCATTTTTGAATTTATCTTCTTGAGTTGCTTTGGAATTACATCCAGACCCACTTTATGAGCCAAAATTGTAGACTCATAGAGAGAGGCCTTAAAAATCATCTGGTACACCCCTCAATTTTATAAACAAAGAAACTGAGCCGATCGAATTTGTGCATTTGTTTTTCCTCCTCCATCGAGAAGCTGTTAACTCATTCTCTCTCAGAATAAACCCCCAGATAACTTCACTGTTCATCCATTAGTCATCTCATCAGCAAGCTCAAATGTCTTCATTAAGTCCATAGACATTACAGTATGAGTTAACATCTATCAAAGACGGTTTGTGCCAACATCTGTACCAGTCACTTGTCACAGCAAAAACATACATTGGTGATACAAAATATACAATTTTTGGAGGACGAACATGAACTTTGTGAATCAGAAGTGACTGGCTCAGTAAGAGGGGCCTATGGCGGAATTTGGATCTGCATTTCTGAGCCTTCAAAGCCTGCTGCTCTTCATGACTCTGTGGTGCACTAAGGAAAGCCAAGAAGTCCTTTGCTTTCAATTGTCAGGCGTTGTCTCTATGAAAACTGAGTTTGCAAATTTATATAAAACATTTTCAGCAAGCCACACACATACCCACGTGTGCACTCACAGTTCATAAGAAATTATAAAATGTTAGAACTAGATGAGAAACTGAAGAGGAACCCTTATTTTTAAAGGAAAAAGACTGAGATCTAGAGAGATCTCAGCTTTGCCCAGAGCCGCATCAGTAGTGAGTCCAAGCCTAGAGCTTCCTCCATTGCACCCAATAAAGGATTCACAGATCCACCCTCACTCTCCAGGGCAACAACCTGGAGGCAAGGACACTTCAGGACCCCACCTCAGCCCAGCTGCGATGCCAGCCCCTTTTGACCCATCATTCTCTTGGAGTGGAAAATTTTCTCCAAGACAACTCCTTTCAACAACCCATACGAATATTGCCTAACTTCTAAAGCTGGTAATTTCTACATCTAGATCTGCCCATTGACTAATGGCTGCACAAGAGATTTCACTCCGAGTACCTATCAGGAAGTTTACATATTTTTTTTTTTGTAATCACACAAAAGAAAACAGATGAAGAACACAAAGCGTCCTGAAATATCACCTTTCAAATCACCTTCTTTTATGAATTAGGGCAGTGAAGCAGGGAGCAGCTTGGCCAAGTCAAAGCAGTTAGTTAAGGGCTGATCCAAAGTTTGAAGATAACTCTTTCCAAGTCTCAGCTCACTCCTTTCTCCTCTGCCAGTAAGTCACTTCTCATGTCTCATGAATCTGAACAGAAAGGATCTTTACTGCCGTGACTGGAATTCCTCTTGGCTGCTGTTAAAAATCAAGTCCACCCTGCGAGAGCACAAAATTGCCGTCTTGTCAGAGCTCCAGATAAGATTTTGCCTTTTTGGGATGTTGAGCATAGCAGGGGCAGACCTTAACATAGCCAAGCAGATGAAAGTCACATTTGAGGGACAGCTTGCATTATTTGCTATCATGACTCACATTGTATAAGAAGAGAATTCTGGTGGTCCAGAAAGACATCAAATTTCATCCAGCAAGGTTTGCTATGGAGCTTCTCTTTTGCAAGCTTGAACCAAAAATCTTCTGATTGATATGTAGTTTGTTGAAGTTTGCTTCTGCATGTAGCATGAACAAGCCAACATGAGGAACAGTAAAAAAAACAGAGTGGATCTCACATGACTTCAAGAGGCCTAGAGTGACTTGTTGATGCTGTGTTGTCTCCTTTTCTGACCGATGGTCAACTGTCTGAGGGCCAGGACCACACCTGAGTCAACTGTGTGCCCATCACCTGGCACAAATGTGTGTATGTGCTCAGTCACTCAGTTGTGTCTGACTCTTTGTAACCCCCAATGGACTATAGCCTGCCAGGCTCCTCTGTCCATGGAATTTCCCAGGCAAGAATGCTGGAGTGGGTTGCCATTTCCTTCTCCAGGGCATCTTTCTGATCCAGGGATCGAATCCAGAGTCTCTTGCATTGGCAGGAGGATTCTTTATCAATGCCCCTCCTGGGAAGTCTCAGATGTGCAGATGGGTCACACTAAATATTCACTGAATAAATAAGTAGATGGAATTCACCTGTGAGATAAGAGATTGAACAAATAAAATAGCAATATGAGGTGCTTCCAGCCTTTGCTGTAAATGTAATACTGATAACAAGGGCTATTGAAGGCCAGAAGAAAGTGGGCAAAGATGATTCCTGGAAGTGTAGAAACTCAACTGAGCTCAGAATGATGGCTCAAGTGTGTGGTCAGTATTAGAAGCAAGAGTGGCTGTATTCCAGGCAGAGAAAAATAATAAGAGCAAATGAACATACATGGAAACTAATGGAGTGGTGGAGAAGATTTGTCTGGCTGTCCTAGACAGTTTCCTTCAAATCAATGGGTTCAGAAATGAATGCTTCACATTTCCTCCCAAACCACTCCCTGCCCCAACTGGTAACCCTACAGTCTGAGCCAGAGCCCTTGAGGTCATTTCTCTTTCCATCCCAACTAGTCAGTTGAGATATTTCTCCCTTACTAACCTCAATTCTATGTCCTTCTCTCCACGTGAACATCCATGGCCCCAGCTCAAGTGGTCATTTTGCCAAACTTCTCCAATTAGAGTATCTGTCCCCAGAATGGTCCTGCGCTATCATCTACATGACAATATGCTTATCAAGACTTTTTCCTTCCAAAAATGTTGTAAAACTTACTATATCATAAGAGATAATGTGCTGTGGAAATATGTGCATGTATAGATTCCTTATATAAATGTAGATATGTAAGAACAGGCACACCTCATTTTGTTGCATTTCACTTTATTGTAATTCACAGATACTGTGTTTTTTACAAATTGAAAGTCCATGGCAACTGAGCATCAAGGAAGTCTGTTAGTGCCATTTTCCCAATATTTGCTCACTTTGATGTTTCTGTGTCACATTTTTGTAATTCTTCCAATATTTCAATCTTTTTCATTGTTACTATATTTGTTATGATGATATGTGCTCAGTGACCTTTGGTGTTACTGTTGTATTTGTTTTAGCATTTTTTGCAGTATTTAAAAACTAAGGTATGTACATTTTTAATGTATATTGCTACTGTACATCTAATAGACTATAGTATAGTATAAGCATAGCTTTTATATGCACTGGGAAATCAAAAATTAGTATGACTTGCTTTATTGTGATATTTATTTTATTACAGTGGTCTGGAACCAAATCTGCAATAATCTCTGAGGTATACCTGTTTGTGTGTGTGTGTGTGTGTGTATAAATATATGTGTATATTTATATATCAGGGGATCAGGGGAAAGAAAGAATAGAATAAGACAAAACAAAATAAAAATTTCAGACACAAATGCATGCCATAAATTTCTACATAGAAGCTAGTACCTGAAGCATGACCATATGTTAAATTAAGTAGTTTTCTGCATTTGTATGTTTCACTATAATAACAGAACTGAGGATAATGGACATTGAGAATATTTTGAAAAATAATCAATTGACTCAAAGTTTTTTTCTTGGTCTTTTGCTATTTAAAATGGTGATTTTGAAAGATTAAACTTAAACTGCTAGTATCATGTAGTGTGTGGACCAAAATTGCCTGTAATAAACTTTTTTTAAAAAATGTATATTGATCCACATACTGTACAATGCCATGTAGTATAGACTGGTTCATACACTAGAACTTCAATTCTAATCTCCTAGTAGCCAATAAAAAGAAGAGAATATATTGAGTGACCTGATTTGCATTGTCAATGTTTCCTAAAAACTCATACTCTCTGTTAAAGAGAAGCAAGACATTTTTTAGCAATAAGCTATGAGAGGAATGTTTCTCTCGAGGCCTCTTAAGGGAGACATTGCCTGATGTAGTGGACAAGACCTCAATAACATCCTTAGAGCAAATGCAACAGAAAATTTCATATTACAGATGCTATCTCTTTTACAAGCTGAAAACATAACACCAAAATACAATTAAAATACAATTTTACAGTGGATTTAAACAATTCAGACCAAGTCCGTGGTCTGGGATGGCCTTTCTTGACCCAGGGCCAGAGGAAGAAGGGGGGTGGGAATCTAGATTATTTTGGAGGATTGTATGAAAAGCAAAAGCTTTAGGAAACACTTTATAAACATTAGTTTATACAACTGATTTCCTGTTAAAACTTGGGCTTATGCTAAAAGAAAATGGAAAAAATTACTGTATTTCATGGGCGTGTGTGCTAAGTCACTTCAATCATATCGGACTCTTTGCGACCCCACGGACAGTTGCCCCCCAGGCTTCTCTGTCCATGGGATTCTCTGTCCATGGGATTCTCTAGGAAAGAATACTGGAGTGGGTTGCTGTGCCCTCCTCCAGGAGAGCTTTCCAACCCAGGGATCAAATCCCATGTCTCTTATGTCTCCTGCATTGGCAGGTGGGCCCTTTAACACTAGGGCCACCTGGGAAGCTCCGCATTGCATGTAACCTAAACTACTTTTAAATAGTCACAGAAAAAAGATGGGGAAAAAATATACCAAAGTGTTAACAGTGGGGCTCTATGTTGTGAGTGAATACATAACTTTTTTCCTCATTGTTATTTATAGTTTTCTGTACATTTAAAGAGAACTATTCTGTGTTAAGAATAGAATGGAGGTTGGGAGGGGAGAGGAGCAGAAGGGTGATCAGTCAGGAAGCTTCTAATTGGCTCCGTTTTCAGAATTAAGGGAAATAGATATGAAGTAAATTAAGACACAGCATCAACAATTTACCATATACTTGTAATCTCTGCTATTTTGAAATATGGATAGGAAAAAAAAGAAGGGAAGAATGTGTTCCCAAAAGTTGTTAATAGTTAGCTCTGCAAGAAGAGGTTTTGTGTAATTTTTTTTCTATTATGATGATGCTTTGGCACACTTTCCAAAGTTTCTAGAATATATATGTGTTAGTTTCATCATTTGAAAGAGTGAGAAAATCAATTTCCTTAGAAGACAATTCTGGGACAATTCTAACATAATAGGGGAGAATGAAGTATCCAAAACATACCATGTTATTCTTGGGGAAAAATATATCCATTTGGTGACTATCCCATTGCCCTTGGGATAAAAGACAGGTTCCCTAGCATAAGTTATGAGACCTTTTGTGGTCCTTGTCTGTTCTCTCTGGCTCCTCACTTCTCTCTTTGGCAACATCAAACTCCCTGTGACTCTTCAGTGCTTCCAGGCTTTATTCTTGCTCTGTTCTTTTTTGTAGAGCACCCTCCTCTGCTTTTCTTCCCCCTCCTCTGGAATCCAATTTTCCTTACATACCCAATCCTTCATGACTCAGCTTCCAAGAGAATGCCCCCTTCTCTAGGAACTCTGGACTCCACAGGTTAGTTTCCATGCAGAATAATTTTGTAGCCCCTACCATGTTGAATTTAAATTCTGTCCACCCATTTGTCTCCACACAAGTGAATCATTTGTGCCATTTATTTTTGTTTTATCTCAGCAGGAGCAGTGTTGGACATCACAGAGGTTTTCTATAACCTTGCTCAAACAGTAGCGTCTAAGAGGATCAAACCATTCTCCCAGGTTCTTCACAATACAGCCCTTGCTGTATCCTGTGAAAAGACAGTGTCTGCCTAAGGATCAAAATCTTTTGTAATGAGAATGTGGTGAATCCTATGGAACCAGATTCCTATCTCTACTGCTGTTCTCCCATGTCCCTAGATGCTGTGTGTGAACTCATAAAATCCTGAAATTGGTCCAACTCCTGCATTTATTTGAGAAGCACTTAGTATCCAGAGGATTGGTTTGCTCTGGACTCAGAGATGGGGAGTGGAAGGTGAGAGTAGTTAGTGTCTTTTGTGTCCTTCAAGCCCAGGCAGTTCTATATGACATTCCAAGCAATCAAGTTTTTATTTGTTCTGAGTGCAACTTTCAGATATTAGCTTTCTTCTTAGCATCAAGTCTCTGTCATCATTGAGGAAGCAATTTCCAATTTTAGCTAAGATTTCCTCTGGTGGCAAAGCAATGGAACACTCTGTTTTGTGTTCACCAGAACCAGTCCCCATGTCTTCCAGGTCCCAGAGCTAGACTACATTACCCAGCCTTCCTTGCAGCTAGGCGTGGTCATGTGACTGAGTTCTGGCCAATGACTTGGGAGTGGACATGAAGAGCATCACTTCCTAGCTTGCTTCATAGAAACTTCCCATGGCTTTCTCATCATTCTCTCTTTCCTTCCATCTTCCAAAGGGATGCCAACATCTACGATAACTTGAGAAGCTACACATTAAATACAGCAGAGCTTCCCTCAGCTTAGGTACCTAAACGATAGGCAATTAGACTGTGTCGGAACAAGGAATAAACTCTTGTGTTAAGCCTCAGAAATTTTAGGTTCTTTAAAAGCACTTAGAGTTACTTTAACTTTTATACTAAGACTCATTTTCCATGGCCTGAGTGGTGAAAAGCACATGGCATGCAGTGTTTAACTTGATCTCTTTATGAAGCAGTTGCCACAGAGGGTCACAGTTCTTCCAGGGGAAAAGATGGTAAATCTTTCTCTCTGACATACTGCATGAATTTAGAAGAAAAATTTATTGTTACCTGCTAGGTATTCACCCACTCATGGCTGCAGAGATGTTTTCTTTCATTCTAGAACTGGAGTTGGCAACTTTTAAAAAAAATCCATAAAGTAAATATTTTTGCCTTTGTGGGCCAAATAGTCTCTGTCATCTGCTTTTCTTTGTTTGACTTTTTTTTTAATTAACAATTCTTTACATTTGTAAGCACCATTCCTACATAATCCTTAAGGTAGATTTCATGGACTTTAAGGCAGATTTCACCCAAAGATCATGGTTTGCTAACCCCTCACTAGGCTTGGACTTGACCCATGGTCTCCATCAGGGATGATTAGAAACCCCACAAGACATGTGGTAATATCTAATTTTGTTGTCATAATTGGAAGGGGTACGGGTGGCATCCAGTAAGTAGAGGTCAATTGTTGTTTGTTCCATTGCTTAATTGTGTCCGACTCTTTGCGATCCCATGGACTGCAGCACACCAAGCTTCCCTGTCCTTCACTATCTCCCAGAGTTTGCTCAAATTCACATCCACTGAATCAATGATGCCAACCAACCAGCTCATCCTCTGTTGCCCCCTTCTTCTCCTCCCCCTCCATCTTTCCCAGCATCAGGGTCTTTTCCAATGAATCAGTTCTTCTCATTAGGTGGCCAAATTATTGGAGCTTCAGCTTGAGCATTAGTCCTTCCAATGAATATTCAGGGTTGATTTCCTTTAGGATTGACTGGTTTGATCTCCTTGCTGCCCAAGGGTCTCTTTCATTGCAGGCAGATTCTTTACTGTCTGAGCCATCAGAGAAACCCAGTAGAAGCCAGAGATGCTGCTAAACAGCATCTGGACAAAGCATTGGACAACTGCTGCCACAAAGAATATTTCAGTCCAGAATGTCAATAGTGTATAGATTCAAAACCCTGGAGTAGAGGAATGAGTCCCCTCCTTTTTCAATAATGGGAAAGACTCTGGGGGCCTCTCAGGGGATCTGCAGAGTACCCTGGTCCTGACCCAGTCCAGGGAGGCCCTACCTGCAGCAACTCTGATCTATGGTCAGACATCAGGAAACCCAGGGATGGGTACCGTCTGAGGAAGGAAGGGGCTCTGGGTTCCAGAAACATGGAATCATCTGGAAGAGATCAGAAGTGAAGGTCACCATGATGTCATCAAATCATTTGCAGTAGAGAAGAGACCTGTTCCTGGAAAATGTCATCTCGAGCCCAAATCATGAAGACTTGGTTGGACATGGTGACCAGGTTCTGCCCTGTAATGGACTTTTCCCTCCTCCTAAATCACCTCCTCCCACTCAAATGCCAGTCTCGAGGTTGGCTTCCAGCTGAAGACAAAGCATGTGTCGAGTAACACACACTTGCTTCATTCCTGGGGCTCAACTAGGGAATGCACTCTTGTTAAGGCTGTTACCACATTGACATAAAAGATATTTTTGTTCTTCAAGAAAATTCATGCAGGTGTAAATGCCTTGATAAGTAAGGGGACTATCCTGAAACACAAGGTCACAGCAGGGAAGTTCTTCTGGGCACAGTGGTACTGGTGTGTGGGTCCAGGTAGCCAGATGCCAGTATTCTGCTAACCTTCACAGCTTGGGGCAGACTCAGAGAGAAGCTGTCCTCAAGATGCAATTGACATGATGTCCCAGCTGGTCCTCCTTAATCCAGCATTGCAGCATGTAATTCAGATAAGATCAACAACGATGGGTCAAATCTGTGTTCTGATGTCCCCACTGCAGACCAGAAAACATTTGCAGCTAGTTTTGGAATCCATTATGTATTTGTAAGTGTGTATATACATAAACTGGCTTCCCTGGTGGCTCAGATGGTAAAGAATCTGCCTACAATGCAGGAGACCCAGGTTTGATCTCTGGGTTAGAAAGATTCCCTGGGGAAGGGAATGGCAACCCACTCTAGTATTCTTGCCTGGGAAATCCCATGGACAGGGAAGCCTGGCAGGCTATAGTCCATGGGGTTGCAAAGTGTCAGACACAACTGAGTGACTAACACACATATACACATACACTGAATATTATTGGAAGGACTTAATGCTGAAGCTGAAGCCCCAATACTTTGTCCATCTGATGCAAAGAGCTGACTCGTTGGAAAAGACCCTGATGCTGGGAAAGGTTGAAGGCAAGAGGAGACGATGGCGGCAGAGGATGAGATGGTGAGATAGCATCACTGACTCAATGGACATGAGTTTGAGCAAACCCTGGGAGATGGTGAAGGACAGGGAACCCTGGTGTGCTGCAGTTCATGTGGTTGCAAAGAGTCGGACCTGACTTAGCGACTGAAAAACAACAACAGTATACATATAATAAAGCATGCATCTAGGTGGGAGGCATCTTTAGTATCTAACAATGCTTAATTAAGCTGATATTCTAATTAGCTGGAATTCTCAGAGCCCCCAGGGGATGGAGCTTATGGAGTAGCAGATGACGGGGAAAGACAGATCGCGATTAAAACGTCACGTGGGATAAATGCCAAAGCAGAGGTCCCACCCTGGGAGAGTTATGAATTGACTGCACCTCTTCTCATCTCCACCCCCTCAATCATTGCTGATGGGCAGAGGGAAACCATTTTCTGCCATCTGGTTTTTGCAAAAGTCAGGCAGTAAGCTCCCTGGGACAGGAATCTTATCTCATGGAGTTCAAGAATGAGCGCATGGCTGTGTACACTCAACAAGCCCTATTAGTACTGAATGCAATCATAAAAATAGCCCGAACGTGGATGCTTGATAACGCGCCCCTGCAGTCAGCCTTAGTCATCGTGTCTGAAGGGCATTGGGTTCCCCAGGCTGGTGCCGTGTGTCTCACAGACAAGCACCTTGGCTGATAAGGAGGCGGACTATTGTGAAAATCACACAGTAGTTCCCAGGATCCTGGAAAACTAGCAGTTCAATCACAGATTTTTTTTTTTTTCCTTGGTGTTTGACTTTGGCACTGAGTCCTTTTCAAATGAGAACTATGCCAAACATCTTGTCCAGACCCTTCTACTCAGCAACTATGCGAACAAGCTTTCTGGAGCATGCCAGGGGCAGGGTGAGGAGGGCGGGGGAGGGTTCTGGTAGAAGGCTGGGGAGGCCCAGAACATTTTCTCTGCAGCCAGCTCGAGGCGTCTGGAAGCAGGACCGGGCTGAACAGTGCCGAGTGTGAGTGTGCAACCCAGCGATGGCCTGCCCAGGCTCAGGCAGCCCTAGAGGACTCTGCCTCCCGGGCCCCTGGCCAGGCCTGCCTGTGATTTTCAGGGTTGGCCGTCACTGGTGTTTCCTCCCCCAAGAAAATCGCACAGACGTTAGGGGAATGTCTCATTGTTGGGGCATCTGGAGTTGAATTCTCCTCCGGGACCAGCTGTGAACTCGCTGGAGCCCAACAGGGGCAAGCTCACGGGGTGGAGGGTGGAGGGTGTGCTTGCAGGAAAGTACACCAAGGTGCAGGGACCATGCGTTCACAGAGTCAGGATGGCCGTGGGATGGACACAGCAGTGAAGGGCTGGAGGGAGACATTGCACACAGGACTTCCTGGGGAGGAAGTTCCCCTCCTGAGCCAGCCAATCCTTCTCCCAGGCTCTGAAGAAAGGCGAGAGGCAGGGCCCCCGGGGTGCTGGGTCTGCTGGAGGGCAGGGACAAGCCCCAAGACAAGCCGTCCCAGTTCCCGGCCAGCTCCTGGGGCTCCAAGCCTCTGCACCCACGGCTGCCTGTCTCCCATGGCAGGAAACCCATCTTTCTTCATTCCCAGAGCAAATCGTTCCTAGGAAAGAGCAGGATCTTAGGAGGAAATCACATCATCCAGTAGGGGAGAGCCAGTTCCTTTGTACTATTTTTCAGGGCTGCCTTCGGAGCCAATAATCTGTCATTCCTTGAATAAACAAGCACCTTATCATATCACAAACATTTATTTAACCCTTTTCTCCTGCACTTTTACCAGCAGGGAGAGAGAAGGCAGTTAGCAGGGCAGCCGGAGCCCTGTGGCAGAAATGCCAAATTCCCTGGACATGACACCCAATCTGTAAAGTGTCAGCCGACCCTTCTCTGTCTCCATAAAACGCCAGAGCCGGTCACCCAGACTCAAGCGCCGCATTCCCACTTCCCACTCCTCCTCCTGTCCTCCCCCCAACCCCCTCTGTTAATGCCCCTCACCCTTCTGCAGACAGGCCCTTAATTCCGTCCAAATGGAGTCTGGACTAATTTGTTAGGTTCTTTAGGGGGCTGATGAGGGAAATGGAAGGGGGTGGGGGCAGGCAGGGGAGTATTTACATTTCTCCTTCTTCTCTGCATGACAATCTGCTTGAGGGACAGAGCTGGTGAGCCCCAGCATTTTTAATGCGTGTGTGATTTTTTTCTAAGAGGAATATTCTTTGGCCCTGACATCACCAGCAAATGGAATGAGCAAAGTATGTCAATTTCTCCAAGCTCCCACAATATCCATTTTCTCTCAGTGGATGGATTTTGTTTTTCTTTTCTGGTGTTGCTCCCACACAATGGGGCCAAAATCTTGTTCAGGACAAAGAAACATATAAATAGAACATGCATGTGGTATGCGAGAGAGCTCTTGGAGGCCAGGGAGAGGCGGCTAGGAAAGTTGTCTGGGGCTGCCAGGGGGAAGCGTGGGGTCTCGGCCCCAAGGATCAGATAGGCAGACGTCTGTTTGTCCCTAACGTTACAAGTCAGAAATGTCAAAACTGTTCTCATTCTTGGGGAAATACTAAGAAACACTGGAATGAATATAAGTGTAAAAGGAGAATGCGAAGTATCTGTGTGTGAGTGTGAACACGAGTATGTACGTTGGATGTAAGTTGACGGTAAGCCCCATTAAGAGGCTAAACATGCTTTGTGGTCTTCCCACGTGGCTCAGTGGTAAATAATCCGCCTGCCAATGCAGGAGATGCAGGAGACATGGGTTCAGTCCCTGGGTCAGGAAGATCCCCTGGAGAAGGAAATGACAACCCACTCCAGTATTCTTGCCTGGAGAATCCCATGGACAGAGGAGCCTGGCAGCCTACAGTCCATGGAGTCCATGAGTCGGACATGACTTACTGACTGAGCACGCAAACATGCTTTGTAGAGCTGATGGAATAAGTTCTCTTTCTCCTTCATTGTGAAGGATGCTAAATCATAGCCTCTGCATCATCTCAGTGGCTGTCGGGGACCAGCTGAAACTTTCATCGAACATGTTTTCCTGTATGAAGCATTTGCCATTGTTTCGGTGTCAATCACCCGCCAAGCCCTCCAGTCTCATAACTGCACACTACAGCTCCAGCCAAAAAGACTTTTATCAGCGCAAGTTTGAACAAACTAATGTGTGTAGGCCCTGAACGGTTATTTTTGTTTCCAAGTCTGGACATAGAATCACTTGTTCAATTTCCTGCTGGGTTATATCAAGTGGTTTTAACATGTAAATCTCTGATAAGGAAAATGACTAATTTATATGAGTTGCCATCTGAGTAGCTGTCAGGATTGCCTTAATTTCCACCCCACCCCCACCCCGCCCCCGGCTTCCTTTATTCTTTCTCAGTCATAATTGTCATTGCCATTCCTGGTACTACTGAGTGTATCTTTATTTGTTATATGTTTGGAATATGTTCTTACACTAAAAAAAAAAAAAGCTTGAAAAACAAACAAAGTCTTCCTCCTTGAAGGGTATATGGGAGTTTTGCTTGGTTTGGGTGTCAATGCTTTACAACCCAAATTCAAAATAAATATGCCTCTCAGACTCCTTCAAGTAATGCCCTTGACAATTAGAAGAATGTTAATTTTGAAAATGAAAATGTAAAAACAGTAACAATAAACTATTTCCATCTCATGAATTTCCCTTAAGCAGCCTCATATGACTCAGCTGATAGAGCTTCACTACGTCTAAGTGTACATCTTACAAGCTGCCTGAGCACCAGTTTCCAAAACCCACTCCGGCCGCAAGCTGCAGACACATCTATCCCTGTGGGTGTTTCCATTTAGAAGCTTGATCAAAGAAGCAGATATTTTCAAATCTTTATTAATTCTCTGCCCCCAAATGCAGACTGGAGTGGCTTGAAACCTATAAGCCAATTTGGGCTTCCCAGGTGGTACTAGTGATAAAGAACCCTCCTGTCAATGCAGGAGACCTGGATTCATATGGGTCAGGAAGACCCCCTGGAGAAGGGCATGGCAACCCACTCCAGTTTTCTTGCCTAGAGACTCCCATGGACAGAGGAGCCTGGTGGCCTACAGTCCATAGGGTCACAAAGAGTCGGACATGACTGAAGCAACTTAGCACCCACGCATATGTTGTTCTCATGAAAAAGAAAGTCATGTCTAACTCTTTGCAACAACATGGACTTAGCCTGCCAGGCTCTTCTGCAAGATTCTCCATGCAAGAGTTTTGGAGTGGGTTGCCATTCCCTTCTCCAGGGGAGCTTCTCCACCCAGGGATCAAAGCCAGGTCTCCCGCATTGCAGGCAGATTCTTTACCATCTGAGCCACCAGGGAAGTCCATGATATTCTCATACTCGGCGGCAAACCCAGCCTGAGCAAAGTCCAGAGCTGCCCCCAGACTTGAGAGCTGGGGCCCAGTCTCTAAGGACTCAGAGTCAATGCCTCACCCCGTCGGCTGGGAACAGAAATAGAATCCATCTATTCTGGGACCTGGACACCAAGTCAGGTAGGGCTCTGCTCCCTCCTTCCTCCAGTGGCTCCGGGGATGGGGGGAGGGCTGGGGTGGAGGAGGGGCACAGGCTGGGCAGCCCCAGAAGTGGCTGCCTTTGCCCCCCTCCGCAGCCCCAAGCCTCTGCCTGCCGCTCCCACCACTGTCCTGACGTCTCAGGAGCCTTCCACTCGAGAGACTTTTTAAGACTACACGGCAACGTGAGACTAAATGCAAACGGGCTTCAGAAGTGACCATTTTTGTATCCCCTGGTAACTCTCAAAGTCCCCTCCCTCTCCTGTCTCCCCTTCCCCCATGGTGAACTTTAAATCCTACATCCATGGGGACCCAAGGCAGAGAATCTGGGTTTTCTTTCCCAGCCCACTTGCCAGTCTGGCTTTTCTCCTCTTTGTTTGGATGCTCTTCTTTATGGCTCCTTGCCAACACACAGATGTAAACTATTGTCTGATTATTAAAAGAAAAAAAAAAAGCCCAAACACAGGAAAGCACACATGCCATCACTGTTAACGACTATAGAACTGTCCTCATACAGTCAAGACCACGTGGTCTGGGGCCAAAGATAAGCCATCAGCCCCGGCTGCTCCAGGAACTTTGGCTTTCTCCAAAGTTTTATTAAAAATGAATCTAGGCAAACACAGCTGGCTGGAAAGGGACTCTGCGCCCTTGGGGCTTTGGGAGGCAGCCCTCAGGGTCACCTCCTTCCCAAATTCACTGTCTCAGTACCGTCTGCCCCCTCTTCATGCAATCTTCCCCAGTCCAGTGACCTGTGACCTCAGGTTCCATATCCCTCACCCTCAACGAATCAGGCTGTAATCAGGCCAAGTCCTCCTAATAGCTTGGAGTGGAGGGAGCACAGGGTGAGGAGTCCAGGCCGGGTTTCACTCTCATGGCGGCTTACTGACTGCGTGGCCCTGGGCAAGTTCCTGCTCTCTGCCCAGTTTCCTTGTCTGCAAGCTAAGAGGGCTGAGCTGCATACATTCCTTCCATTTTTCCTTAAGCAAATATTTATTTAGCTCCTACTCTGTGCTAGACACAGAGGATGGAACTGGAAACAGGAAAAACAAGGTCCTTGCCCCCTGGAGTGTACGGAACAGCAGGAGGAAGAGAAGAGAAAGCAAAAGACAACAAAGACTGAATATCCTTGTAAACTCCAATGACCTCCGAAGGTTTTATTAATAGCAGCCTATGTGTCATCCTTCTGATTTATCGAGGATCAAAGTCTTTAGTGAGAGATGTAGGGGTTCTAGGATGTTCGGCATTGGCTTCTGGGAAGAAGTGAGAAGTGATACGGCCTTCGTGACCTGAAATCCCCGCCCTCCCGGCCACCTCCACAGCTCTCCTGAACTCGGGACCTGCCCAGAACCGCCTCTAGGTTTATGTCTCTGCCCCAAGGCCGGGCACTGGCAGCCATGACTCCGTTCTCCACTTCCACCTCAGGGAGTTTTCAGAAACAGCGTCCAGCGTGACTGCAGCACCAACCTCTAGCCCCATCCTTCAGGGGAAATGTTATTTTTAGTCTCTCTCTCCACAGGCCTCCGTGGGTGAGTCATTTCTGTTGTAGTCCTGTGCGTCATGACTCCCAGACCCTGGGGCTGGTTGTCCTAACAAACCAGCTCACTCGACTCCATCTCTACTTGCAGTACTCAGAAGACCCTGGTGTGGGATTAGCTGGGGGGCCCCAGGGCCCCCATATCAATGTTATATCAAATGACAGTGACCCATAGACAAGCTGCAGGATGAAGCTGCCCATGAGCTAGTAGAGTCATCCATCTGAGCATGTTGCTTCCGTATTTTCTTTGCCCCCTGTTCATATTCATGGGTTTAGTCACTAAGTCATGTCTGACTCTTGTGACCCAGTAGACTTAAGCCTGCCAGGCTCCTCTGTCCATGGGATTTCCCAGGCCAGAATACTGGAGTGGGTTGCCATTTTCTCCTTCAAGGGATCTTCCCAACCCAGGGATTGAACCCAGGTCTCCTGCATTGCAGGCGGATTCTTTACCAGCTGAGCCACCAGGGAAGCCCGAAGGACAAAGCTATTGGGCTTCCCAGGTGGTGCTAGTGGTAAAGAATCTACCTGCTAATGCAGGTAACTTAAGTGATTCGAGTTCAATCCCTGGGTTGGGAAGATCCCCTGGAGGAGGAAATGGCAACCCACTCCAGTAATCTGGCCTGGGAAATCCCATGGACAGAAGAGCCTGGCAGGCTACAGTCCATGGGATCACAAAGAGTCGGACATGACTGTGCCTCTGAGCATACCACTGAACTGTGTATGGAGATTACAGATTGGGGCTGGGTAGGAGCAGGGGAGGTGGGTTCCTTTTGATGTTTTTTCATACTTTTGCTGTCTTCTGTTATCAAACTGATAACACTCTTGTTAAAATGATTCTTCCTCTCTACTCTTCAAGTCTTCTATAAATTTGGAAACCTGAGCTGTCTCCTGGAATTGTTTATAAAATTAATCAGTGAGTTAGAAGGGATCCTCTGAAGGTTCTCCCATGTACAAGGGATCTGATGAGTATGTGTGCCAGGGGGAATGTGGACACAAGGTGGTAAGAGACACAAGGGGGAAAAAAAAAGAAAACAGTTGGCACAAGGCTCTTAGGTTTCCCAAAGAGAAGGATTTAAGTTTTTCCAAACTTTTGTTTTCACCATATTCTAATGAATATTCCTGACACTCTACTTCATATATTTGTGACTGTATCTGTAAGATAAATTCCTAGAAGTAAAGTTGCTGGGTCAAAGAGCATGTGATTTAGAAACCTGGTGCAGGGAACCAGCTGCTCTCCATGAAGACAGTACCAAGTTACTGTCTTACTGCCAACGTGCTTATATCCTTGTCAATACAACATATTCAAATCATTTCATCTTTGTCAACCCGATAGTGGAAGTAGTATTACATTTTAGTGTAAATTTGCATTTCTCTCTTTGAGAATGGAATAAGCATCATTTCATATGGTTAGAAGCCTGTTTTATTTATTTATTTATTTATTTATTTTAAAAGCCAGTTTTAAAATGGTTATTTTGGTTTTTGGTGAAAGGGTGTAGAGCTTTTGTCCACTTTATATTTCATTATTTTTTTTGCACAAGTAGCCTGCCAGGCTCCTCTGTTCATGGGATTCTCTAGGCAAGAAAACTTGACTGGGTTGCCCATGTGCTCCTTCAGGGGATTTTCCTGACCCAGGGATCAAACCTGCATCTCTTGCATCTCCTGCATTGACAGGCAGATTCTTTACCACTAGAGCCTCCTGGGAAGCAATCACTCAGCAGCTCCCTGTCAGCTTTCCAGTGCTTTTAAGAAGAATCTTATTCAATATTTTATTTAATCTTTCATTCATTTTCCATGGAAAGGTTAACCTAAATAACAAAGTCTACTGTTACCAGAGGGCATCCTGGTGGCTCAGTGGTAAAGAATCTGCCTGCCAATGTGGGAGACACCAGAGACACAAGTTTGATCCCTGGGTTGGGAAGATCCCCTGGAGGAGGAAATGGCAGCCCACTCCAGTATTCTTGCCTGGAGAATCCAATGGACAGAGGAGTCTGGAGGACTACAGTCCATGGGGTAGCAAAGAGTTGGACATGATTTAGCAACTGAGCATGCACGTATGCATGCACTCTTAACCAGAAATGGAATAATACCTGTTGAGTTTTCTTACAAGAATTAGAAGCAGCAGCAGCTTATTTAGTTTTGAAATGATCCTTATCTTTTTTGGCTTCACATTCCATTTACGCAATTTTTTAAGGGAGAATTGAAAGTTTTGTTTTAAACTTTCCTCTTTAAGAATATGATATGTCTTTCTGTTTCTTGAAATCTTTTGTTTCTCAATAGCATTTTAAAGTTGTCTTCTTCTATGTAATTTATATTTTTTGTTAAATTTTTACTTTTTGGTTAAATATGCCTAGGCACTTGTTTGTTTTCATCATATTAACATAAATAATAAACCTTTAAATTTTACTGAGTTCTGCTTTAGTTCTATCCTGTAGGTTCTGCTATACACTAGCTTAACTATTTTCATTTTTAAAAAATATTATTCAGATATATCCCTGATGATGTTTCAGTGGTAAAGAACCCACTTACCAATGGAGGAGACATGGGTTCAATCCCTGGGCTGGGTAGATCCCCTGGAGAAGGAAATGGCAACACATTCCAGTATTCTTGCCTGGGAAATCCCATAGACAGAAGGAGCCTAGTGGGCTACAGTCCATGGGGTTGCAAATAGTTGAAGATGACTTAGTGACTAAACAACAACAAATATCCCTGATGGTAGAGTTATAAAAGAAAGAATGTTTTAGCATTTCCAGATAGAAGGGTTTTTCTTGTTTTCCTAATTTTATTATTAATTTTTAAATAATTGCTTTTTGATCAGAGAAGGTTTTAGTTAGTCTAATTTTGGGAATTTATTGAAGTTTTCATCGTGGCCATACATAGTCAATCTTTTGACTACTCAAAGAGTACTTAATAAAGGATATTCTCATGGTATAGAGTTTTATGCATTTCAAGTATATTTACTCTATTAATTTCATTAGGTTATATTGATTAGCACCAAAAAGCACAATAAAAAGGAACTAAAGTATCATACATGGGACTTAAATTTTTCTCAGTTATTGTATATTCAGCATGTTTGTCTTCTGATTTTTGACTTAGAAATGGCTTGCTGGGTATAAAATTCATTGGTCATGCATTGTAGACAAATCCATTCTAGATCTTCGGAGTGTTGTGATAAAATCTAAGAACAGCTTGAATTTTTTTCAAATCTCTTTACAGATGATTTGATGTTACTATCAGAAAGCCCAGGATTCTTTTGTATTAATATCTTTAAAGTCCAATAGCTTCTCTAGGATATGTCTCAAAGTTCACCATTCTGGACTAAGGATTAATTTTTTTGTATAACAGAGAACCCCCTTTCAATCTGAATCATTCAATCATTTATACATGAAAAGTGTTAAAATTTTATTTATTATTTTGCCCTTTCTGTATTTTTGCAAGTATATTTTATCTACTATTTGTCCTTCATATCTGTAAGCTTTCTTGCTTATCCTTTATAAATCTTTGTTCATTTCCATTTAATTTCATTCATTTTCCTCACTCCCATCACGTGTGTACTTGGTATACTCCAAGCTGAATTGATCTCTTATCTGCTCTTCCATTGTAGTCTTTATTTCTAGTCATCTTCTTTGCTAAGTTCTGCCAGTACTTGTTTTGCCTCTTGTCTTGCTAAATATTTTCTGAATTATTATATGTCTTTTACTTTGTTTTTGCTTTGTTTTTTGAGCTTCTACATTTGAAAAATTATTGCCTCACTAAGGTGGTGTTTTTTCTTATTAAATTCATGATGGTATATTGAGTCACAAATTTCATCTGTTATATGGCACTATTTTTCTAGTGATTTTTTTTCAACTCTTACCCGTTTGTTTTCCTTGTTTCTTTTACCCTTTTTTCATGTATAGGTACTGTACTAGCTTCTTTTTGATTACTCATCTTAAGTGAGGGGAGGCTTTCTGAATCAGCTATTTGCAAGAAATTTAAATTGGGGGAAGGCCAAGGCTATAATCAAAGGTAACAGGAACTCTCCTTAAACATAAGGTTTTATGAATGAGAGGCAACTCTCAGTCATCGACTTTTAGTTTCTCCTCCTGTAGAGACTGGCAGCAGCAAGGCTGCACACAAGGACATCTTTCTCCTTCCTCTGACTCACCAACACACTAAATGATGACTTTTTCATTATTCCTGAGTATTTGAGTCATCAGATTGCTCAGTTTTCTGGAACTCTGGTCATATCACATTGCCCTTTAGAATAATGATGCTCCAAAATAAAGGGCTACAGTTGAGCTGGCAGTCCCCATCATCACCGTCATTATTTCTTAAATTTTTATTTATTGACTTTTATTTTTGGCTGTGCTAGGTCTTTGTCGCAGTGCATGGGCCCTGTCCAGTGGAGGAGAGCAGGGGCTACTCTCTAATTCAGTGTTCAGTCTTCTCATTGCGGTCATCTCTCCTGTTGTGGAGCGCAGGCTTTAGGCATGTGGGCTCAGTGGTTGTAGCTCAAAGGCTCTAGAGCCCAGTAGTTGTGGCACATAGTCTTAGCTGCTCCTCAGCATCTGAGATCTTCCCCAACCGGGGGTCAGACCAGTGTCTGATGGGTTGCAAGGTGGATTACTAACCAATGAACCACCACGGAAGCCCCACCACCATTACTGAATTTTGTAACCCAATCCTCCTTCTTCAATCCAGCTTAAAGACTAGGACATGGAATACAGGAAAGTGTGAAGTAATTTCCAAAATGAGATAGCTTCTGTGAAGGGCAAGGTCCTGGTGGAATGGCCAACACATCTGAAGGCATATGTTCTCTGTTTAAGCCAAGAAGTCACCTACTATCCTTAAAATACATATATATATAGATAGATAGGTAAGATATATATATATACATGTGTATATGTATATATATATATATCTCATGTTATTTCAATTATGTTGTCTGGGAAGATAGATTCTCCTGGAAAATAAAAGACATCAGCCTCGGCTAAAGCTAGGATTTTCAGAAATAAAAGTCGGAGAACACTTCAGGCAAGAGCAACAAAAGCAAAAATAAACAAATGAGACTACAACGAACCAAAAAGCTTTTGCACAACAAAGGAAACCATTAACAAAACAAAAAAGCAGCCTATGGAATGGCAGAAGATATTCGCAAATGGTATCTCCAATCAGGGGTTAATATCCAAAATATATAAAGAACTCACACAACTCAATATCAAAAACACAAGCAATCTAATTAAAAATCGACAGAGGACCTGACCAGACATATTCCCATATATATTGCCCATATATAGATGGGCAAATCAGACACATGAAATGATGTTCAACATCACTAATCATCAGGAAAATGCAAATCAAAATCACTTCTGTCAGAATGGTTATTATCAAAAAGGCAACAAGAAACAAGCATTAGTGAAGATGTTGAAAAAAAGAATCATCGTGCCCTACTGGTGGGAATGTAAATTGGTGCAGCCACTGTGGAAAACTGTATAGAGATTCCTCAAAAAATCAAAAATAGAACTACAATATGATCCAGCAATCCTACTTCTGGGTATTTATCTAAAATAACTGAAATCAGGATCTCAAATAGATGTTCAAATGAACACTCCCATGTTCATTGCAGGACTGATTATTCATAGAAACGAAAATGTGGAAACAACTAAATGCCCATCGATGCGTACATGCTAAGTCACTTCAGTTGTGTCTGTCTCTTTGCAACCCTATGGACTGTAGCCTGCCAGGCTCTTCTGTCCATGGGATTCTCTAGGCAAGAACACAGGAGTGGGTTGCCATGCCCTCCTTCAGGGGATCTTCCCGACTCGGGGATCAAACCTGAGTCTCCTGCATTGTAGGCAGATTCTTCACCGCTGAGCCTCAGGGGAAGTCCAAATGCCCATTGATAGATGAATGGATAAAGACAATGTGTCTATACTTGCAATGGAATGATAAATAGCCTTTATAAAACAGAAGATAATTCTGCGATATGTACCAACATGGATGAACCTGGAGGATATTATGCTAAGTGAAATAAGCCTGTCACAGAAAGACAAATGATGAATGATTCCCTTTTTTTTTTTTTTTTGAAGTTTTACGGTTCCTCTTTTTTTTTTTCTTTCTAATTTTTATTGAATTTGTTACAATAAGATTTCCATTTTATGTTTTGGTTTTTTGGCCCCACAACATGTGGGATCTTAGTTCCCTGACCAGGGATGGAAATTGCAGCCCCCACATTAGAAGCGCAGAGTCTTAACCACTGGACCCCCAGGGAAGTCCCTGCATGATTCCTCTTATTCATTCCTTATAACAACTCTGCACAGGCTGCATGATTACCCATCATTTTGCAAATGCATTGCTTAAGGCTCCGAGAGCCTAAAAAACCTGACAGAGTCATCCAGTGAGCAAGGTCCAAAGCCGGGATTTAAACACTGGTCCCCACGTCTTCTAGGCCATGTTCTCTAGAGACTCAAGCAAGAGCTGCTGCTTCTGAGGAGAGGAGAGTGGGAGGAGTCTGAGATCCTGGAGGGAGGCAGGCCTGATCCAGAGAAGGGGCCCAGGGCTCAGGGGGAGACTTGCCCAGGGAACTCACAATGCTGGGAGCCCCATAACTCCCTCCTCGAGGCCCGCAATTTTCTATCGCCACCAGACAGCTGTTTGAAATACTACAGCTCCAATCCCCATGACCCTCTTGGAATTCTTCCACCATCCCCACGGCCTCAAAGTCCCAGTATGGGAAATTGTGCTTTAGAGGGATGTTATGAATATTAAGGAACAAGTGATTATAAATCTTTTGGCAAACAAACAGTCCTATAGAAATGTTAAATAACCGTATGTTCCCATTTAACTTCATTTATAGTGTTTGGATGAAACTAAGACATTTTGCTCTTGTTTAGGGCTTACACTATTCAGTATTTGTAAAGAAATCATTAGCCACCTCTTACATAAGTCTCAGGGAGGTTCTCATCATCTCCATGCCATCTGCTCCAGAGGATTGTCTTTTTGGGGGAGGGCAGTGCAGGGTTGGAGGGTTGGTCTGCTCTGAATGCCCTGTAGTTGGCTGGGTTTGCTATGAATAGTCTTTTAATTATGTGACTTTACTCCGGTCAAAAGGCTTCATCAATTCACTGACTCTCCAAGGGCATTTACAGGTCATTAAAAAACTAAGCTCCATACAACTGGCCTTCATCTTGGACGATAGATAACATTCAACACGATTCTTTTCCACGTGTTTCCATTTTGTTGTGCAAAACATCCTCCTCCTACCCCCACATCAGTGTGCATGTTTCTCCGAAATCCAATTATTCATAAAAACGTGGGACCTTTATCTAGAATAAATGATATCCACAAGTGTTCCAGGAAACTTTAACCTTAACTACTTATGATAATTAATGGCTCCAAATTAAGCCAGCGAACCTTTCACTAGAGTTGCCAAAGAGGAACTTAAATTCTTTGAGAGCCTTTACTCCGCCCTCATCCCATGATTCTACAGAAGTTCCAAAGAGACGTAGCAGAAAGGTGACAGTCATGGGAGATGGAGATGAAACGTGTCTCTGGTTCTCTGCAGGCTGGACAGTCGACCCTCCGCTTCCCTGAGATGGAGTCCCTCCCTCTAGATTCTTTCTACAGTTGGCAATGCCTCTGTTTTTCCTCTCTCCTCAGTGGAGTTAATGAGTGCTTTCCACTATTTTGGAATCGCCTCCCATGTAAACTATTCCATGATTCAAGGAGGACATTGCATGGACCTCAGTCTTCTGCGACTTAGTCTCCCCCTCACTTTGATTACATCTTCAAAGTCTGTCCACATCCAGTGCCCAGGGCCCTCTCTCTGACCTGGTTAGAGCCCCTGGGCCCCCGACACAAAGCGTATAGGG
Source organism: Cervus elaphus (assembly GCF_910594005.1). NCBI lineage: Eukaryota > Metazoa > Chordata > Mammalia > Artiodactyla > Cervidae > Cervus > Cervus elaphus. The sequence continues at coordinate 37,208,055 of NC_057841.1, forward strand.
ATCTCGGGTTCAGAAATGCCTCACCAGACTCTTCTTCTACATCTTTAGTAAACTAAGTTAGTACTAAGACATTTTAAAGCAATAAAGTCTTCATTTACACCCTTTAAATATCTGTAGACAGTTATCATGGCCCTCAGTCAAGCAACACGCTAACCCAGCTCTGCCCTCTCTCAGAAAACACACACGAGCAGTATTTGTGCTATTTTGGAAGATCTTTATGTCACCAAACACTCTGACTCCCTTGTTATTCAGAAATGGAAGGTGAACACAGAGCACAGAGAACCTTCTCCTTTTCTTCATAAAAACTCCCTGTGCAGCCTGCAAACAATGGGATGGTCATCAGTAAATAGCATTTTATCAAGCAGGTTTTCATAGTAGTAAGATGTCTTCTCCTATTTTTTTCTCTAAGCTGCATTTTCCCCTCTATTTCTGTTGGCTCTTATCTTCTGGTAAAATGTGTGAATCTGCTCCTCATAGCGAACTTTGAACAGACTTCACTATGAATTTTTGAAGGACAGTGATTATACTAGTAATCTGTGTGTGAGAGAGCCAAATAAGTGAGTGGTTGAATAAATAAATGACTAAATGAATACAACTGCAAAAAGAAATCATCAGGAAATAGGAGATAAGTTAAAAGAAGGAAGAAATCTGGTTATTTTTCTACATTCAATACTGATGTTGTACTGTGACTGAAGCAGTAAATCCTAAGAAAACTGTGATGACTAAGAAAGGCACATAGCAACTGGCCGGCTTTGGCAACAGACAGTCTTAAACTTAAATCCTTGCCCCACCACTTAGGAACCTCCTAAACCTCTCCAAACCTCAGTTTTCTCTTCTTCCTGAGGCAGGTCAAAACAGCCGTCATTCCCACGTCACAGGGCTCACCATAGAATTATGTCGTAAATTGCTTGCCACTGTGCCTCGCAGAGGGAGTGCTCAACAAATGTAATAATCTCTGGATGACATTCTAGCAAGTGTGAAAGACATTTCTTCTTTTGGCTAAATATACAACATGCATCCCACTGACCTGTTCTCTCCTATCTTCTAATTCTCATCTCCTGTTTTTAAATCCTTAGTGTTTATTTTACTGAAGTAATTCCCATACTCTTTTCATATCAGGATTTAGTAAGTAATGCCTTGCCTGTGTCTTGCCTAGCTTTTGGAGGACAAGGTCAAAGACCGAGGTGGTGCTGGCCCCATCCACAGCTGTGCTCCAAGTCCTCTCGTTGTCCCACCCTTCCCGTTTTTGATGATACAACTGCACTGGAGCATAAAATAAAGGAGAGTGCTCCAGCAAGTAAAGAAATGTCTCTAACATAAATCAGAAGAGGGAGAAAGGCAATTGAACATTTTTCAAATTCTAAAGGTATCATTCGAATGGTCTCCCTTCCAGAATGTCTTATCTGAAGTTGGAGAAGAGATTCCCGGAATCCTCTCTGCCAATAAAACTTGGAAGTTTTGCAAGAACCCCCAACAAGGCAGGCATCTTAGACCTGGTGCCGCCATGTTGCCTGTAAACTCAATCCGGGTCCCATCCTGTTAGTCGCCTCAAAGCAAAACCGCACAGCTGAGATTGTCCTGGACACTATCACAACTGACAAGCGGGTTGAAAAGAGAATAGGGAGCCAGGAGTGAGTTTGCTATGAGTGGGAAAGGAGGGAGCAGCAGGACTATTTAGCTGAGACATCTGGGGACTGAGGGCTTCACATGATTAAGAAAATAATGAATCCCCAGCTTAACAGCTGTTGGCTAGGGAGACATCAGCATGCCATTTTTATTTAGGGCTGCATTATCTTCACAGAGATTGGGATGTCTGTGCAAGACAGGCTGCCTGGCGTGGTTGAGAGCCCCCGATTTGCCACAAGCAGAGGATGCTGAGTCCACAGATGGAAAAATTATGTGCCAGCCCCCATGGTCAGCTTTTGCAGGAATTTTCTCAGTTAATCCTCACAAAACTCCCTGTGAGTAAGGTGTGGTGGCTAGTCCCCATTTTACAGAAGGAGAAACTGAATGGAGGGATATGAAGTAACTTGACCACACTCATAAAGGGTCAGGATTCCTGCTCCAGCACAGGGACTTCTAGGCCACATTCCTAACCACTGTGCAATCTGGCCTCCTTAGCAACCTGGAAAGAAGCATGCATGCATGCTCAGTCGCTCAGTCGTGTCCAACTCTGTGTGACCCCATGGACTGTAGCCCACCAGGGTCCTCTGTCCATGGGATTCTCCAGGCAAGAATACTAGAGTGGGTCGCCATTTCCTTCTTGAGGGGATCTTCCCCAACCCAGGGATCAGACCCAAGTCTCTTGCATTGGCTACGTTGGTAGGTGGATTCTTTAATGCTGAGCCACCTGGGAAAGAAACTGAGGTTTTAAGGTGAACTTCAGTGGTGGTTACCTAAGCCCTGTCCTAGGCCCAAGACACATCAAGGTTGCTGAAAGGGCATTTTTTACTTCAGTATGGCTGGTGGAAATGTGGATATTCCAGGATGTTCATCCAGAAGAGGAGAGAGACTTGGTAGAGGAGAGAATGTGGAGTGGTAAGGTATATATGTGATACACAAGACACATGTCCTCACTCACTCACTTACTCATGTGTCCATGAGAAGCTCCAGGCAAGATGGCGCTTATCCTTCTTTACCAGTGACCCCTGCCCAATACCGTGGTAACACACTCTTATCTCTCCCTCACCATCCTCACCCATCTTACTCCTCAAATCCTGACCGCCTGGCTAGCACCCTCCTTCCCATCACCTGGATACCCAGATTTCCACTTGGAACATGGATCTTCATTCCTCTTTGTTCTTTGAAAGCACAAGACACAGAGGCTTGCTGCTTACTTATTATGTCCTTCTGCTCAAAATCCTGACTGAAGTTGATAGAACCAAAATTAAATCACAGTAGATAAAGAACTTAATGTTAAATAAAAGTAACACTTCTCTTTAAAAAAATTTTTCATGAGCGTTCATGTCATTCTGACTACTGGAAACTTCTTCTCATGAAATTAATATATTTTCTGAGCTTAACACTTCAAAAAAAAATAAAAAAATAAAAAAAAAAACACTTCAGTCACAATGATCACTTTACATTTTTACTTCTTCCAATTGGGTTTTTGCAACTCAGAGATCAAGTTTGTTATGTAACAACATTAACAGCTAATCAATTAGGCTCCCCTTTGCCATTTTCTTGAGTGGGGCTGGTGGAGCCAAGGCCTAACAGAATTTTGTGGGAACCTGTTTGGAGGCTGAGCCTGTCCTTGGACTCTAAGGTCCAGATTCAAAGCCAGAGCTGTGCTTCTCCTAACGGGGGAAATGGACGTGAGAGTCACCATGATATGGATTCATCAGCTCTTCTCTGAAGCTCCTTGAACCAACATGACTGAAGATTTTTTCAATTTCAGAGGAGAAATGTGCACATACTATGTATTACGCAACATCTCCCTTTGGGGTCTGGGACAGCACCCCCTAATAAAACACATTAATATTTCTGCAGGTGAATATATGAATATTCCCACTAAGTGGGGTAAATGTGAAATAAAAACATCAGGTCAAGTTAGCTCTGTCATAACTTTAGATCAGATCATGGTTGCCACATGAGTTAGCTTTGGTTTTCAGTGATTTTGGATTGCAGATTTATGGGGAAGAGATTGTGGACCTGCAGATCAATGCAAATTGCTGCCGTTTATTGATCATTGGTTTGTATTGTTGTTCAGTCACTCAGTCGTGTCCAACTCTTTGCCGCCCCATGGTCTGTAGCCAGCCAGGCTTCCCTGTCCTTCACTATCTCCCAGAGTTGGCTCAAACTCATGACCATTGAGTCAATGATGTCATCCAACAATCTCACTCTCTGTCATCCCCTTCTCCTGCCTTCATCTTTCCCAGCATCAGGGTCTCTTGGTTTCCTATGCTCACTTGTAAGCCCAGCAGAAAGGTAATTGCAGCAGAGGAAGGTAGTTCTGTTCTCAGCTTCATGCCATAGATCAGGAAACTCCCAAATGGAGAAAGTCAAGGAAAAAGGCCTGAGGTCTAAGAGCTAGACGAGGACTCAGAGCTGGGTATCTCAAGCCATTCGAGGAGGCCATGATGTTCTCCTCCTGAGAAAATAACCGGCTTTGGAGGGTTTTTTTCCTCAAGATGACAGCTTTTTGTATCTCCCCATCTGACTGGAATCCCCTGGCTCCTTGGCGTCGGGAGCTCCGCCCTCCTCATGGACCATCGTCTCTGGGGGCTGGTCCTGGCTCCTTTCGCAGGGCCTCTCTCCTTCTCTTGCTCAAGTTATTTTAAAAATAGTTGAGTGCCCCAGACATTCTTGAAGCAGTCACTTCCTTCCCTTCTCCTTTATTAATGGGTTTATTTCTTTGGCCTCCCCAGCGCTGCTCTGAGGCACGGTGGAAGGCCTGTTTATTGCCTTTGGCTGACATTACCTTTCTCCTCCTCCACCCACAACCTTATCTTCTCCCCGCCAGTGGGACTAACCTTTGTGCCTTTCCTCCTCTGGTCTTCCCTCTCCTGCTCTGCATTTTTCTGGGGTGAGCCTTCTCCCCACCCCCACCCCTGGGGTAGGGGATGGGGCGGGATTTCTGAGTGCAGCTCCCTGGCCTGGGGAACTACAGGCTGCTCCTGGCCCCGGTTCCTCGGCAAGGCTTTGACTATGAGGGAGTCACACTCTGTATCAAAAATGTCCAAGCTCCATGTGAAATTCTGACCGTCTCCAATGTTCTTTGGCATTTCATATTCTCCCCAGGGCCAGTACTTTGGCTACCTGATGTGAAGAGCCAACTCATTGGAAAAGACCCTGATGCTGGGAAAGACCGAAGGCAGGAGGAGAAGGGGGTGACAGAGGATGAGACGGTTGGATGGTATCACTGACTCAATGAACATGAATTTGAACAGACTCTGGGAGATGGTGAAGGACAGGGAAGCCTGGCGTGCTGCAGTCCATGGGGTTGCAAAGAGTTGAACATGACTGAATGACTGAACAGCAACTTCTCCCGGGGTGCACACGCTCTCAAGCAGGCAGGGTCTGAGGCTGGGGCTCTTCTTATTGGAAATCTAGTTCAGGATCACGTGCCCCTGGGCAGCTCCTGGCGGCTTTGTGAGGACCGTGGTTGTGGTGAATTGACACCAAAGGAACCTGAGCCACCTGGGGCTTCTGATCTCCCAGCCTTTTTGGAAGGGGCCCCTGGCTGTTTAGGCAAGACTGGCTGAGGGTGGGGCGATATGGTCTGCAGTTCCCAGCTCACCCGTTGGGGGACCTCCCAAGCAATTTCCTAATTAACCTCTTTTCCTTCACGGCCTCACCTATAAAACAAGAGTCATGAGAATATCACTGCACTTTCACCAGTTCCCATGCGTGCTTCTTCACACCACCAAGCAATTCTCCCATGCCAGTGGAGGGTCCGACAATCCAGCTCAGCTGTCACCCTGTGTACCTGGAGACGGCATCGGATCCCCCAGGTTAAGGGTTCAGTTCTAACAAGACTCCTCTTCAGATGTCAATGGCAAGTCCAGGTGTCACCTGTGCTTCTGACCCACTGGTTCTCAATCAGAGGTTCCCATGACCCTATCCTTGGGTTTGATTAGTTTGTTAGAGGAGCTCGCAGAACTCAGACAAACATTTACTTAACCTTTGCCAGCTTATTTCCCAGGTGGCACTAGTAGTAAAGAAAACAAAATGCAGGAGACATAAGAGATGCAGGTTTGATCCCTGGGTTGGGAAGATCCCCTGGAGGAGGGAATGGCAACCTGTTCCAGTATTGCCTGGAGAATCCCATGGGCAGAAGAGCCTGGCAGGCTACAGTCCTTAAGGTTGCAAAGAGCCATACATGACAGAATGGCAACATGCATGCACCAGCTTATTATGAAAGGATGTGACTCAGGGCAAGGTATGTGAAGGAGCACAAAGCTTCCACCATCTTCCCAGTGGGTTCCTCTACCCAAATTCTCCATGTATTCACCACTCCAGAAGCTCTCTGAGTCCAGTTCAGTACATGGACATGAGCAATGAAATCATTGGCCACTGGTGATGGATTCAACCTCTGGCACATCTCTGGTCTGTGGAGGCCTGGAGTGAGACTGAAAGTTCCAATCCTCCAGGCACGGGGCACTTTGCCCTGGCAACCAGTCCCCCACCCCCATTACTGATAGACTTTCCAAGAGTCACTTTATTAACATAACAAAAGATAGCTTTCCCACTCCATCACAGAAGAAATCCCAATGGTTTTAGGATCTCTATGCCTGGAACATGGACTGAAACCAACTATGCATTTCTTATTATAAATCACAACATTACAACCACCAAAGCCGTTGACTTGTTTTGAGGAATAAGTCTATTAAATGAGCAAATGTGTGTGGAGGCTTCCACACTCTGCCAGCTCTCTGGACAGAGTTCTCCACTACCCTCAAACTCTTCTGAGCGCCAGTGTGAAGTTCTAAGGCCACCAAGGCTTACAAGTGCTAAGATTGTTCTCTCTCACTAGTTTCTGCGCCTTCACTATTGCTGCACTGTTTGTCTTCTTTGTTTCCTAGAATCTTGAACACCATTCATTTCAGAGCTGACAGGCACATCAGTCATCCTTTAATTGCTTCATTTTACAGATAAGGAAAGACAATTCCATAAACTTGCCCAGGGTGGGAATCCCCACACAGATAGGGCTGATACTAAAACCCAAGGGTGGGGTTCTGAGTTGGTGCTCCCTACTAGGAATGACCAACCATCCTGGCTTTCTAGGGACTCTTTCTGTTTTAGCACCAGAAGTTCCTCTTCTCAGAAAACCCTCAGCCCAGCTGGTCACTCTAACCCTCTGGTATTCGTAAGTCTTGTTGCTTTATTCATCAAAATAGTATGTTTGTTGTATTTACAACTATTTTGTTGTTGTTTTACAGTTGCTAAGTTGTGCTCGACTCTTTGCGACCCCATGGACTGCAGCTTGCCAGGCTTCCCTGTCCTTTACTATCTCCCGGAGCTTGCTCAAACTCATGTCCATTGAGTTAGTGATCCCATCCAACCATTTTATCCTCCGTCGCCCCCTTCTCTTCCTGCTCTCAATCTTTTCCAGCACAACTATTTACATGTGGGAAAATAAACCCTTCACATGCCAGTTCTCCATATAGGCAATATTTTTAAGCCACTGAATCCTAACATTTTATAAAATAAACATTTTCAGTTAGGCATGCTGTTCGTTTTTACTTACCTTCCATATCACAGCTCATTAGATTTCTCCAAACCACGTGAGTAATCTGTAGCTGGCTGTCCAGAGGGAGAGGATGGGCTTTCAAATTGACTGAGAATGAGTTCAATGCTGTTAATTTAAAAGACAAAAATCATGAAGTTCTAACTAACTTTGGAGAGTAGCTTACAATCCATCAGACTTAATCCCCACATTTGAAAAATGTTGGCCTTCTGGAAACCATTATAAGAAGCTTTTGTTGCAAAACACACTGATGGAGGAGAAATGCTATGCAAACTAAAATATTAAATGATGTTATTAATCCAAATATCTTACCACAGTGGCTGTTTCTTTTGGAAGAGAGTGGGCAAATCTAAGGCTTGGCCTGAAATTTGCATGAACTCAAGAAAAGTGATTATGGCTCCCATTGGTTTAATCTATAAAAATATTTATTGCATGCTCAATCTAAACAAGCTGAAACTTGAAGGACTGGTTAGCCAGACTCAAACTTGGCGAAGTAGCATTTCAGGTGGTGAGACCAACACAAGCAAAGCCCTCTCATGGGAAAAGGGTTTGGCATATACCAAGATTCTGACTGCATTCATAAAGGTAGAAGATGCTTGCTCTTTGGAAGAAAAGCTATGACAAACCTAGACAGCATATTAAAAAGCAGAGACATCACTTTGCCCACAAAAGTCTGTATAGTCAAAGCTATGGTTTTTCCAATAGTCATGTACAGATATAAGAGTTGGACCATAAAGAAGGCTGAGCACCAAAGAATTGATGCTTTCAAATTGTAGTACTGGAGAAGACTCCTGAGAATCCCTTGGATAGCAAGGAGATCAAACCAGTCAATCCTGAAGGAAATCAATCCTAAATATTCATTAGAAGGACTGATATTGAAGCTAAAGCTCCGATACTTTGGCTACCTGATGCAAACAGCTGACTCATTGGAAAAGACCCTGATGCTGCAAAGTAGGAGGAGAAGGTAGGAGGAGAAGGGGGCGACAGAGGATGAGATAGTCAGATGACATCACTGTCTCAGTGGACATGAGTATGAGCAAACTCCGGGAGATGGTGAAGGACACGAAAGCTTTGCATGCTGCAGTCCACGGGATCGCAGCAAGTTGGACACAACTTAGCAACTGAACAACCACAACAAAGATTTTGAAAGAAAGTCAATGGGTCACTGATTTGATAGGCACTGGAATATTTCAATTCCTACTACAGATGATAACAACATTTTGGTAAACTCTACCAGTAATCAGACCCTCTTTAGTGGTCCACATGCCACATTTGCCCTAGGAACTTCCAGTCAGCCCTAGTGATGTCACGGCATCACTGTTCCAAAAGAATTGACATCAGGATCTTGAAGAGATATTAGCAGATATTACAGTAACTTCTATGTTACTGTAGTACTATTCACAGTAGCCAGGATATAGAAACAACTTAAATGTCCATGGACAAATGAATAGATTAAAAAATATTTGTATATATCTATAGAATAACTGGAATGTTATTCAGCCTTCAAAAGGAAGGCATCCTGCTATACATGAAAATATTGATGGATCTTGAAACCATTATGTTAAAGGAAATAAACTGGTCACAGAAGGACAAGTACCACACAATTCCACTTATTATACGAGGTATCCAAAGTAGTCAGATTCACTGAAGCAAAGAATAGAATGGTGGTACCAGGGGTTAAGGGAAAGGGAAAGTGAAAAGTCCCTTTTCCACTGAGCGTAAAGTTTCAGTTATGCAAAATGAATAAATTCTAGAGATTTGCTGTATAACACTATACCTGTAGGTAACAATGCTGAATCACATGCTTTAAAACCCACCTGCATAAATCTTATGTTAAGTGTTCTTACCACAATAAAATAAAGTAAAAATTTAAAAAACTCTGTGGATATCTGAGAAAACTGGGAAGTTGCGTGGGAAAGTACCAAATGTCTAAATAAATATGTGAATAACCTTTACTCTTTATATTTGATACATGAGCCTCATTTACCACCATCTTGTTGTCTATATAATAATCATCAATCATGTTATAAATATTCACTTGAGTTATTATTTTTAATATTATTATTATTTAATTCTACAAAAATTATTTATTTACTTGTTAGTATGTGGCTATGTTGGGTCTTAGTTGCAGCACTCGAGATCTTCTTGCATTATGTGGGGTCTTTCCTTGCAGCACTTAGACTCTTTAGTTGTGGCTTGTGAGCTCAAGAGCACTCAGCTCAGTAATGGCATGGGCATAGTTGTTCTGCTGCATGTGGGATCTTAGTTCCCGGACCAAGGATTGAACTTGTGTCCCCTGCATTGCAAGATGGATTCTTAACCACTGGACCACCAGGGAAGTCCCATATTTTTCAGTTTGCTTGTTATTGGAGATTATATGAAATATTGATGGAGTTTGCCTGGACAAATTACTTTCTCTGTTCCCCTGCTTCCTAATTCATGGTTAATAATGGTGTCTCCTGTGAAGTTTAAGCATTAAATTAAAATTATATTTGTAAGAGATTTAGCCCAGTGTCTGACACTTAGTGATTAACAAATATTAGCTGTAATTCTCTTTATGCACTGAAGTTCGGCATGTATCAAAGAAGGAACACAGCGATAAAAGCAAAGCAGTCATGGATTTGAAACCATCTTAAACAAACAGTCCCAAAGTCAGAAAACTTCAAAGACGAGATTATCTATCTCATCCTATAGTTTCTAAAAACACAGGTGAAAACTCTCCAAGAAGAAAAAGTACTCAACTTGAAAAAATAGATATCAGGTAGTAAAAGAGCTTCCCAGGTGGTGCCAGTGGTAGAGAATCTGCCTGCAACGCAGGATAAGCAAGTTTGATCCCAGGGTCGGAAAGATCCCCTGGAGAAGGAAATGGCAACCCGCTCCAGTATTCTTGCCTGGGAAATCCCATGGACAGAGGAGCCTGGCGGGCTACAGTCCAGGGGTTGCAAAGAGTCGGACACAACTAAGCGACTAAGCACGCACACACACACAAAGGACAAAGAAAGTTATTTGTCCTTTGGATTTCCTTCCACTGTAAATAAAGATATGCTGGATGCCCAGTGTGTGTTGTGTGATGGAACATTCTCTAGCACCTCCCTTGAACCCTGCTAAGCCTTAGGATTTTCAAAGATAATCTGACTGTTAATGATCTTTTTCCTTTACTATATATGGTACCCATGAAAAATGGAGTTTCCATGTAATATGTAATATTACAGTGGAACAAAATAAAGTAGAGGTGATGCTGTGTTGTATGTGAGGGTGCAATTCAGTAGCTATAGGCTTCAAGCAAAGTGGATGTAAACTCAACACAAAAACAATGTTTTGTATTTTACTGTGTCTTACTGGATAGCACAAAAGGGAAAATAAAATATATCTTTAATTTATTTTGATTTGCAGTGGTCCCTTAGGTGTCCTCGCGGGATTGGTTCCAGACCCACTGGAACCCCAAATCCATGTCCCATGGTTTGTCCTCCATATCTACTGGTTCTGCATCCAAGTAGTATTTTGTGCTTGGTTAACAACTAAAATTTGTTTCCCTGAATTTTATTGCTGATTTCAGTTCTATTTTAATGTTTTAAAAATGCATACAGGTCAACTTTTTGATTATATCTTGCAAGAAGTATGCATTTGTAAATGCATACATATGTACATGTATATGCATTGAATTTATTGAATGAGCTAGAATTCCTAGACATTAAGAAAAGGCAACCTTATTCTTTTTCACCACATGCTTTTCAAGCCTGTTCTTTGACTTGTTTTTCTCCACTCTTAGATTAAATATAAATCATGTTCATAGTTTATCTGGTCCTTTTCAGATAATGAAAGTTCAGCCCTGTATAAAAATTGCATGTCTCCATTTTGTCATTTGAGTAAAAATCCCCCCTTCTCTGGTGGCTTAGGAGCCTGCAGTGGGGGTTGGAATCTTTGGCCATCTTCTTTTCTGATATCTGGCTCCACCATCTTATCTATCTGCAAGGTGCTATTTTAAACCCCCACAGGCTTCCCCAGTGGCTCAGCGGTAAAGAATAAAGAATTTACCGCTAGGGTAGGAGAATTTAGCCTGCTAGGGTAGGAGACACGGGTTCAGTCCCTGTGTTGGGAAGAGCCCCTGGAGGAGGAAGTGGCAACCCACTCCAGTATGCTCACCTGGGAAATCCCATGGACAGAGGAGCCTGGTGGGCTACAGTCCGTAGCGTGGCAAAGAGTAGAACACAGCTGAGCACACACACACATTTTAAACCCCTCCAAGGTTGAGCGTGAGCACCTAAGGGAAGGTAGAAGAAGAGAAGACAGCTAAAGGAAAGCAAAGTCTTACGTAGCTGGTGCAGTTGGAAGATGGAGTGAATGTCCTTTGCATACAGTCAACTCCTTGTGATGGCACAATCTTTCTAAAGACTTCAGATGATTTATCTCTCCTTTGGAGTCACCTTGACCAGAGTGTTTTTCAAGATGATACAATCCAGCCTGATTCAATTTGGCCCATGGGGAACTCACTGGTTCCTGTCTCTCTCTAATAAGGGAACCCAAGTCAAGCTTTTCAAATTATATTCTTGAAGCCCTGCCTCTTGACTTGAAGACCTTCCCCTCTTCCTCCATGGAAGAGACACATGGCCTACTGGCCATTCCAAAAATAATAGTCAACACAGGCCTCTTCAACTACAATGAATTCTTTGTCTCCTCTTTTACAGCCTAGAAGGGAGCAGGCTGATGCTGGCAGAAAATGTCACAATTCTTAGCCCATTCTGCATAGACAATTTAGCACCTTCCGAGGAGTGCAGCTTCCCTGGTGGCTCAGATGGTAAGGAATCTGCCTGCAGTTCGAGATGCCCAGGTTCGATCCCTGAATCAGGAAAATCACCTTGAGAAGGAAATAGCAACCCACTCCAGTATTCTTACCTAGAAAATCCGATGAACAGAGGAGCCTGGCAGGCTACAGTCTATGGGGTTGCAAAGAGTCAGACACGATTGAGTGACTAACACTTTTTGAGAGGTATAGCATGTGGAGGTAATCAACAACTCTTGTATTTGTCCTCAGATTTGGGGGCCTTAGCTGAAAGTCTGAGTCAACAAGAAAAGTTACATCTTCACATAGTATTATAAATATGTCATGCATTCCTACTGGTAGCTCTTCAACATATTATTACTTAAATAGGATTCCTTGACAAAATAAATTTGGAAAACTCTGCTCTTGTGTTTTGCTTTTAAGCATGATGTAAGCTACTGCTTTGAGATAAATTTTTAATCATGTTGCAGGAGTATTCTATATGCAATTTATTTAACTTTTTATCAGAAATGGATACTGAATTTTGTTAAATGCCTTTTGACATTTGTCAAGATGAACATAACATTTGTCTCCTTTGACCTATTGATGTGATCAATGATGTTTTTAGATTTCCGAATATTGAATCATTCATAGTTTTCTAGATCATTATGTTTTTAATATAATAATAGATTAAACTTGCTAGTGTTTTATTTGCTTTGTGTCTGTATGCGTAAATGAGTTTAATCAAAAAATTTTGTGCCATCTTTGTCAGGTTTCAGATATGCTTGTTTTTAAAATATGCAAAGCATTCCATAAATTATTAAAGTTATAGTCCTTTAAAATGTCTTTTTATTAAAGCACAATATATCTGTAGAAAAGTAGACATATCAATTAATTTTCAAAAAGTAACCACACCTGAGTAACCAACATCTAAATCAAAAAACTCTTAAAATCAGCTCTCCAGACCTTTCCGTTAACTGAAGTAAACTTAGAGAGGAAGGGGAACTCTCCCTTCTGTCTAAGGGTAACCACTACCTTGGCTGAGCAGAGGTTAATATTATCTGGTTTTATACCTTATCTAAATAGACTCACACATACGTACTCTTTTGTGTTGGTGTTCTTTAAGTCACTATTATGTTCATGAGATTCAGGCATATTATTGTGTGTGCTTGTATGCAGTTCATTTTCATTGAAATATAATACCCCATTGTATGCATATAATAAGGAATGCTTATCCTTTCTGCTGTTGATGGGCATTTGGGTTATTTTTAGTTTGAAGCTGTTACAAGTATTGCTTCTGTGAACAAGCTAGTGCATGTTGTTCTTTTAAATATACGAACATATATGTCTCAGGTATATAATAGACGATAGATCTACCTGTCTAACAACAGAACCCCAAAATAGAATAAGCAAAAACAGAATTTCAAGGAGATATAATTCAAAAGTAGTAATTGGAGAATTCTATACCTTATTTTTAATAATAAAATAACTAGAAAGAATATCAACAAGGAGCAGAAGACTTTAACATAGGAATAAATCTGGTGGCTCAGTGGTAAGGAATCTTCCTGCCAATGCAGGAGACACAGGTTCGATCCCTAGGTTGGAAAGATGCCCTGGAAAAGGAAATGGCAACCCACTCCATTATTCTTGCCTGGGAAATCCCATGGACAGAGGAGCCTGGCAGGCTACAGCAGTCCTTGGGGTGGCGAAGAATCAGATACAAGTTAGAATTAAACAACAACAATGAAATCTTCATTACTTGAAGCTAGGCAAAGCCTTCTTACGACACCAAAAGCACAATGACAAAACAAAAACTAGGTAAATTAGACTTCACAAAAATTAAAAATCTTGTGCTTCAATGAAGATCATTCAGAAAGCAAAGAGACAACCCACAAAATGGGAGGATATATTTGTAAGTCATGTATCTGATAAGGGGCAGATACATAGAATCAAAAAGCACTCTTACAACTCAATAATACAAAGAAAATGACCTAATTTTAAAATTGGCAATGGATATGAAGAGGCAGTTCTTCAAAGAAGACAAATGGCCAATAAGCACATGAAAATATGCATCAAGAAAATACAAATCAAAGTCACTATGAGATAATACTTCACACCCACTCTGAGAACTATAATCAAAAAGACAGATAATAGCAAGTGTTGACAAGGTTGTGGAGAAACTGAAACCCTTATATATTGCTAATGGTGATGAAAAATGGTGCAGTCACTTTGGAAAGCAGTCTGAAGCTCCTCAAAAGATTAAATGTTGAATGACCAGCAATTATATACTTATACCCTCCAAGACAAATGAAAACATATGTGGACATTATTCCATTGTAAAAAGGAATAAAAAATAAAAAGGAATAAAATGAAAGGCCATGAAATGCTGATACATGCATGCCGCATCATGGATAAACCTTGACTACATTTTGCCCAGTCGGGGGGAAATAATCATGAAGACTGCATATTGTATGATTCTATTTATATGGATGATCCAGATCAGGCACGTCCATAGAGACTGAAAGTAAATTAGTGATTGCCTGGAGAGGGGAGATTTGTTGTTGTTTAGTCACTAAGTTATGTCCGACTCTTTCATGACCCCATGGGCTGTAGCCCGCCAGACTCCTCTGTCCATGGGATTTACCAGGCAAGAATACTGGAGTGAGTTGCTGTTTCCTTCTCCAAGGGATCTTCCCAACTCAGGGATCGAACCTGTGTCTCCTGCATTAGCAGGCGGTTCATTAACACTGGGCCACCAGGGGTGATTTAGGAGGAGGGAAACGGGGATTGACTGCCATTTAGTCTATGTTATGGGTAATGAAACATTTTGAAGTTGATCGTCATGATAGTTGCACAACTCTAAATACACCAAGAAGCATTGACTTGTACCCTTTAACTGGATGACTTGGATGACATGTGAATTATATCTCAGTAAAGCTATTTTAAAAAGTAACAATTTCAGTCTTCAACCGTTCATATTTACATTCTTTAAAAGGATTATTTTTCTTTAATATTTCCCATGGTGCTCAGGACACATTGCTAACTGGTTAAGAACTACTGATCAATAGAGTAAGAACTTGAGTCAAATTAGATGGGCTGAATAGACCAGACACCTTCAGATTTCTCCATGGACACAGACTGAGACCCTCTTACACAGACTTAAGCCATCTGATCTGATGAAGAACAGAACCCTTTCCTGGGTTGCATGAGAAGGGGACGCACCCCAAACAGCACGACAACCAAGCTACCCGCTGGCGCGCTCCTATCTGCCTGGCTGATAAGGACCATCTGATGCAATGAGGCCATTCTCTCCACAAAGTCACAATATTTATTTTAACACCAGTGAGTATTGAGTGTGTGTATATATCTATAGAGTGATAAAACATTGCTCTAATATGTACCCAGGGTCTGAACAAAATCAATTCATCAGGGTAATCATGCAGGCCTATGTATGAGAGAGTTTGTTTATACAGGGGGTTGATAGAGCACAGTGACAGAAGCCAAGGAGAAGCACTGTCTAGTGCTCATAATGTATGTTATATACTTCACAATATGAGCATGATATAAATAATTAAGAGCATGGACTGGCGATAGCCCCAATGTGAATAAGAGAGATAGAATGTTAGAATATCTGCTCCAATATTTTGCTCCTAATGTGGAAATGCACAGCTTGGTCACGCCTATCACACATTTTAGAGACATCCTTTATCAAACATCACCCCGTGTGATGACCGATTTTCCTACTCAATGACTGCTATTCCTGCAGATACGATTTCAAAGCATTTTATTTGTTAAGTTTAAAAAAAAAAATGTTTCTACTGTCTATCTGTAGGAAGGTCCACATAGAAAGAAATTACACTGTGAAATAGCACTAGAAAAGGCAACTATTTGAACTTCGATGCCAGTACTTTTCTCAGAAGTGTCCTATTCAGGAAGCTTAATTAGCAAGATATTAATGAGTCTATATGTAATTTATCTTTCCCCAAGCACCCTTGCTGTCTACCTAGGGAAGAGCACTGTACTGATAGTTAGCTCATGTCCCCAGGGACCTCTCCTCCCCCTAATACATATGTATTAATTCCCATTAACCTCATTTAGAGCGGGGAGCGTGTGGGCCTGAAGAAGCCAGATGGCAGTGAGTGTCTGTTACGGTATATGAGTAACTCTTCCTACTATCATCCAGCCATTATTTACTCAATGAATTCACATTGTGAGTAACTCATTTTTGAAGATGGGTTCATTTTCCTCGAGGATTACCAGCAAAGACATGAATGCCCTCCTACTCTTTCCTCCAGCTAGAAGTTTAAGTAGCTGTGCATGACCCTGAAAAAAAGAAACTATCTGAATGAACGCAGATATTTGCAGACAGAAGGGGCGCTGGAAGAGCCCTTGAGGGTGCAGTTGCGGAGGCCCCAGGAGTTTCTCTCACAGAGATGCTGGGCCCATGAATCATGTCTGCTCCCTATCAGTCAACACCCTAGAGATGGGGCAGCCCCCCGCCCCACCCCCACCCACTTAGACCTTGCTGGAAGCTGAGAGAAAACCAAATAGGTATTTATAAATCTCTCTGAAGTCCTGTGATTCACCGGTGGAATCGATCCACTTCTGTCCTCAAGTCTCAGCCTTTGAAGAGTGATGAAGAGGAGTCAGCTGACGGTCAACTTCCAGGCTGAAGCATGGTTATAGGGTCTGCTCACTTTGCCTCTGGATTGTCCTACATCCTCAGGAATCACAATGCTAGGACTCAAGAATTTACAGTGAGAAGACAAGTCCAGTATTGGAGATGGGGTCAAAAAGCCTCTCTCTAAAATTTGAAGGAACTTCCATTCTCTGAGTGGTTTGCTCTTCAGTAAGATCATTGTGTCCTGCTTCTGAGACAAGCTGTATCACAGACCTTCCTAAAAGGAAAAAAAAAAAACAAAAAACAAACCTCTAACTTTAATTTAAAACACTAAAACCAAGAACTTTCAGGTATGTTTTGAAGTGGTGTTAAGAAATCAAAAGAAAGGAGCAGCCAAATGTGTCAAATGATGCTCAGAGTTGAGGGAGATGAGATTGGAAAAGTATGAGGTTTGTGTGAATAAGTTTCTCCACCTATTCAGTGAGAGGATTAAGATAAAACCCTGAGCAGTGGCTTGATGCGTCCATCTGGGTTGGGGATTTCCAGCCCAGGACAACAGTGAGAGAGGGAAAAGAGATTTAAGGGTGTTTTAAGGGTGAATGCATTGTGTTAGTTGTTCTGTCATGCCTGACTCTTTGGAACCCCATGGACTATAGCCCACCAGACTCCTCTGTCCATGGAATTCTCCAAGCAAGAATGCTGGAGTGAGTTGCCATTCCTTTATCCAGGGGATCTTCCCAACCCAGGGATCGAACCCAGGTCTCCAGCACTGCAGGCAGATTGCTTATGTCTGAACCACCAGAGAAGCCCCTTAAGGGTGAATAATTCAAATCAATCCAGAAAAAGAGGGATGTGACAACCAGAGGGCCTCATAGATAATGAGAAAGTTAAGCTTTTAGTGAATTGGTCTCCCATAGACATATTTAATTTTCACAATAATCTCACAAGGTAACTGGGGTTTAGAGAGATGAATTAACTCTATTAACAAAGCTACATAGCTAACAAGAAACAAACATGAGATTTAAACGTACTTTGCCTAACTCCACATCCAGCACATTAGCCACCACTGGACACTGTCCACAGACACTGTCAGTAACTTGCATCCTGCACCTCTAACCAGCTGCAAGTGGAGGCAGCAAGGAAGATGCCATCCAACTACTAAGAGACTACACACCCCTTTAGGATGTCCTGATCCTTTCATTCAAAGCATGTTTTTAGAACATCAAGTAATAGGGTGATTTGTAAGGTCCACATCTTATACCAAGCTTTTTCCTTTATCTATTAGTGTGATGTACCTTCAATCACTTTTAACAGTAACTTTAACAATAGTACTAAAAACTATAAAGACTTATATATGCCCTGAGTTTATAACCACATATGCAAAATCCCACAGTATATTATTCCAGATTCAGATGTCTCTTGAAGAACTACTGTATTTGCACATTCTCACACTTGCTTGATGAATGACCATAAAGTATCAAAATTATCCAACATCTTCATCGAGGTGTTTCTAGTTAGCAATAATATAGTGGTTCAGCTATTTAATCTTAGATCATTTCAAATGACAATATTGTGATACTTTTCCAGTGCTTTGGTTATTTAAAGTAAGATGTGCAGTGATTTTTTTGTGCAGTTACATATTTTTAGTCTTTGAGATTCATCCAGGTCAAAGTGTTACAGAAGAAGCCTGCTTCTCTGTATTTATAACATATATGTATGCGTGGTGTCCAACTCTTTGTGAGCCCATGTATGGTAGTCCACCAGGTTCCTCTGTTCATGTGATTCTCCATGCAAGAGTACTGGAGTGGCTTGCCATTTCCTCCTCTAGGGGATCTTCCCAACCCAGGGATCCAACCCACATCTCTAGTATCCCCTGCACTGAGTAGGGACCACTTGTGCCACCTGGGAAGCCCTTATACTGCATATGCTCATAGAATCTCGGGCTCTGAACCAAATCAGAAATCTAGATGCCCCACCAGGTGCCGGAAGCCTCCATGTAGGATCGCTGACCATCAGTCCTCAGGTCCTTCTAGTCAGTACTAGAAACTACTGTGGAGTCCGCTCCATCTTTTAACTGCTCTGATTAGAGCTCCCAGGGAGAAATCAGGCTTTCGGGATGAAGACCATGTGGTCTCCCTAAGTCTGTGTTCCCTGACAGGTCACTTTAGGAAGCAACTGCACCTAAACCATTAACTAAAGATGCAACATTGTTCTCTCTGCTCCCAGCCCTCCTCTAACATTTTTCTTGACTGGGAGCTAAGACCAGAAAGAGAGGGAGAGAATGTAAGGGGAGCTTTCTTGCTGGTCCCATCAGATCACAGATAGGAGGTCTGCTCTGGAGGCCAATGTTAACAGGAACCCTGGACTCTCCCTCACTTGTTCTTTATCTTTAATTACTGTACGTTTTTCTGCCATGGGCTTTTTTATTATTCTAAATTGTGTGTGAGATAATAGCTGATTTCTCCAAGTGCAAAGGCTAAGCCTACTGATAAATTTCAGCTGCTACCAGGGGATAAATGCCACCCAAACTGCCAAAACAACCATGACCTCACTTCCCACATGGCACGCTGCGAGCTTCACCAGAAACTCCAAAAACGGGGCAGGCAGGCAAAGTTCTGGCCTGGGCCAAAGGCAGAGAGCTGTGAGTCATCCAAGCTAGGCTGTGGCCAGGCTGATGCTTTTAAGACAAAATCCATGGAGAAAGTTCTTTGACTCCATTTCCTGATTATGGCTTCAGTCTCAGGAGACTTTGCTATCATCAAGCCTTTGCTCCTACCAAGACAACTCACTCATGGACTTCTTGAAAAGTCAGGGCCAAACATTGAACAATTTAGACAACAATTCATTGCCTCTCTAGCTGGTAGGATTTTCATGTGTGGTATAAAAACCTCCATTTGTAGCATAGCATGGCCAGAAGAAGAAACGTTTACTTTGCAATGCTGTTAGAGCTTTCTAAGGTGAATATTTAAGGCTTCCTGAAAACATAGGTTTAGGAGCATTTGAAGGTTTCAAAAGGGAAAATAACATTTGTGTGGTTCAATAATACGAAGATGACACCTCAGATATGAAGATGATACCACCCTTATGGCAGAAAGCGAAGAAAAACAAAGAGCTTCTTGATGAAAGTGAAAGAGGAGAGTGAAAATGTTGGCTTAAAAGTCAACATTCAAAAACTAAGATCATGGCATCTGGTCCCAACACTTCAAGGCAAATACATGGGAAAACAATGTGAGAGACTTTTTTTGGGGGGCTCCAAAATCACTGCAGATGGTGACTGCAGCCGTGAAATTAAAAGATGCTTGCTCCTTGGAAGATAATCTATGACCAACCAAGACAGAATAATAAAAAGTAGAGATGTTACTTTGCTGATAAAGGTCCGTCTAGTCAAGGCTATGGTTTTTCCAGTGGTCATGTATGGATGAGAGAGTTGGACTATAAAGAAAACTGAGCGCTGAAGCGTTTTTGAACTGTGGTGTTGGAGAAGACTCTTGAGAGTCCCTTGGACTGCAAGGAGGTCAAATCAGTCAATCCTCAAGGAAATCAGTTCTGAATATTCATTGGAAAGACTGATGCTAAAGCTGAAACTCCAATACTTTGACCACCTGATGTAAAGAACTGGCTCATTGGAAAAACCCTGATGCTGGGAAAGATTGAAGGCATGAGGAGAAGGGGATGACAGAGGATGAGATAGTTGGATGGCATCACCAACTCGATGGACATGAGTCTGAGCAAGCTCGGGGAGTTGGTGACCGACAGGGAAGCCTGGCGTGCTGCATAGGGTTGCAGAGTCAGACACAACTGAGTGACTGAACTGAACTGAACTAAAGTTCTAGTGATCCTGCCGCTGTTGTTAGTCACTCAGTCCTGTCCAACCCTTTGTGACCCCATGGACTATAGCCTGCCAGGCTCCTCTGTCCGTGGGATTCCCCAGACAAGAATACTGGAGTGGGTTGCCGTTTCCTTCTCCCGGGAGTTTTCCTGACCCAGGGATCAAACTCACCTCTCCTACATCTCCTGCATTGCCAGGCAAGTTCTTTACCACTGAGCCAATGATCGTGAAACATATAAAACTGTCAGTGTACAGTGGGGGCCTTTAACAGCTTTGGGGAAGGGAAACCAATATTATTTGAGGGGTTACCTTGTGCCAAGCTCAAGTTGACTCTAAAGATACAAAATTAAAACATCCTTGATCTCTGTGCCTGGTCATTCCAAACACAGTGGAAAACACTAAACCAGAGGAATGTACAGGGTCTAGGGGAAGCACAGAAGAGCACTGCATCCCGCCTTCACCTGGAAAAGGGGATCGGAGACGGCCCCTCAAGACAGGTATTATAATCAAGTCTTGGAGAACAAGTAGGGATTAATGAATCAGGCCGTGGCATGGCAGAATAAAAGGAAAATAGGAACATGAGGTTACAAAGCCTATGATTGAGACTTGATTTTCTCATTTATATAAACTTCTGAGAGAAAATAACTTCAAGTTTCTAAAACAGTTCCCCTTTTATAAAATGGAGGTGATAGTATCTCTCGTAGAGTGTTGCTAAAAAGATAAATGAAACAAGATTTCTATTCCAGGGAGAGAAGCCAGTATGTGCAGCATCCTGAGGCTAGAAGTAGCTGGTACCATCCTTAGAACTGGACATATCCTAATCCTTCCATCCTAAAACATCTGTTTCCGTTTTCCCCATTTCTGAAATACAGAGAATCCCTGACGATTACTGTGTGTATTCAACCTGGCAGAGTTTTCTCTCTTCCGAAAATCTGTTATTGATCATTATTGCTTCTTCAATGGGTGGGATCTTAGAAATGTCTAATCCTTTGTTCTGCTTGAAACAAGGAAGCTAAGACACAAGACCAAGGCAAGAGAAGAGGCTGCAGAAGTAAGCAGGGATCATGATCGTGGGTGTGGGCTGTTTGGGAAAAGCAGTAACACAGGATGGAGCTTGCACACACAGAGAAGAAAGGCAGGCTGCAGGCTTGCTGCTCTTACCAAGGCAGAAGCACACATGTGGTGCAAGTCAGCAGAGTGAGTGCTGACAGGACCCTGGAGGCAGACAGAAAGGGGGCCGTCCCAGAGTGGGATTTCTGGTGTGGGGAAGTTCTGGAAAACACAAGAAAACAAGCATAGTCGAGAGGGCAGATGGCTGAAAAGGAGTCCAAGTGAAAGCCACTAGAGTCAAAGAGGTCAAGAAAACAATTGGCTGGAGTGTTTAGACCAGCCTGTGAGGTTGCCTTTGAAGTTCTCCAGGAGGATGACAGGACTCACAGTGGAGAAGGTGGGTGCCAAGGTGTTCATGCCCCTTCTTCTGAATTTCCAACATGGGCAAAAGGTACCACTGTCCACCCAGTTATCCAAGCTGGGACCCTGGACATGGTCCTTAGAGCCTCTCCTTTGCATCTCCATCTAACCAAGGAGCCCCCTCACAGGGGTCGTTTGTACAGCTTCGGACCTCTAGCAAAGGAGAGGTCACACAGAGCCCTGGTTATACGCCGGCTTCAAGGAGCCAGGGAGGTCTGGTGGAGTCTCAGCCCTTCCTTTTCGAGCCGTATCAACGTGGACAAGGGACTTACCCACTAGGGTTCACTGGCCTCAGCTGTAAAAGATGATAATAATGTATCTGCCTCAAGGGGTTGTTGCAGTGAATTTCAAGATCATACACTTGCTGCAGTATCTGGCACATGGTAAGCGCCTGACAAATGCTAGCTGTTGATGGGGTAGTAATGGCGATGCTTTAGTATGCTATAAGAAACATGGAAAACCTGAGAATTCTTTGATGGTAAGAGATGAAGCATGCCAATCTTGGGTAAGGAAGCGTATTTGGATTATAGTCCAAGATGTAATGTGGAGAATGGTGGAAACTGAAGACGGAATGAATAGGCAGAAGGGACCTTAGGGAAATCATGGAGGGTGCAGACCGACGCTGGTCAGGACAAGAAACCAGTGAGAGAGAGAGAGGAGGTCAGCAGTGGCAACAGGGTTGAATTCTTGTGACTCTGGAGGCATAGGGAGGGTTTAGGAATGGGGAGGGCTCCGACTGTCCAGGCTGAGCATGCAAAGGGACTGGAGGGGGGGTGGCACTGAGATGGTCCTCCAGGCTGCCTCCAAGACCAGCTCAGGGTGAGGAGTCCTGAGAGTTCTGGAGATCTGGAACACTAAATTTTGACCCCAGCACCCAAGAAGCATCATGGTTACCAGGTCTGCCGACTGAGGTCACCAGGAATTCTCAGCGTCTAGAAATACTAAGTTGGTGTTTGACATCCCAAATTTCAGCTCCATATTGCAAATTTCCCCACATGTTGACATTACTGAAATCGGAATGTGTCTTGTTGTGACTGTTTTCTTTCTTCCCAGAAAGTTGTGTGTTCAATCCATAGTGCTTACCATCGATGGTATCTTAGAATCAAGGAAACATAAAATATGTCATAATAAGATTAGTTAAATGAGATATGTTAAATTTCTTCTATGAGTGCATGCTAAATCGCTTCAGTCAGGTCCAACTCTTTGCGACCCCATGGACTGTAGCCCTCCAGGCTCCTTTGTCCATGGGCATTTCCAGGCAAGAATACTGGAGTGGGTTGCCACGCCCTTCTTCAGGGGATATTTCTGATCCGCATCTCTTGTCTCCTGCATTGGCTGGCAGGGAAAACAGTTGGGAGGCCCAAATTTCTTATATAATCTGATGGTATTTGACCTATGAA
The DNA here is from genome assembly GCF_910594005.1 of Cervus elaphus. Classification (NCBI taxonomy): domain Eukaryota; kingdom Metazoa; phylum Chordata; class Mammalia; order Artiodactyla; family Cervidae; genus Cervus; species Cervus elaphus. Next base: position 37,231,323 of record NC_057841.1, read on the forward strand.
AGTGAAAGTGAAAGTCACTCACTTGTGCCTGACTCTTTGCCACTCCATGGACTATACAGACCATGGAATTCTTCAGGCCAGAATACTGGAGTGGGTAGCCTTTCTCTTCTCCAGGAGATCTTCCCAACCCAGGGATCAAACCCAGGTCTCCGGCATTGCAGGTGGATTCTTTACGAGCTGAGCCACAAAGGAAGACCAAGAATACTGGAGTGGGTAGCCTATCCCTTCTCCAGCGGATCTTCCCAACCCAGGAATTGAACCAGGGTCTCCTGCATTTCAGGCAGATTCTTTACCAGCTGAGCTATTAGGGAAGCCCCCATTTGTTCTGTAAGTTACACAGACTCTGAGGAATACTTAGGAAAAATGATTATGTTGACCAGTGATACTCAGTATAGTTAATTACCTAGGGAAATTCCTGTTCAAATCAATTGACTGAGGAATTATGCATGGTTATGAAACTCACTCACTGGAGGTGATGGTAGCTGAGACCACCACCCCCCCTCCACTGCCCGGCCGGCTAGGGTGAATGTCTTCCTACTCCCAGCCCAGTGCTGCCTTTCCAGTAAGTCCTGAATATCCACAAGTTTAATGCACAAAAGCTTTCCTCATTCATCCTGAAGCCTTGACAAATGTGCTTTTGCTTACTGGGGCTTCCAAAAGAAAAGGTTACTTGAAATCTGAATGGAATACAAATAGTTCTTCCTTTCAGGAATTTCATTCTCTGAGCTCTTGTGCCAGAAAATGAACTTCCCTCCTGACCACTGGGGAGACCCCACTGGTGTTTGGTGTTCTAATGGCTGGAGACGTCCCCCAGGTTCCTTCTATCAATTCATGTGATTACATATATATTTAATCAGTTTCCACCATGTTCCTGGAAAGGCATTTAGCTGGCTGCCGACAGACTCCTCCCGCTCCCGTACATCCATGAAGTCAGTTGGCAAAGCCCTTAATTCCGCTGCTGGGCCTCGGTCATTCTGTCCCTAGATTCTCTCTGGGGCAAGCCAAGCTTCCCATCAGGTTTTAGCTCATTGTTCTGAGAAGAACTGCTGCCTTCCCAAACTTACCTACATGAAATCATCCATTCATTTTTGATGGATGGGTCAACCAAGCCAAATTTACACACAAAAAATTCACAGAGGCTAGCATCATTCACAGAGAAGAAGACGCTCAGTAGAAATGAATGAAAACAAAACGAATCCCGGCTGACTCTGCAGATAGGATTGTGGTGCAGCAGAGAGAAGCAGTCCTACAGAGAAGGAAAATCAATTTTCATTAATGATTTTGAATGTGTCATTGACCTCGGGTTAATTATTTATTCATATGAGGGCTTAGATTTATCTCATGGATATACTAGATTATTTGAAAGGGTTTTAGTGCTTTTGACCTATGCTCAATGAATCTTCTTTACCCGTATTTCATTTCACATGCGAAACTGTGAAATGCCTGTGTAAAGGAAGTGAATTGGTTATTATCTTTCTAGTTTATTCATTAATTCAACCAACCAGTAATTAAAGGGGCTTACTAGGTGCTAGATGCTGTTCTAGGTTCTAGGAATAAAGCTGTGAACAGAACAGTTCTTGGAGTTTAACATTCTAACAGTGGGAGAGACGGGTGACCAACTAATAAAAAATGAATGTGATACGAATGAAATGGCACTTTATGCTTTATCCTTAAAGGCCATAACCTCTGTCTAATCATGAGAAAAAAAATCAGACAAATTCCAATAAAAGGTCCTCCTACAAAATACTTGACTGGTACTCCCCAGCACTTGTCAAGGTCCTCAAAAACAAAGTTTAAGAAACTGTTACAGCTGGGAGGAGCAAAAGAACACATGGAAACTAAATCTAATGTGGAATTCTGGGTGGGATCCTGGAAGAGAAAAAGACATTAGGCAAAAACTAAGGAAATTTGAATAAGATATGGACTTCAATTAATTTTTTAAAAGATTTTTTTGATGTGGACCATTTTTTAAAGTCTTCAGTGAATTTGTTACAATTTTGCTTCTGTTGTATGTTTTTTGGTTTTTCTGGCCCCCATGCATGTGGGATCTTTGCTCCCTGACCAGCAATCAAATCCGCATCCCCTGCATTGGACACCAGGGAAGTCCCTGGACTTCAGTTAATTTTAAAGGTTGAATGCGAGCATCACAGTTTCGGAGAGAGATGAGTGTTTTGAGGAAAATTAAAAGGAGTGACACTAAAGAGCAGTGGGGTCAGAGAGCACTTCCTTAGTCAGGGAAGACTCCCTGGGGAGGAGACATTAAGATGCCACTTGAATGATGAGATGGCATCAATCTGCAAAGTAGGGAAGAGAATCTGGGGAATGGGAACAAGGAAGTCGGGAAGAGCCAGCATGTTCAAGGAACACAAGAAAGCTTGTGTGGCCAGGGTCTGGCATGCAAATGGAAGAAGAGTGCAAGATGTACTTGGAGAGGTGACAGGTCTTGAGTGGTCTTCCAAGTCAGGTTAAGGAATTTAAATGTTATTCAAGGTCATTGCAAGGCTTTAAGCAGGGAAGTGGCCTGATCAGATTTATCTTTGAAAAATATCACTCCAGCTGCTGTGCTAACAGTCAATGGTGTGAAGGGCTGCCAGGGGCTGGGGAATGAAGGAAACGGGAAGTGACTGTGTAATGGGTATGGGGTTTCTTTCGGGGGATGATGATAATGTTCAAGAAGTGCATAGTGGTGATGGGTTGCACAACATTGGTAATATACTAAAGACCACTGAATTGTATACCTTAAAATGGTTAAAATGGTGAACCTCATGTCAATTTGAAAAAGAATGGATTGCGGAACGGGGCATGAACGCAGGTGGTCCAGTTACATGGCTATTGTTGTCAGACAGGAGAGCAGTGATGGGGGCTTGGATTAAAGTGACAACAGCAGACGTGACAGAAGTGTTTGGATTCTGACCTATTTTGAGTGGGTAGGATTCCTTTAGAGTTGAGGGGAATCAAAAAGATTACTGAGGGAAATCAAGGGTGATTAGAACCGTAAGAGAAACACTTCTGACTTCTAGTTTCTTTGAAGACCTTCTAATGTGGATTTTACCTGCTGTATATTCATACATTTTGTCTATAAATAATAGAAAATGCCAACTCAATCTGAGTTAAACAGCAGGAAATCTATTAATTCATGTAAGAATAAAGAATAAGTCCAATGGCAGTGAGGACTTCATATTGGTATAATCAGTGGCTTAGCATATAGTCAAGGACCCAGGTTCTTACTGTTCTTCCACTATGCCCCCTTCATTCTGTCAGCTTTGCCCTCCCGTGGACTGTCCTTGTGATTTTAAGATGGCAACAGCAGGTCCGAGGGTCACCTACAAACAAGACAACGACAAGGGGAAGACATGACATCGGTTCCTATGTGTCTTTTAGGAGTAAAGAAAGTAGAAGATCCCCAACGACTTCTCAACGTGTTACATGTACGTCTAATTTTATTTTATTTTTGCCTCAGGAAATAAAATGTGTTTTTTCTAATGGAACTGAGAAACAGAAAGAAAAAGAGTAATTTGGGGGTGAGTTAAAGGAAGGAAAGGAATAGAAATTTAAAAGAAATGGCTTTCATTTGGACCTGTGTGGTACATGCATCTTTCCATGAACAGTAGCAGTCTGGGCTTACAGTTATTGAAGAGACTCTCACGTCTGTCTAAGAATCAGCATGAAAATTGGGGTTACCATGGTTGGCTTAAACTACCTCGGATCCACCCTTTATAGCTGGGGATGAGGTTTAGTTTCCCCTGAAGTATGGCAATGGGAGATGGCCAGGGGTTCTATAAGGATGGTGTGTGTGTGTGTGTGTGTGTGTGTGTGTGTTAGTTGCTCAGTTGTGTCTGACCCCTTGTGACCCTATGGACTGTAGCCTGCCAGGCTCCTCTGTCCATTGAATTCTCCAGGCAAGAATATCAGAGTGGGTAACCATTCCCTTCACCCGAGTGTCTTCCCAACCCAGGAATCGAACCTGGGTCTCCTGAATTGCAGGCAGTTTCTTTACCATCTGAGCCATCAGGGAAGACCAAAACAAGAAGTGTATAGGCATTGGAAAATAGGTATTGAATTGGCAACTAACAATGTCTGCTCTGCAGTGATTGAGCAGAACAGTTTTCTGTTTGTTTGTTTCAAAAGGTTATTCATTATCAATAGGGACAGAGGCACAGAACACAGTACATTATTACATCACTATAACTATGTCTGATGAGCTTCACTATCCCTATTTGTTTCTTAGAACTAGAGAAAATACCTTTGGAGAAACTTTGAACATTTGACGAGAACTTGAAGTTCCTCGAAAGATTTAATAGGACCAGAGAAAAACAGGAAATCAAAAAATGATGCCTAGTAATAATAGCTACAATCATTGACCATTTCCTAAGTGTCTAACACTTCTACATACTTAAGATATATCCTACCATTTAATTCCAAAGACACCTTATAATGAGGTCTTATTACTACATCTTCACTTTACAGGTGAGGAAATGAAGATTTAGAAAGTGTAAGGAAACTTGATGATGTCACACAGACAGTAACCCCAGGATTTGAACCTAGACAGTCTGGCTCCAAAGCTTGCATGCCTAATCTCCAAGGTTCCTCCACATCAAATGTTCATCTAGACTTGAAAGCTTAATCATTAGATATTTCTAAGCTGACAGCCCTATTTTGAATTAAAAAAAAATGCCCTGCTGTTCTCAAAGAGACTTTGATTTCAATTACTTTTTGTCATGTAGGAAATCAATAGGCACCTTCTTTCCTTTTTTCATACATAAAATGGCATTATGAAATTGACTTGCAGTTTCAAAGATTCCCCCTTCCCTGACGTTCTGATATGCTTTTTGTGGGGGACCTGTCCTTCTGGAGTGTGAATTACTCTCCTAGGGCTTTTGAGAAGATAGCCACAGATTGAGATTCCCAAGGAATTCTGGTCCTGATGGAATTCTCATTCCCGTGACCTATACTGGCTATCCATATACCATGCAAGTAAGCGAAATCATTGCTCAACTATTCACTTAACTTTAGCTGAACCATCTGGTCTTGGGGGTCAAAGACCTCTTCGAACTGACTTTTAATTATGCAAGAGAGGGCAAACCACTGATCCTCTCATTTCTTAAGTGAGAAAACACACAATAGTTAACATCTCCAAAGGATATGTGGAACTCATAATAGTCAATGACTATTTGAAAATAGAGTTATTTCTCAGAAGATCATCCTCAAGGGAGAGAAAAAAACATTTCTATTTCTTCCAAGAATGCAGGTGAGGCTGAAGGTACTTTTGCTTGCTCCTTTCTCTTTTTGCATAATTATTTCTCCAGGGTAGGGAGCATATTGCTAATAGTCAGCATTTGAGTGGAATTAAATCATAAATACAATAGATAAGACATACAGCATTAGGTTAGCCAGTTCCCCACCCTATCCCACCCTCACTCATCTCATGGACTCCAGGACTGACTCTTGCATTGAGATCAGCAATTTATCTGTGGTCCAGTTAAAGATCATTCAAAATTGCCATCCAGGCTACCAATGTTAAATGGGGCAATAAATACTAACATCATGGCTGCTACTCAGCCCGAATAGACAGCGACTTAGTGCAGCACCCTCTCAGCACAGGCAGTGATGATGTCACTGCAGCCACACGTAGGAAACGTGGTGTCATCATTTCTCCCCTTGCAGGTCCGGAGATGACCATCACTGCGTAGGGCTTTGAAGGAACCTGGGTGCTAACTGTGATACATTCAACAAAGACTTTAAAATACTAAAAAAAAAAAAAAAAAAAAACCTTAAAATTTTAAAATATCAACATTGTATACAACTAGAAAAGTTTAAGAAATAAAGATTAAACTTAGTCAAGGCAACAGATTAAAATAAATTTAATGATTAAAAAAGAACTTGGCCAACTTTTTAAAAATTATGCTGGTATTTGGAGATCAAGTTTTTGCTTCTGACAATACTACGCTACATGCATATGCATACGTGCATGCTCAGTCATGTCTGACTCTTTGTGATCCCATAGACAGTAACCTGCCAGGTCCTCTGTCCATGGAATTTTCCAAGCAAGTATACTGGAGTGAGTTGCCATTTCCTACTCCAGGAGTCTTCCCGACTCAGGGATTGAACCCGTGTCTCTGGTGTCTCATGCATTTGGCAGGCAGATCCTTTTGCACTGCATTACCTGGGAAGCCCAGTACACATAATATCATTGTCTTATTTTACCCCTATTAATATAATGTGTAAGTTGGCACCATAGAGAATTAAATGAGTTTATGTGTGTATATATATATATATATGTGTATATATATATATGTGTATATATATATATATAAAACAGTGCTTCAAATACTACTTGGCACATATATGAGTGTAAGTACTATGGAAGTATTAGCTGTTGTCATTATGAGGCCAAGCATCTGGAAGTCAGCATAAGGCTATTCATCTAACATCTCTGAGAGCTATCTGTCAGTGGAAGCTATTCATATTCTCTGTTAGATGTTGGCTGTTGTCAGAAGTCATCTGTCACTTCCTTCAACTCTCTCCTGAGATAAGCAGTAGCGTAATGGGAGCCTTAGAAGAATATTTATCAAGCTTTGGCTACTTGAGGGAAAATTTTGCTGTAACATTCTCCCGTTCCCTTCTGAGGAAAGGCGGCCCTGCTGTTTACTTCCTTGGTCCGCCTGTCAAATTGGCAGGGAATCATGGGAATTTCCAAAGCTGACTTTGTGAAAATGTTCCAGCTTTAATATTTGTCAAACTAACCCCACAGGATGAAGACTGCTAGGCTCAGCATGCTAGCATGAGCTCCGAAGACCCCTCACCTGGTGTGAGTGCAGGCTCTTCGGCCCCATTTGTGACCTTGGGTGTATTGCTTAACCTCTTCCAGCCTCAGTTTTATCTTCAGTTTAGCCATAGAAAATGAAGAGAATAAAAATTTATAGGCTTGTGATAAGGTTTAGGAGTAATGTGTGATACATATAGGGCACTGACTTGGTGAATTAATTGGTGCTCACTAAATGGTAGGTACTGTGATAATTTCTTTGTCGTGTTTATAGGGAGCAATCTTAGGTTTCTAAAAACACTGCATTCAAAATTATACCCACACAAACACACACACATTATCTCAACGAGGTTAAGATATGCACAGGAAAAAATAAAAAAGAAAAGTATCAAGATGTTGATAGTCACTGTGTGGGGGTAAACGACTTGTACAATAAAAGAAAAAACAAACCTTATAAGAAATGACTGCAGGGTCATATTAATTTTAATCACCCTAGTGATGCTTAGTGAATATTTTCTCCTTATGGCCCTTTCTTCAGAACAGATATGAGTACAGTTAAGACTTTGTATCAAGTATTTTATATCTTTGCTTTTAATATCTTAATATTCATATAGATTTGCCTAAAGAAAATACATCATTTTGTTTCATGTGTTTGTTTTTAAAAAATGGTACGATCCCATGTGCTGTGGTTAGTCACTCAGACATGTCCGACTCTTTGCAACCCCATGGACTGTAGCCCGCCAGGCTCCTCTGTCCATGGGGATTCTCCAGGCAAGAATACTGGAGTGGGTAGGCTATCCCTTCTCCAGGGGATCTTCCAAACTCAGGAATTGAACTGGGGTCTCCTGCATTGAAGGCGGATTCTTTACCAGATGAGCTACCAGGGAAGCCTGGTACAATCCCATATGTCTTGTGTAATTGTTTTTTTTTTTTTTCATGCAACATTGTCTTTGAAATCTTATCATGCTGCTACATATAAATGTAATACTTCCTCTTAACTGCTATGTTTCGTTGTATGACTACCATAATTGACTTTATTCCACTTCTGATGGACATTTAGTCTGTCCTCATTTTTCACTCTTGCTGGTTCCTGAGTCTCTAGCTGGTCTGCCATCTCCCTACCTTTCAAAGTCCTCTTATATAATTTTCTATGTATCAGTGATACCCAGGGTTGTTATCTGTATTTAACAGGAATACTAGAGAAAAGCACTTCTACATTGTATTTTTCAGAGGCAGAATGTAAAACCATTGTTTAAACTTGCATTTTTATTATTAGTGAGGTTGATTTTCATTTCATATGTTCATCTGACATTCACCTTTTCCTCTTCTTGATTTGCCTGCCTCTCCACACACCCTCTCCTATTTTCTTATTAGATGGATTATATTTTTCTTAATGATTTGTCAGAATTCTTCACATAGTCCAAATACAATTCCTTTGTCAGTCTGTATGCTGTGCATATATTCTTAAAGCTAATCACTTGCTTCTATCTTTTTTATGGGCTTCTCTGATGGCTCAGTGGTAAATAATTCACCTGCCAATACAGGAGAAGAAGGTTTGATCCTTGCTCAAGATCCCCTGGAGAAGGAAATGGCAACCCATTCCAGTATTCTTGCCTGGAAAATCCTATGGACAGAGGAGCCTGGCGGGCTACAGTCCATGGGATCACTAATGAGCTGGACACAACTGAGCAACTGAACAACAACAACATCCTTGTTTATAATGCTTTTGTCATACAGAGGACTTTTAATATGCTAAATACTGTCTTTTAATAACAAAAAATACAGAACTGCATAAGTACACATTGGGCTTTCTTGGTGGCTCAGGTGGTAAAGAATCTGCCTGCAACTGCAGGAGACCTGGATTTGATCCCTGGGTAAGAGATCCCTGGGTTTTAGACTCGGTAAGGTCCCCTGGAGAAGGGAATGGCATACCACTCCAGTGTTCTTGCCTGGAGAATTCCATGGACAGAGGAACCTCGCAGGCTACAGTCCATGGGGTTGCAAAGAGTCAGATGTGATTGAGTGACTAACACTTTTACTTACTTAAGTACACATTGATGGGAAGGTGGTGTCTTATGTAACTGTTTAAAAGGATGTTTCAATCAAAGTCAAGAAAGATCCTGGTCTTAGATCTCTTGCTTTATAGATTTCTTATCTTCCTTCAGTACTTTGGAAAAGGTCAGTTTTCATTCCAATCCCAAAGTAAGACAATGCCAAAGAATGTTCAAACTACCACACAATTGCACTCATCTCACACGCTGGCAAAGTAATGCTCAATATTCTCCAAGCCAGGCTTCAACAGTACATGAAGTGTGAACTTCCAGATGTTCAAGCTGGATTTAGAAAAGGCAGAGGAACCAGAGATCCAGTTGCCAACATCCGTTGGATCATTGAAAAAGCAAGAGAGTTCCAGAAAAACATCTACTTCTCCTTTATTGACTACACCAAAGTCTTTGACTGTGTGGATCACAACAAACTGTGGAAAATTCTTCAAGAGATGGGAATACCAGACCACCTGACCTGCTTCCTGAGAAATCTGTATGCAGGTCAAGAAGCAACAGTTAGAACTGGTCATGGAACAACAGACTGGTTCCAAATTGGCAAAGGAATATATCAAAGATGCATATTGTCACCTTGCTTATTTAACCTATATGCAGAGTGCATCATGCAAAATGCCAGGCTGGATGAAGCACAAGCTGGAATCAAGATTGCTGGGAGGAATATCAACAACCTCAGATATGCAGATGATACCACCCTTATGGCAGAAAGCGAAGAAGAACTAAAGAGCCTCTTGATGAAAGTGAAAGAGGAGAGTGAAAAAGTTGGCTTAAAACTCAACATTCAGAAAACTAAGATCATGGCATCCAGTCCCATCACTTCATGGCAAATAGATGGGGAAACAGTGACAGACTTTATTTTGGGGGGCTCCAAAATCACTGCAGATGGTGACTACAGCCATGAAATTAAATGACACTCCTTGGAAGAAAAGCTATGACTAGACAGCATATTAAAAAGCAGAGACATTACTCTGCCAACAAAGGTCCATCTAATCAAAGCTATGGTTTTTCCAGTAGTAATGTATGGATGTGAGAGTAGGACTGTAAAGAAAGCTGAGCACTGAAGAATTGATGCTTCTGAACTGTGATGTTGGAGAAGACTCTTGAGAGTCCCTTGGACTGCAAGGAGATCCAACCAGTCAATCCTAAAGGAAATGAGTCCTAAATATTCATTGGAAGGACTGATACTAAAGCTGAAACTCCAATACTTTGACCACCTGATGTGAAGAACTGACTCATTGGAAAAGACCCTGATGCTAGGAAAGATAGAAGGCGGGAGGAGAAGGGGACGACAGAGGATGAGGTAGTTGGATGGCATCACTGACTGGATAAACATGAGTTTGAGTAGGTTCCGGGAGGTGGTGATGGACAGGGAAACCCAGTGTGCTGCAGTCCATGGGGCCACAAAGAGTCGGATATGACTGAGGGACTGAACTGAACTGATCTAATATATACACATGTATATAGTATATGGATTTTCCCTGACAACTTCCCCATCTCTTACCTCTGTGCTCTGCTTTCTGCTTTTCTCTTGCTGTAGCAAGAAAAGGAATAAATCTGGGATTGTTTTTAGTGTAGTTGGTTAATTTCATCTCTGGTTCAGCTCTCTCCTGTGGAATTCTGTTAAGAGTTCCCCAGAGAGATGCCTTCAGATTCTGAATTATTCCCCCAATTCAAGCTGTGCCACAAACTCATTGTTTCTGTTGGAGACAATCTTCCCTGGTTTAAAAATAATTCTCCTGTCTCGTCTGCCTCTCGCCAGCTGTGAGGCAGAATAAAATAAAAGTAAGGGATTTGGATATGACAGGCCCTGAAATCCCACCCTACGGCCTTCCTATGCATTTCCTTGAACCACTACCATGCTCAGTGGCTTTTATTTCTTTTCTCTTCTTGTTCTACTAAAAGCCCTACTTGTAGTTGGAAAATTTTAAGTTTTGGAGATTTTTCCACAGAATTTCCCCTGCTTTCTTTCCAGTCAGTGAAAAAGAAAATAATGAGATATGGTTTCTTCTTCACTGTTGAGTATTATTTATCCAGAACATCAGGGAAGGACTCCTTGGGAAAGGCATGCCTCATCTTCACCCCTGGATGGCATATCCCCCTCCCCAAATGGAAGGAGGAAGAGGATGGGCAAGATGAATGAGATTTCTCTGAATTTTATCTGTGCTTCATTTCCACAGAGCTCTCTCTGGAGGAATTTTATATTGGGCCAGGCATCAATTTTCAGAGTCTTCCATTTTCAAACACTTTCCATTGTTACAGCACTGGTCTCAAACCATTCATCGGTTTTATTTATTTATTTATCCCATGTCATTAAGTTTAGGACTAGAGGGTATCATAATTTGGTTGTATCTGCTTTGCCATCCCTCCCCAAAATTCACCCAAATAGACATAAAGATGCCATTTTCAATTCCTGTGTCTCATGTTGCTTGTCTGTAACTAAGCGAAAGAATACTTGCTTTTGTTGAATGACAACTACATTTTTTCCATGAGCTTTCCTCATAAACTAAAATTTTAGTTAAAATAATGAATAATGAACAAGTATGAAAATCCCTGCTAATGTCAATTTTTACTTGCTCCTTTAAGAAATATTTTTCTTAAATTTTCTTACTAGGTTGATTATTCACAACATTTCATTCACAATTATTCACAATTATTCATATGATTACATATGAACTGAATTGCCAATTCTTTATCTTATTTTCTTTCCTTCCCTCCTTCCTTCCTTTCTTACTACTTTCCTTCCTCCCTCCCTTCCTTCCTTTTTCTTTCCCCCTCCTCTCTTTATGATCAGTTAAGTTTCCCATAACTTCCAAGGGAATTCTGCATCCCTCTAGAATGCTCCTCTATATCTGCTTCTGTTGGGAATATGCCTTTTTTCTGGACATTTCTAGAAATTGAAAATTAGAGGTATGAGCTTCTTTCCTCAGTTTTAACTCTGATTGCATTTTATATGCCTTCTTTCCTGATAGCACATCGAGAAATCCTCAACAGCAGCATTTCCCAAATCACTAGCTTGCACCATCTCCTTTAGAAGGAGAGCTGACATCTAAAGATGTAGAAGGAAAAGAAAGTGACTTCTGCCAGTAAATACTTGGTTTAACCCAACTGAGCTTCTTGATCTTAGTAACTTTCCATGTTCATCTTCTCCTCTGCCATTTTAAAATGGCAGATCCTATGCCCAATATGGGTCCTCTAGTGGCTCAAATGGTAAAGAATCTGCCTGCAAAGCAGGAGACCCAAGTTCAGTCCCTGCGTGGGGAAGACCTGGAGGAGGGCTTGGCACCCATGCCAGTATTTGCCTGGAGAATTCCATGGACAGAGGAGCCTGGCAGGCTACAGTCCTTAGGGTCTCACAGAGTCAGATATGACGGAAGTAAGTTAGCATGCATGCATGCAGGCTCAATATGCCATGACTAAGTTCCATCCCTTCCTCTGTCTGACTTCTGCTGGCCCTTAATCTATCAGTTTGAATATCATTTGATATGATTTCTCTAGAAAGCCTTTCCTACTCTCCAGAACTTGCCCAGGGACCCCTTATGTGAGTCTTCTTCCATGGCATGCTATCTGCATCCCTGGTTTACCTTGATCACTCTGTATGGTAATTGCCTGTGTCTTTTTATTTCCCGCTGGACAGTAAGTCCAGGAGGACAGACAGTAAGCACCCAGCTTAGAACTTCACACAAAATTGCTTCTCAATGAGTCTGTATTTCATAGCTACATTTTAAAAACCTTAATAACATTTTGAAAGTTTTTAAAGTGATTTGAAGTTCAAAAACAATGTACAGTTGCCAAATTGGTCCTTGTCATCCCATCCTTTGTGGTTTATGGGAAGGAAGGCCATGGGTGCATTCAACTCACCAAACTGTGATCAAGTAGACCAAATTTTAATGGAGTTTGGTAATGCACCAGAGCGAGGTTATACATTGAACCAGCTGAGAGGCCGCAGGCTTCATCACACTATTATTAATGGCTTCTTATTTATTTATTTATTTTTACCATGACTAGGTCACCATTCCACCCTGTGCAGAATTCATCAAAGGCACATCTTTGCACTGGGTGCTTTGGATTTTCTCATTCCACTACCCGAAGTCACCCATCTGTGAAGGGAGGGCTGTACACACCTACTCCATGAGGGTGTGAACATTAATTAGGCCACAGAGAGCTGTCTTCAGCAGGAGAGCAGCGTGTAAGTGCACGTGTTCCACGTCTCTTTAAATTACACCCCATGTGCCAGCGAGGTGGCTAAGACCCGGGAGCCTTCGGATTTGCAAGGGCTTTGAATGCAGTACAAAGCTCTCGTCGTCTCAATATAAAGCATCAATCGGAGGCATTAAAATGTCAGCACCTTTTCAGGGATTTTGTTCATTAAAAAGGCTGCAAAGGAGTCCTCCGGAATGCGAGCGACTGGAGGCCAAGCCACAGCCCCAGCGTGCGAGCAAACAGGAGCCTCGGGAGAAATTCCGGAGCAAGCGGAGCAAGTTTTCAATGGTGGGTGAAGCCAGGCTGGGGGCTTGGGGAGAAAGCTGGACTTGCCGGGCACTCCCGCCCCCCAGCGCTGCAGTAGATCAACTTGACACTTCCCGGCTCTAATTTCCTTCCTCCTCGTTTTTGATTTCGCGGCATTCCCGATTATGCAGCTGCCAGGAAAGGAAGCAATGGAATGGCAATATAGCAAAGACCCAACACTTCTTTTCAGATTAGACATTTCTGCAGTAAGAGCCAATGGGTCACATCTTCTGGCCGGTTCCGAGATGCTTCCAGGACCAGCCAGTACGGTCATCCATCTGTGCGAACCGGTTGGCTTCCCTCTCTCCTCACGGGCCACGCGGGTGCTCAGTAGCCTGGGGCATCATCTATAATAGGCCGTTTTATTTGGTAAATGTTTTCCTACTTACTGAAGAGTGTTCATTATTAATGACCAGAAAGGGAACTCCTGCCTCCTGTGGCAGAAGTTGATACATTTGCTTTGTATAATTGCTGTGTATAGTTAGCCATGTGGTCGTTCAGCTAAAATAAATTGTCTTCTTCCCATAAGAGGCTTCCTGCGTGTCACGGCAGAGCGAGAGGGAAGGCGGCCGCTGAGACTAAGCTCTTAGCTAAGGCGATGGACGAATCCCACAAACAGAAGGCAGATGGCAAGTTTGAGATGAATAGCATTTTTTAATGGCTTCAGAATAGCTCTGTCTGTGAAGGGCTTTGTTGAATGACAACGGGTAGGGCGATTTATCTACTGCTGCGTTCTCAGACCTTCTGAGAACTCTTCTCCCATTTGTCTGTTAGGACAAGAACTGAGCTCCCTTCCAAGGGGGGAATTTAGGATGCTACCGGATTTAAAAGGCCAGTAGAGCGGGAGGGTAAGAAAACCTTGCAGTTACTTCCAAATAGATGACCACGATCCTGCCGCGCGGGCAGTCTCCTGAATTTTGGCATTTGAAGAAAGCTCCATATTGAGATTTAATGGCAGAAGTTGAACTCTGAAATGAACTAGGCCCAAGGTCTAGGAGAAAAGGTCATGGTAAAGACAACAGACCCCTTTCTGTCTCCAATTACTGAGAATTCACATACTGCTGGTGAGATTAACCCTTCACCATCCATGCAGGTGATTTGAGAAATGCTGCTGGGGAGAACATGGGGTTTGTCTGTATGCTGTCGGGAAAGAAGGTGTAAAAAAGACAATCAATGGTAAAATTGAGGGAAGAAATAAGTTCATACCTCTCATTTTTTTTAATGTAAATATTATTATTAAATCATATGGCCAAATTGCAGAACAGGTGTCCTTTTATTTATTTATTTTAATTGGAGGATAATTACAATATTGTGATGGGTTTTGCCATACATCACTTATAATTTTCAGTTTCCAGAAATGTCTAGAAAAAGGTGTACTCCCCATCGGAAGCAGATTTGAGGAACATCTGAGAGCAGAGACTAGAAAATACTAGCATTTCTTATAAATTAGCAGATATACTTACCCTGAACTTAAAGGATGAGTTAGAGGGGGAGTTATATGGGAACAATAATTTTATTAAAAACAAAGTCACAGGCACAGAGGAAGTTAGGCCATGGTCAGCATTTTCCCCCTCTGTTCGGATGTTGGACATGAAATGATGCATAAAGAAAGTTCTTTCTTCTTCTGTGTTGCATCTGTCTTTCAAAACATGCACAGGTGCTAGTAATTAGTGGCAACTTGAAGCTTATGCTTATTGTTTTAATAAAACATTTTATTTGAATTTGGATCATTTACTCCCTCACTCAAATCTGAAAATAAGCCTGACTTGTTTGTCCACCTTATTCAGTTCAACTTGACAGATATTTATTGATTTCCTGCAACTTTCAAGGTATACACTGGCCACACTTGACAAGCCCCCAGTTGAGTCAAGAGTCCTAATCTTAGAATGAGATAAAATATCTGGACTTGAGACTCTCTCCAAAATTGCAAATTACAAGCTTGGTAACAGAAGCTGAAAGGAAAAATGAGAAAGCTCTTCAAAGCCTTGCATACACAGGAATCAAATAGTTACAAAAATAGCCACAGTAGAAGGTGCTCTCAGACAGGTGCCCCAAGAAGGCACAAACTAAGCTGTGTGGTCGTCTTGCATGCAGATTTCCAGGCCCATAATGTACTAGTCACGTGACCCTGGGCAGGTGGCTAGGCCTCAAGCAGGCCCAGTCTCCACTATAAAGTTGGGATAATGATATCTAGTTAACAGATGTGATCTGAGGATATAAGGCCTTGGAACATATGAGCTGTTTAAACAAAATCTTGAAAATACGTTGTGGATTCAAAGCAAGACACAACCTTAGAGTGGGGAGAGGTGGACAAGGAAAGAATATGCGTTCTAAGGTAGTATTCGGGGTGTCTGAGGGGTGAGTTTTCCCCTGGGGGATGATGGGCTGGGAGGGAGGAGCTTCTAATGTCCTGGCATCATTTAGGGTGTCCTGGAGACAAACACCTACTCAGCTGAGAGCAGCGGGAGGGATAAAGAAAAGAGGATCAATGACACGAGTGTGAGCAATGCTTATACACGAGAGAGGGAAGTATAGACAGCAGAAACAGAATGTGGCGTGAGAGCTAGAGGAAAACCAGACGAGAACAGCATTACAGACACCAAGAGATGAAAGAGTATCAAAGGGAGCAGTGATGTCTAATGTCTCAATGACACAGAGGAGACTGAGGGAAGGACCCTCACTTTTCTCATTTGGGGCTCACCTTCATGCCCACGCAAACTCTCCCAACACCAGTTTATCTCACTTTACTGCAGTGCCGTAGTAAGTGAGAAGAGGGTAAATGGTGGTC
This sequence comes from Cervus elaphus, assembly GCF_910594005.1. Lineage (NCBI taxonomy): Eukaryota > Metazoa > Chordata > Mammalia > Artiodactyla > Cervidae > Cervus > Cervus elaphus. Next base: position 37,247,440 of record NC_057841.1, read on the forward strand.
ACCAGGGGATAGAGGTGGGGTGATAAGATAGGTGTTGTTTAAGGGCACAAGCTCGTGTGGAGTAATGAATAAACCCTGAAGATCTAATGCACAGCTCGGTGAATACAGAAAATGTTGTCCTACCATCAGTATATTTGCTAAGAGACTAGAACAATTCTTCCAATCACTGAAAAGAAATGACAATTATGTAACATGAGGGGTGTGCTAATGATCACTATAGTGGCTTTCATATTACAATACATAAATGCATCAAATTAACATATTGTACACCTCAAATTTACACATGGTATATGCCATATGTATATATATGTATATACACACACATATATTTTATAGTCTAATCATCTTGAATTTATTTGTGACTCTCTCCCATTGCTTACTAGATTTATAAATCTATAGTTTTTACATTTCCTACAATGAAACCCAAATTTTCCCTCAGAAGTTGTCATCACACCCCCAAATCAGTTATATGATTATATATATATATATCTCAGTTATCTTCATGATAACTACTATGTTTATATGGGTTTCCCAGGTGGCACAGTGGTAAAGAATCCACCCGCCAATGCAGGAAACGCAGGTTTGATCTTTGAGTCAGGAAGATCCCCTGGAGTAGGAAATGGCAACCCACTCCAGTATGCTTGCCTGGAAAATTTCACGGACAAAGGAGGCTGGTGGGCTACAGTTCCTGGGGTCACAAGACGTCAGACACAATTGAGCTTGCATACAACACATGCTATATTTATATATTGTAATGAAAAAGAAAAAGCAGAACTGAGAAGTACCATCAGTGGTGAAGAACTGAGATGAGTAACTTACTATTATGGGAGATGCAGTATGATATTATTCTAGTCTGTCTATTCTGTTTCTTTTTTAAAAAAACTGATGGATCCTTTTGTAGTTCATGAGCATGATGATTGGGTGTTCACGCTGCTGCGTGACATGTGCCTCCCTCACAAACCTTGTTACGACATCGGCACATTACCTGTCTGACGTAAAAAAAAAAAAAAAAAACTGATGGACCCACTAAATTTACTTTGTGTCTCAATGAAGGTTATGAGGAGCAGTTTGAGAAATACAACTTTAGTTCTCTAATTTTCAGAGCTTGACCCATCAATTGTAAAGTTCCTGTTGACACTTCTAGGACTTCTCAGACCTTCCAACCACCTCTGGAGGCAGAGGACAACCACCACTGTGTATCCCCAGTTGCCTAGGGCGTGAGAAAAAAAACACTGAAAGCCGGAAACTTTGTTTGAAGTATTTTGTTTTGAAACTTCACAGAAACTTTATATACAAATTTGATTTGTAATATGTTTGCTTTGGCATAAAATCATGTTTTTTACTGTAGAAATTTTCAAACACACAAAACAGAAGAGTATGGTGAGTTCCCTCTTATTCATCACCCAGCTCTAAAAATTATCAATATTCTGTCCTCCTCTTTCATTTCTCTGTCTCCCCCAACACACACAAACACAGACACACACAGAGTTTTTGCTGGAATATTTTTAAAAGCAACTACCAGACAGCATACCTCCACCTCACATTTCTCTAATGGTCAAGGACTTATATTTTAAATCATACCTCAATATCATTAGCACACCTAACACAATTACCAGTGACTCTTCAATATCTCGGTCTTCAATTTTCCCTAGTTGTCTCAAAAAATGTATTTTATGACTGAATCATCTGAATTGGATTGTAAAAATATTTACATATTCCTTATGGTTGATGGATCCCTTAAGGGAGTTCCCCTGCCTTTTGTCTATTTTTTTTTCCTTTTGTCTATTTTTAATACTACTTGTTTGTGGTAGAAACTGAGTAATTCTTCTTGTAGAACTTCCTTTATTATGTATGTATGTGCACGCGTGTGTGTGTGTGTGCTCAGTCACTCAGTTGTGTCTGACTCTTTGCAACCCCGTGGACTGTGTAGCCTGCCAGGCTCTTCTGTCCATGATATTTTCCAGGCAAGAATACTGGAGTGGGTTGCCATTTCCTTCTCCAGGGGTCATACCGACCCGGGGATCAACCCAGATTCTACCTGTGTTTCCTGCATGGACAGGTGGATTCTTTACCACTGAGCCACTGAGGAAGCCCCCCTCTACTATGTACTTGGCTAATAGAAGCCTCCTGGTGTCATTCAACATGTTCCTCTGTCCTCCACAGTTCTTGAAATTTACATGTTTATGTTTGGCTGTGCTGGGTCTTTATTGCTGGGAGGGCTTTTCTCTAGTTGCTGCGAGTGGAGGCTACTCTCTATTTGCAAAGCACAGGCTTCTCACTGAGGTGGTTTCCCTTGTGGAGCACAGGCTCTAGGGGGCGCAGGCTTCCGTAGTTGCAGTTCCTGGGCTCCAGAGCGCAGGTTCAGTCGTTGTGGTGCGCAGGCTTAGTTGTTCCATCATGTGGGATCTTCTCGGATCAGGGATCGAACCTGCGTCTCCTGCACTGGCAGGTGGATTCTTCACCACTGAGACAGTGACAGGGAAGCCCTGCCCTCTACATTTTTAAAACCTGGTTGATACGGGCTTTATTTGCATCAAGTTTAAATTTTGGCAGATGATACTGAATGCCTACTGAGTGGAGTTCTGTGCTTTCATCCTATCAGGGTGCTTGCCCCACCCTGGGAGCTACTAAGATTGACCAGTGGATTCCAGGGGTGTCAGTCTGATCCATCAGTTATAAATTCCCATCAACATTTTACCTAATAGCTTAGTGGCCACTGAGGCTTGTTGTCTAGAACAATGGTTTTACCAGGGTAACAAATGGTGATTTGCTAACTGTCATGTGCCCCATATTTATTAGCTATAATATAAACTTTCCCTCATCAGTTATTTGCTTACCCTGAAATACCCTATAAATATTAATAAGTTAGAATACATGCTTTATTCTTTTTTTATTTACCAGTTTTCAACATGAGTAGGTATCCTCAGAAGATTGTTTACAGCCCTTTCATCTTACTGCTTCACATGATGCTGACACAGGGCTTGGGCTTCGCAATCAATGTTTATTTTGTTGAACTGAATTGAATTGAATCAAGCGATGGCCATAATGATGCTGCAATGAAAATTTGTTTGTTAATTTTGAAATGCAACCACCTTCCCAGAGGAAACAATACATGGAGGTCAAGTTAGCTACATTTCTCTATCGGACAGTGAAACACAAATTTAAAAGCAAATAAAATCCTGATTTTTGTGTAAATTGCAGGAGTGTAAGGGAAAACTAACTACACAAAACCTGTGTATATCTTAGTGAATGTTCTCAGAGGGAACACAACTGTGCAACTAGTCCCAAGATCAGAAATAGAACAAGATTTGTAACACAGAAGCCCCTTTCTGTCTCTTTCTGTCACTACAGTCCTTTGAGGGCAGCCACCAGCCTGACTGTTAACACCATAGATTTGTTTTAGTGTCTGTTTGCTTATATATTTTAAATCAATGTATCAGTATCTTCTCTCCAAGTATCTGCACGTTATGGCATACATTCACTCTCACTGCTGTATAAGGTTCCATTACATGAACAGAGTAGTTTGCTTATCCACTCTACATAGATGGATATTTGAGTTACTTTCAGTTTGAGGTTATAAATAGTGTCACTAGGGATATTTTTGTTATGTCTTTTGGTGAACACATGCGACTCATTCTGTTGGGTATATTGTTGATGTTGTTCAGTCGCTAAGTTGTGTCCAGTTCTTGTCAACCACCAGGCTCCTCTGTCCATGGGATTTTCCAGGCAAGAACACTGGACGGGCTTGCTGTTTCTTTCTCAAGGGCTTCTTTCAGACCCAGGGATCAAACCCAGGTCTCCTGTGCTGCAGGGGGTCTCCTGCTTTGCAGGCAGATTCTTTATGGACTGAACCGCCACAAGTTAGATAATCTCCTGCGTTCCTCTCAGAAGGCAGAGGTGACATCATACTCCAGCTATGACTGGCATTGTTAGTTCTGGAACCTCAGGGAACATATTTAACATATCTGAGTCCCAATTTCCTTACCTATAAGATGGGAGCAATCGTACCTCATGTAAGGCCGTCGTGAAACTAAGGACAAATATATGTGAAGTTCTGTACTTGGCATATTATACTGTTGAACGCAAAGTACCACCCACTGTTGTCAATAGCCATGCTGGTCACATCAAATACAATTGCCTTTATTTAATTTCAGTAAAAACAGAGTTGGTACCTCTATACTAGCAATCAAGGTTTGCATACAAGTTTGCATGGCATTAAAGTTAACTTGCCCTGAGTCTAGTGGTTAAGAATCTGCCTTCCAATGCAGGGGATGTGGGTTCAATCCATGGTCAGGGAACTAAGATCCCACGTGACACAGGGCAACTAAGCCCACACATTGAAACTAGAGAGCGACTAGATAAAGTCCCCTCGCTGCAACAAAAGGCCCAGTGCAGCCAAAAATTAAAAACTAAGTAAAGCTAACTCACTCTGTGATGAAAATCTTAATTTTGGCTCCTTCACTTCATTCCTAGGAGATGTTATTTAGTAAAGAAAAATAGAAAAAAAATCACACAAATATAAAAATCAGCATTCTTAAAATTGCCTCTCATTATCTTTGAACTCAAAAGTTTATCCTAAACATTTGTAGAGTCCAAGACTGGACAGAATGCCGCAAAGATACATGTCTACAATGAATTATGAAGTCTTTAGTCGTTAAATTTCTGCAAAGGGACTGATTCTGACTCCCCGCCTACTCCACAGCTCCATTGTTCTCAGCTCACTGTTTGGCCTCATAGTAATTACCACTACCTGACATATTGCCGTGCCTTTTTGTTAATCGTTTGTCTCCCTCAGCTAGCATGTAAGCTCCACACTCTTGGTTGCATCCAAGTCTTTACAACCCCATGGACTGTAACCAGCCAGGCTCCTCCGTTTACAGGATTTTTCAGGCAAGAATACTGGAGTGGGTTGTCAATTCCTCCTTCAAGGGATCTTCCCAACGCAGGGATCAAACCCCCATCTCTTACATTGCCTGCATTGGCAGGCGGATTCTTTACCACTTTTTTAACTTATCGTGTTCTTTCAGCACCAGCAGAATGCCTGGCACATAGCAGCCATTCAGTAAATACTGTTAAATAAAGTAAATAAAAATAAAATAAATAAAATAAATGAATGAATAAAAAATGAATGAATGAAGGCAAAATAAGAATCCCATAAAATATATATCAAAAGTAGTAACAATTTTCATTTAGGTCCATGCTGTATTTAATCTGACCCAGAAGTCAATAATGTATTCTGACTGCAATTCCTCTATCAACCCCCAACCCTAATTATTGTAGATGTTCAATAATAACATTACCACAAAAATATTAGCCTGTTAATAATCAACACATTTTTCTCAAGTGCACCTTTGGGAACTATGAGGAGGAAATTGATATTTCCCACACACATATGCTGTAATTGGTTTTTTTGAAAAGAGGGACAACTTCATAAGTATGGTTACTGAAAATGATTCAAATATTTTTCTTTTCTTTAAATAAAAGCAGACATGAGAGTCATGTTTTTACTATAAACAAATATTAAGTTTTACATGTTGACTGTTAGAAAGTTGGTCAGTTTTTCCTTTACCAAAATAAGTTGTTAATTAAGATAGACAAAAACCAGGAAACATTGAAGTTAGTCATTTAATTTCCTTACTTATTCAGAGCTGCCTAGAGTCATTTCCTGCAGGAATTTCATGTCTTCCCATGGAAGTGTTTCAGCAGCTGGTAACGAAATCATCAACTCAGGCAGTGGCTGTTACTCCAGGCTCCAACTACAAATCAGGTGGATTTTTTTTTTTTTTATATATTCGTGATGGAGCCAGATCAACTTTAGAAATAAATTTAAATACCTTCTAGAATGCTTTTTCTGTGTTGGTCTGAGGAAGCAATTTGGTCTAGTGGGAGAAACTGTAGACAAGGAAATCTGACTTCTAGATTTGGCTCAGCCACTAATTAGTTTCGTGACCTTAGCGTTCACCTCCTGTACCCAATTGCTGCGTCTACGTGAGATAATAACGCTCAAATTTTGCCCTACCAAGTTGTTTTTAAGATGGAAGAAATACTAGCCAAATTCTGGATGTAGCTAATTTTGTTGATTTGTGTGGCTCCAATATGTGCTACAAAGCTTGTACTATTCTTAAGGATAAAGCCGTTGCCTAATAATTCACTGGGTTCAGCCTTGCCCAGTGCAATGTGCTGGGAGCACAGCAGATGACGTACAAATCAGAGAAATCAAGGTCTTTTGCACTTTTTTTTTTTCTTTTGCACTCTTATAAGGAGATGATCACTATTCCTTACAGGTCTAAAATGTACAAGGCTTTTTCTCATTCCTAAGTTGCCTATTTACTTGGGAAACAGAAACCAATCACATTAGTAGATATATGTTTCTTTAAGAATAAGAAGAGACTTGAGTGAATGTGTACTGTAGGGTGGGTGGGGATCGGGGGTAGGACTAAAGGCATGCTCTCTTCTTGTCCAAATGTTTTCTCAACGGAACCCGTCGATTGAACAAGGAAAGACACTGGTAGTAAGTCATATTCTAAGAGATCCTTTGACTTACTCTGGCAATTAGAAGAAATAAAGCAGTCAGCATATTTCTCAAATTGAGGGAAGACATACTGAATTTTGCAAACTTGAATCAATAAGCTGAAGGAAAATTTCGAACTCCAATTTTGGAAGAACTCTGCTTCTGCAGGTGAAACAGTGCTGTTGAGGTTGTTCTCCACTTCATGGGTGAACTCAACGCTCTGCTGTCCTTGACGGCTTGCACTGAAGCTGAATGTTGGGAGAGTCAATAAACTTCTGAATGACAACATTGTCTGGACAATATAATAGAAGAGAGCATGAAACACGTATTGTTCAACTCCTTTGAATATATTACATTTACTGAGAACAACAATTAGCATTGCACATTTCTATCAGTTAAGCACTCTGTTCACTGGGGACCCAAAGCTGAATTCTGTCATATTTTACCTAGCTATCACTGCTCCTGTCCTTAGTGGTTCAAAAAATCTACAGGCATGATTTCTGAGCACTTGATGAGCTGTGAGCATATGGGAATATAAAAACATTGGAGCAAGTTGATTCTGTACAACTTATTTTAATTTTGTGTTCATTTTAATGATAAACTAAGCAAATTATTATAAGTATTGTGCTCATGCTAATTCCTTGATGGCCCAGTGGCTAGACCTCTACACTTTCACTATGGTGGCCTCAGGTTCGATCCCTGGTTGGGCAAGTAAGAGCCCACAAACTCTGCAGGGCAGTCAATAAATAAATCAATACAAGTGTTATGTTCAGGTTCTGCAATCAGACATTATAGGTTTAAATTCTTTATGAGTAGCATGGATTTGAGAATATCATTGGATTTCTTTAAGCCTCAATAAGATAGCACAGGAGGCCTGGCATGCCGCAGTCCATGGGGTCGCAAAGAGTCGGACACAACTGAGCGACTGAACTGAACTGAACTGAAGATAGGAAAAATAATAGCCACTTTCTCAGAGGGTTTATGTGAGAATTAAGTGAGATAATCTAGATATACTTTGTCACAAAGTAAACAGTTTGTAAATATCAGCTAGAAATATTACAATCATCATTTGGATGACCGTCTTTGTAACAAAGTACTGCCACAAGATTTCACAGTATCTGTGTTGAAGTCCACATGGATGCCAAGAAGTACATTCATTGTTATAGGTAAATGAGAAAAAAGAGAGTTTAGAATGAACACAGACATGATGTATCTGTGCCAAATGAAGTTCAAATGATAGAGTGGTTCAAGTAGAGAAAACGAATGGGGAAAAGGCACAGCTGAGCCACAGGAAGCCTGCACTAGAGGAGCCAGGACCATATTCACCCTCTGAACAATGATCCAGTTTCAGCAAAGGCATCCTCCGTCACATGAAATTAATTTGAATTTATTAGGCTTATTTGCATCTAATTGTAAACTTTCAATTTCATGATTGTATTAGAGGTATAAGCAGAATGAGCTTGTGCTTTGTTTTATACTTAAACATATTTAACTAATACTTTAAAATATTAAGCCAACACTAGAGGTGCACACATTTCTTTGCCTTTAAGCGATCTCTACATTATTCAATTCTGAGAAACATTGACATTTGGTAGAGTGAGGTTGTAAGTAATTTCGGGGGCAATGCCCTATGGCATGATTCACACGTATTTGCAAAAGCTCATTGTGTGTGGGGCATTTGCTGGACACAAACAGTGATAAGATGCAAACTGTGTTAGTTTAGTTTGGAGAGATTGGAAGGGGATGTGTGTGTGCATGTGCACAAGAGAGAGAGAAAGAGTGAGACAGAGAGAGAGAGTAGGGTGGAGGGAGGAAGGAAGAGAGGACTCAGGGAGAGAGGGAAGGAGAGAGAACTCACAAACAACATAGGGCGACAGTAAGTGTCAAGTGACCAGGATAGAAAGCATCATAAGAGAGGATTGGGTTGCAGTGGCTGAGATGGCCACATACAGTTCTGTGGGGACATGAGGTGTGAGCTAGTCCGTAAGTGAAGACAGTAAAAGGCACTCCAGTTTCAGGAAATGGATGTCTGAAGTAAGAAATGGTGTAGACCCAGGAGGCAGTGGTGTTAGTTATATTCAGTTGCTTACTGCCCCATTTAGAGCAAAATATTAAAACTTTCCCAGTAAAAGCAATATATTATATATAGACAATTTCAAGTGACCCAAGTGAAGAGTTGGTGTCTGCCCACTCATCTGATCAGAAGATCACATTTTGCTGTCACAGTTGTGGTGAAATAGAATCTCCATGACCTGCCACTCTTGGAGACTTCTGAGTGCTGAGAATCATGGCGTTCTCCTTGCTCTGAAAACCACGGGATTTTCTTCACTCTGAGAACCATGAGATTTTCCTTGCTTTGATTAGTGGAACATTGCCCCAAACTGGCCGTGAGATCTTTTAATTGACATTTTAAATGAGCTCTCACATGCCAGTGTTTCATAAATTAAACAGAGGTGTTTTGTCCCTGAAAAAGAATTAGGGATTGTTTGTCTCAGATTAATGTAAAAATGGGTAAATGTTGATCCGTGTTTAATATTTCTCTTCACACATTTTTCTTATACCTGTGTGCCTACCTTTGCTTATCTGCTAGCAAATTCCAGTAGATAACAAGTTAATGATTATTAGCAAACAAATATTAGTGGAAACCCATGAAAAGTCAATTACATTGAACTGATATGTGTGTTTGCATGTTCATGTTAATAATTTCATCATATTGTCATATTTCTTGAAATTGCTTTTGATTTACATTTGGAATGAAATATATCCATGTTATGTGATCCTCTGCAAGGAGCATTGTGTTCTCTGCAAAGAGTACCGTGGTTTCCAGAAGCTCCTTCAACTTAAATTTTATGAACTGTAGCCTAAGAGATAAGCTACCTCCACTTTAAATGGAGAAGTAAACTTGGTGTCGTGGGTGATTTTACCATGCTGTAACATATGATCATGGCATCTGGTCCCATCACCTCATGGGAAATAAATGGGGAAACAGTGGAAACAGTGTCAGACTTTATTTTGGGGGGCTCCAAAATCACTGCAGATGGTGATTGCAGCCATGAAATTAAAAGATGCTTACTCCTTGGAAGGAAAGTTATGACCAACCTAGATAGCATATTAAAAAGCAAAGACATTACTTTGCCAACAAAGGTCCATCTGGTCAAGGCTATGGTTTTTCCAGTAGTCATGTAAGGATGTAAGAGTTGGACTGTGAAGAAAGCTGAGCACCGAAAAATTGATGCTTTTGAACTATGGTGTTGGAGAAGACTCTTGAGAATCCCTTGGACTGCAAGGAGATCCAACCAGTCCATCCTAAAGGAGATCAGCCCTGGGTGTTCATTGGAAGGACTGATGCTGAAGCTGAAACTCCAATACTTTGGCCACCTCATGCGAAGAGTTGACTCATGGAAAAGACCCTGATGGTGGGAGGGATTGGGGGCAGGAGGAGAAGGGGACGACAGAGGATGAGATGGCTGGATGGCATCACCGACTCTATAGGCATGAGTTTGAGTAAACTCCGGGAGTTGGTGATGGACAGGGAGGCCTGGTGTGCTGCGATTCATGGGGTCGCAAAGAATCGGACACAACTGAGCGACTGAACTGAACTGAACTGAACATATGCCACACCCTCTATCAGTTCATGGAGAAGGAGCTGGTGAAGCAGATGGCAGTAGCCAAGTGGATCCATCCAACCAAGGAAAAAGTCAGCTAATGATGACAATTGTCTGACTTAACACAGAAACGGTTTCTAAACACCAAGACAGCAGACCCTCAAATTCTAATTGGAGGAGATTGTGCTTGTGGAGCTGTGAGAGACACTGTTGGTGCCCACTCCCTGTTCTCTAAAGTAGATTCCACAAAGTCCAGCCTCCACAAAGGCTGGAGTCCAGTTGCCCACAGATGATCACTGATTGGCTTTCTACTCTTCCTGGATTCCCTTCCTCACTGCACTTCCTGGGATCAACTGAATAAACACTCTGCCCACAAGTCCTTATCTGAGGCTCTGCTTTTGAGGAATTCAAGATAGCAAATTACCTAATAAATATCTCACTGATCCCTGGAGTCATCCAAGGGAAAATAGTAATTTTAAATATGTACCTATTAAAATACTAATGGGGCTTCCCTAGTGGCTCAGACAATAAAGAATCTGCCTGCAGTGCAGGAGACCCAGGTTCGATCCCTGGGTCAGGAAGATGCCCTGGAGAAGCAAATGGCTACCCATTCCAGTATTCTTGCTTGGAGAATCCCATGGACAGAGGACCCTGGTGGGCTACAGTCCATAGGGTCACAAAGATTTTGACACAACTGATGCAACCGAGTATACTCTCAAAATACTAATAGACTCTGTTACTGAATGTTTACTATGTGCCAGGCATTGTATTGAAATATCTTCTTACAGTAGTATCTTATCGAATCTGCATAGTAATCATGTGAACTCCATATTGTTCATATTTTCTTAATAATAAAACTAAAGCTTCAGAGGGTTAGCTCACTTGCTCAAGGTTACTAGTAAATGACAGATCTGGGATTTAAACCCAGATCCTTTCTGCTTTTTTTTTCTAGAAGCTCATGCACAAGTATAATTTAGTCATTCATATCTTCATTTCACTCATAACTTTAACAAAACTACCAACCCTCAAGAAACATCTTTGTAACAAATGTAGATTTAACAAGAGAAGGAAAGGATACTGTGTGAAGGCGTTCATCCTCCAGATAAGCTGTTTTCAAGGTGTATCCTTTTACTCTCAGAGGAAAAAAAAAGTAGAGCCATTACACAATTTTTAAAAATCAAACTTAAGCTGATACAGATTTTATTTTTATCCTGGGGAATCTCAGTTTTTTGGGCTTCTTTGTGCTCAATTGCTTAGTCGTGTCTGACTCTTTGTGACCCTTGTGACCCCATGGACTGTGTAGCCTACCAGGCTAATCTTATCCATGAAATTTTCCATTCCGCAAGAATACTGGAGTGAGTTGCAAGAATACTGGTGGATCTTCCCCATCCAGGAATTGAACCAGAGTCTCCTGCATCTCCTGCAGGGGCAGGCAGATTCTTTACCACTGTGCTACCTGGGAAGCTCTCTCAGTTCTTTTCTTGACATAAAGATTTAGTCATTAAAGAGTTTGTATTCTTTTTTTTTTTTTTTAAGAATTTCTTGATGTGGACAATTTTTAAAGTCTTTATTGAATGTGTTACAATATTGCTTCTGTTTTTCACATTTGGTATTTTTGGGCCATGAGGTATGTGGGATCTTAGCTCATCAACCAGGGATTGAACCTGCACTCCCTGCATTGGAAGGAGGAGTCTAAACCACAGGACTGGCAGGTAAATCTTAAGGATTTGTTTTCTTAAGTAAGTAAGTTTCCAAACAAGTATTGGCCTGAGTCCAAGACCCTTCTCCTGTGGTTCAGACAGGGCCCCTCACCCAGGGGCTGTGCTGATGATCACGCTGGACTGGAGTGAATGCATCCAGAGGCCCAGTGCCCGCCCCACCCCATCCATCCCACACCAGAGCAGGATCACATGACCTGGGTGCCCCAGCTGCCTTATTTTGCCTCATCTTTAAAAAGTGAGGTTTCTCTGATCTCTTGTTGTTCAGTTGCTAGGTCTTGTCCAACTCTTTGTGATCCCAGGAACTACAGCATGCCAGGCTTCCCTGTCCACCATCTCCCAGAGTTTGCTCAAACTCATGCCCATTGAGTTGGTGATGCCATCCAACCATCTCATCCTCTGTTGTCCCCTTCTCCTCCTGCCCTCAATCCTTCCCAGCATCAGGGTCTTTTCCAGTCAGTCAGCTCTTCACATCAGGTGGCAAAAGTATTACAGCTTCAGCTTCAGGATCAGTCATTCCAATGAATATTCAGGACAATTTCCTTGAGGACTGACTGGCTTGATCTCCACAGTCCAAGGGACTCTCAAGAGTCTTCTCCAACACCACACTTCAAAGCATCAATTCTTTGGCACTCAGCTTTCTTTATGGTCCAACTTTCACATCTATACATGATTACTGGAAAAACCATAGCTTTGACAAGATGGACCTTTGTCAGCAAAGTGATGTCTTTGTCTTTTAAAATGCTATCTAGGTGGTCATAGCTTTTCTTCCAAGGAGCAAGCATCTTTTAATTTCATGGCTGAAGTTATCTCTAATCTTGCTCAAATTCTCCAGCGATTCCGTGAAGGTTTTTTTCTTCCTTATTTCACAAGTAAGATAGGAAAACACCTTTGCCTGAAGTGACACACAGTATACAGAATAAAATGTGATGAGGCCCCACACCAGCCACCCCAGCACCTTTCCCCCTCCCTTGTGTGGAGGTTTCCACTGTTACCAGTTTAATGTATATAATTTCAGTCTTTTCCTCATGCAGGAAACCTTTGTGTCCTGGTGGTGTGCTATTACAGAACCCTCGGGATCTACCAGCTTCCAGAGTATGGAGTTATCGTCTGTGTGTTTGGGGGAAATGGAGCCTGTGGCAAAAGAGAAAGTGAGTTACTAATTGGATTTATGGCCATTACTCCCAGAGCAGCCCTCTGCCCTCGGTAATCTTGAGAGCGGTTCAGATAGAATCTCTCTCTGAGAAGGATCCAGAAGACTCTGTAAGGAGAAAGCTGGCACGTCTCCTGCTCACCCAATAAAAAGTCAGATAGTTATTAAACTGTCCCTGAAGCTACTGTGATTTACATTCATTTTAATGGTTCTCTTTGTAGAGCAGTCCCTTTAATGGGGGTGCCCTCTGGTTCCTATTGGTTGCATTTAAAATAAATATTACACCATCTCCAGCTGTCCAGCTCTCCTTTCATGCTCTGACCTGCTACAGAAAGTACAGTGACTTGATATTTCCCCCTGAGAAACTCCCACATGTTCAAGGATGCCCAGCACCACATTACTTGTGTGGCGGAAAGGTAGAAGTGGTCCAAGTACCCTCTTTAGGGAAATATAGATGTGTACTGTGAAATACAACATAGTGCTCAGAAGCCAGGAGCCAGATGGATAGAAAGCACCACAAGAAGAACTTACAATCTTTGAGAAAAAAAGAAAGAAAGAGTGAAATGCTATGTATATAACTTAATGTGCACCTCTCTGAAAGACAATGCTGTATGTATACTCAAGAATGCATACACACACACACACACACACACATATATACATGTATACACACACACCCAAGGACATGTACCAAACAGAGTAGGGTGGTGTCTGTAATGGGGAAAGAAATGGGGATGGGAGATTCAAGAGAAAAAGTAAAAACTACAATGGACACAGCTCTTAAAAGGAATGATGAATTAGGATGATGCTAATATTTAATGTTCTGCCCCTGAGAGGTAGTAAACAAATAAATAATAAATGAATAAAAGCACAAAATCACCTGTCTTTTACTTGCCTTTAAACTTCATTCCCAAAAAGCATTCATAGACCGCCCCCTCCCCCCAGGTATGTGACATGATTTTCAATTCTGCTCTGTGACCATGGACAAGTTGCTGCACCTCTGTGAGCCTCAGTTTCTCTAATGGTAAAAAAAAAAGGGGGGGGGGAGGAAAGGGAAAATAAGCAATAGTACTATGTAGATGACAGTGTTGCAGGTTTTATTAAGACGATATGGTTTGTTAAGATTGACGAAAGAGGGCTTCCCAGGTGGTCCAGTGATCAAGAGTCTGCCTTGCAACCCAGAGGACACCAGTTCCATTCCTGATCTGGGAAGATCCCACATGCCTCAAAGCAACTCAACCCGTGAGCCACACAACTACTGAGCCGTCATGCCTAGAGCCCGTGCTTCACAGCAGGAGAAGCCATCACAACGAGAAACCCGTGCGCCGGAGCTAGAGAGTAGTTTCAACTCGTGCAACTAGAGAAAGCCTGCACAGAGCAATGAAGACCCAGCACAGCCCCAAATAACTGACCAAATAAAATTATATCAAAGAAACCACACACACACAAGGGAAAATCTGAGACCTGGCGTATGGTGGACCCTGGCGAGCACCATGGTTTCATCTCTGGAGGACGAGACCACAGTGGAATTATGGAGAACTCTTGAACATCCATTCCTAACTGACCTCCAGGGTTACAAGAGGCAAACGCCTGTGTCTGCTGTATGACACTCAATTGTCCTCTGTGAGAGAGGGAGAACTGGCCCCAACGTGTCACCCACGGTTACCAGAATTAATTTGGTGTTAACTATCCCAAGTGCCCTTTCTCCTCTTCCACTGCAAAGCTGCGGGCCTGCTCAAAGATGAACCCGCCCAATCTGAGACAGGGTCATTCTTCAGGCTATCGAATGCCTAAATAGAAGGCTATGCTGCCAAGAGGAAAGAAACTGAAGAAGGAAACCAGTGAAGAATTCAATAGCACAAATCTGTGGACCAAGTCTGCAGTGGGTGTGAGGTCTTGTAGATATAAAATCTCACCAGGCCACACAGAGGAGCTGCTGCAGGAGACGGGGGATGGAGGACCTCAGGTATTTCAGGAACTTATATTCCAGCAGAGACACAGGGAAAGTCCATGCATGGGCTTGCAGAACAGAAGAAGCTTGTGTATCATTCATTCATTCACTAAACATCCTGTGAGCATTGACTATGTCCTGATCACCATGCAGTAGAACAGAAGATATCTACAGTGGGAGAAGGTGAGGGTGGGATGATTTGAGAGAACAGCACTGCAACATGTATATTACCATATGTAAAATAGATATCCCATGCAAATTCGATGCATGAAGCAGGGCACCCAAAGCTGGTGTTCTGGGACAACCCAGAGGGATAGGGTGGAGAAGGAAGTGGAAAGAGGGTTCAGGATGGGGGGGACACGTGTATACCTGTGGCCAATTCATTTTGATATATGGCATAAACCATCATAATAATTATCCTCCAATTAAAGTTAATTAAAAAAAAAAAACAGTCCCTGCCTGACATGAATTCATATTCTAATGCGGGAAGCCAATATTTTTAAAAAAAAAACTAAAATGCAAACCAGTTGCAGTAAGAGAGGTGTATAGGCTGCTGTGCTGTACTTAGTCACTCAGTCATGTCCGATTCTTTGTGACCCCATGGACTGTAACTCTGTCCATGGGGATTCTCCATGCAGGAATACTGGAGTGGATTGTCATGCCCTCCTCCAGGGGATCTTCCCAACCCAGGGATGGAACCCAAGTCTCCCACATTGCAGGCAGATTCTTTACTGTCTCGCCACCAGGGAAACCCAAAAATACTGGAGTGGGTAGCCTATTCCTTCTCCAGGGGGTCACCTGCATTGCAGGTGGATTCTTTACCAGCTGAGCTACCAGGGAAGCCCAGAAGTGTATATACTCAAAGTATATTCAGAGGCAGCAAAACTGGGGACTCTTTCAAGTGAAGATCAATTCTTTTAGACGTTTTCAAAATCCTGCTCCAATTACCTTAAGATTTAGAAATCTTTTACCCTGCCTCTGTCATTATAGTGTCTGTCACCTTAAATTTTTATATTGTTGCAGGTTTGAAGATTTTTCTGCATTTTTTTTTCATGAATGTCTGGGTTGTGAAAATAGAAGGGTTCTACAAGATCTTCAGGAAGAAGCATGCTAGAAAGCCAACTGATGTTGGAAAAGAAAAGTTGAAATCCTTTCTGTTGAAAACATAAAGATATTAAAAACTTCTATAAAGTTTATTAAAATATGTGAGACTGATTGAGCAAAGGACAGTCATTTCATTGGAAAAGATAGCTCCTCCAGAAACATTCTCAGAGATATTTAGTAGCTTAGTGTATGGAAAAAGTTGCAGCTCAAATCAGTGATGAGAGGCTGGGTCATTCCAAAAATGGTGTTGAGTGTCATTTGCAAAGATATCCATTTTGCAGATGGGTTACCATTTGCAAAAATATGATATATCTCTCCTATCCCATATCAAATTAATTCCAGATGGACTAATAATTTAAATGTTTTCAAAAAATCCTCAAATTTCTGGAATAAAATATGGGTGGCTATTTATGCAACCTGAGTGGAGAAAAATTTCCTAAGAAGAATCACAGGGAAAGAAAGTTTAAAAGATAATGTTGACAGATTTTCTTCCATGTAAAGACAAGATGTACAGTGTCACTGAATTCGTTTGATTATTAATAGAAGCCAAGGGCAGGATAGTTCAGTAGACCCTGGGTAGATATCAATACTTTGACATTGAGAGAGTATGTGTGTGTGTGTATGGGTGTGCACATGTCTGCAAGTGTGTCTTCTCATTTTTCAACAATGCTTCTGTCAGTTCAGTTCAGTTGCTCAGTTGTGTCCAACTCTTTGCAACCCCATGGACTGCAGCACGCCAGGCCTCCCTGTCCATCACCAGCTCCTGGAGTTTACTCAAACTCATGTCCATCGAGTCAGTGATGCCATCCAGCCATCTCATCCTCTGTTGTCCCCTTCTCCTCCTGCCTTCAATTTTTCCCAGCATCAGGGTCTTTTCCAAAGAGTAGGTTCTTCCCATTAGGTGGCCAAAGTATTGGAGTTTCAGCTTCAGCATCAGTCCTCCCAATGAATATTCAGGACTGATTTCCTTTAAGATTGACTGGTTGGATCTCCTTGTAGTCCAAGGGACTCTCAAGAGTCTTCTCCAATGCCACAGTTCAAAAGCATGAATACTTCAGCGCTAAGCTTTCTTTATAGTCCAACTCTCACATCTATACATGACTACTGGAAAAACCATAGCCTTAACTAGATGAACCTTTGTTGGCAAAGTAATGTCTCTGCTTTTTAATAAGCTGTCTAGGTTGGTCATAACTTTTCTTCCAAAGAGCAAGTGTCTTTTAATTTCATGGCTGCAGTCAGCATCTGCAGTGATTTTGGAGCCCCAAAAGATAAAGTTCCTCACTATTTCATTGTTTGCTCATCTATTTTCCATGAAGTGATGGGACCAGATGCCATGATCTTAGTTTTCTGAACGCTGAGTTTTAAGCCAACTTTTTCACTCTCCTCTTTCAGTTTCATCAAGAGGCTCTTTAGGTCTTCACTTTCTGCCATAAGGGTGGGGTCCTGCATATCTGAGGTTATTGATTTTCTCCCAGCAATCTTGATTCCAGCTTGTGCTTCATCCAGCCCTGCATTTTGCATTAAGTACTCTGCATATAAGTTAAATAAGCAGGGTGACAATATACAGCCTTGATGTACTCCTTTTCCTATTTGGAACCAGTCTGTTGTTCTATCTCCAGTTCTAACTGTTGCTTCTTGACCTGCATACAGATTTCTCAAGAGGCAGGTCAGGTGGTCTGATATTCCTATCTCTTGAAGAAATTTCCACAGTTTGCTGTGATCCACACAGTCAAAGGCTTTGGTTTAGTCAATTAAGCAAAAGTAGATATTTTTCTGTAACTCTCTTGCTTTTCTCCATGATCCAACGAATGTTGGCAACTGGATCTCCGGTTCCTCTGCCTTTTCTAAATCCAGCTTGAACATCTGGAAGTTCATGATTCACATACTCTTGAAGCCTAACTTGGAGAATTTTGAGCATTGCTTTGCCAGCGTGTGAGATGAGTGCAATTGTGTGGCAGTTTGAACAGTCTTTGACATTGCCTTTCTTTGGGATTGGGATGAAAGCTGACCTTTTCCGGTGCTGTGGCCACTGCTGAGTTTTCCAGATTTGCTGGCATATTGAGTGCAGCACTTTCACAGCATCATCTTTTAGGATTTGAAATAGCTCAACTGGAATTCCATCACCTCCACTAGCTTTCCTCATAGTGATGCTTCCTAAGGTCCACTTGACTTTTCATTCCAGGATGTCTGGCTCTAGGTGAGTGATCACACCATCGTAGTTCTCTGGGTCATGAAGATCTTTTTTTGTATAGTTCTTCTGTGTATTCTTGCCATCTCTTCTTAATATCTTCTGCTTCTGTTAGGTCCATACCATTTCTGTCTTTTATTGTTCCTGTCTTTGCATGAAATGTTCCCTTGGTATCTCTAATTTTCTTGAAGCGATCTCTAGTGTTTCCCATTCCATTGTTTTCCTCTATTTCTTTGCATTGATCACGGAGGAAGGCTTTCTTATCTCTCCTTGCTGTTCTTTGGAACTCTGCATTCAAATGGGTACATCTTTCCTTTTCTCCTTTGCCTTTCATTTCTCTTCTTTTCTCAGCTATTTGTAAGGCCTCCTCAGACAACCATTTTGCCTTTTTGCATTACTTTTTCTTGGGGATGGTCTTGATCCCTGCCTCCTGTACAATGTCATGAATCTCCGTCCATAGTTCTTCAGGCACTTTGTCTATCAAATCCCTTGAATCTATTTGTCACTTCCACTGTATAATCGTTAGGAATTTGACTTAGGTCATATCTGAATGGTCTGGTGGTTTTCCCTAGTTTCTTCAATTTAAGTCTGAATTTTGCAATAAGGAGTTCATGATCTGAGCCACAGAATAATACTTGTGTATTATTGTGTAATAAAAATAGAACTGTGTTGTTTTTACAACAAATAGGGACTCAATTTTCAAAGTATTTTCCTCTTAACTAACCTCTAAAACAAGCAAAGACTAAAGTTGATATGTCTCCTGGTCATGGCTCAGATGGTGAAGAATCTGCCTGCATTCCAGGAGGCCCGAGTTTGATCCCTGGGTAGGGAAAACCCCTGTAGAAGGAAATAGCAATCCACTCCAGTATTCTTGCTTGGAGAATTCCATGGACAGAGGAGGCTGTGTCCATAGGGTCACAAAGAGTCAGACACGACTGGGTGACTAACACTTTCACATTCTTTCCTGGTCAATAATGCTCTTTCATATACATTATGATACCATTTTTCAAAATAACTCAAGTAAAGGACTTCACTTTTATCTCAATATTAGTCAATAAGGATATGGGGACTCAGAGTGGTTTAGTGACTTGCCCAACATCATACAGCAAACAAGAAGCAAAACTATGAACCAGCCCCAAATATCCAGGTTCTATCTGCTATGCACATGCCATCTCATGTTTTCCTTCACCTTTTACCTGTTGATGAACATTTAGGTGGTTTTCATGTCTTAGCTATTGTGAATAATGTTGCAATGGATATGGGGGTGTATAACTCTTCAAGATCCAGATTTCAATTCCTTTGGAAATACACCTAGAAGTGGGTTTGCTGGATCAAGTGGTAATTCTATTATTAATTTTTTGAGAAGTCTCCATATTGTCTTCTTTTTAACAATTTTTGTTTGTTTTTGACTGTGCTGGGTCTTTGTTGCTGCTCGAGGGCTTTCTCTAGTTGTGGCAAGTGGAGTGGGGGCTACTCTGTATTGAGGTGCATGGGCTTCTCCTTGTGGTGGCTTTTCTTGTTGTGGAGCATGGGTTCTAGAGTGCAGGCTCAGTAGTTCTGGCACATGGACTTAGATGTCCCATGGCATGAGGGATCTTGCTGGACCAGGTATTGAATCTGTGTCCCCTGCATTGGTACATGAATTCTTAACCACTGGACCACCAGGGAAGTCCTCCATATTGTTTTCCATAGTGGCTGCACCATTTGCCATCCCCAACAACAGTATGAAAGGGTTCTCTTTACTCTGAATCCTTGCCAACACTTGTCCTTTTCTAATAATAGCCATCCCAACAGGTTCGACATGATATCTCATTATGGTTTTGATTTGTGGAGCAAGAGGTGATGAATAAGTGTAGGGCATTGATTGTGATAATGGTTTCCTAAGTGTATACTTATCTCCATGCACCCCGACTCATATATGTTAAATAACTACAGCTTTTCTTATATGTTAGACCTCAATAAAGTAAGTTTAAGACAAATAAATAATTTAAAGGAATAGGCAATTTGAATTCATGCACAGAAAATTGTGGATTTCCCTAAGAAGCTATAAAATAAAGTCTAGAGCCATAACTCTTTATGCTAAAATATGTTTACTTTGTATTACCAATTGAAACACTTAAAATAGTTTTATTTTCTCCAAGAACCAATAGGTGGGAATAAGTTTCACATCCACTGGTTGGTTATTTTCCAATCCAAGGAGCACAAATTCTCATGAGTTACACAAGGACTGGGATGTCGTCAATTTTAAGTCGCAGTTCTAGCCTGAGCCCCCGGCATGGTAGGCACTCACAAAATAAAAATGAGTGGATGAATGCAAGCCTCCTGTTCTTAGGAAACAGAAAAATGCTTGCAATTTTATTTGGCACAATTTGCAGAAAGGGACCCTCTTTATATTAGAGTGACTGAAAATGGAAAATTGCCTAACTGTTAAGTCACAGTGGATTATTAAATGTATTATAGTCTAGACATGCTCTAGAGACAATTAAAATAACATTACAGAAGTCAACCTAACAATATATCACTTGGATGCCTTCAGTTTCAAGTAACATGAAACACTGGCTGAAACTGACTTTAAAAAGAGGGCTTTTATTTTCACACGTCAGGAAGACCAGAAGTGGGGAGGGCTATCCTTGCATATTGTGAGATGTTTAGCAGCATTGTTGATCTCAACACTAGCAGCATTTGTGACAACCAGAAATGTCTCCAGTCATTGCCAAATGTTCCCATAGAGTGGTGGAGAACCACATTAGAGGGCTATCTAATCTTCTCTTTTAAATGATACCTCTAAAGGTAAACTCATCCCAGCTCCCCATGTACCTCAAACCTTCAGTGGAGTCTATCAGACACACAGAGGATTTACCTGAGTTGTTCCTCTTGGGATATTCAAGGAGTGGGTATGTTTACCCTGAACATGATTGGGGGCTTTGAATGAAATTTCAAGGACTTAAAGGGAAGGAGAGTATTCATCAGTTGACTGATCAATCAATAGATACACACACACACACACACACATACACATACATACATAGAGAAACCAGGAAGACAGAAAAAGGCACAAGCATGCTGCCTCTCCAGCATCCATTCCTCCTCTCAATGCCTCCCTCACTGGTTATCTGACATGTGGTTTGTCTCCTCCCAGCCCTGGCTCTGAAGGATGCTAGTTGCTTAGGCAGGGTAATCCCAAGTCTCTTGTTTTAGTGATTAACTCAGGAGTGGGCCAGTCAGAGCACAGGTCAGAACTCTTGTTCAAAAGCTAAGAGAAGTGATGCTCTTTTTCCCTAGGAAGATGGACGTAAGAGACTGCAGCCCTGGTTTTGCAGGTGTGAAGAAGCCAGTCTGAAAATAGAGCCAATCAATAACAAGAGACAACCAAGAATGACAAAGACGATGAACAGAGAACTGATGAAGCCAGGTACCACACCCACACTGCCTGCCCCTGATCTTCTCATTCGTAAAAGCCCCAAAGTTCTCATTACTATTTAAGCAAGTTGGAACTGAGTTTTCCGTTGCTTGCTATAGTGGTCTTCTGACTAACATATGATAGATATGATATACTAAATAAATGCCTCTGAATATATGCATAGATGCATACATATGCATAATTGGGTAGTGAATGTGCATTCATGTGCACACATGTGTAATTTAAAGATCTAGAAGGAAAAACATCAAATGTTAATGATGACTTAGATTGCAGGGGTGCAGGCTACATTAATTTCCCCTTTGTGCTTTTCCAAATTCTCTATAAAAAACACACATTAGTTTTGCTAGCAGAAAGAAGTCAATAAGTATAATAAAGTATTTGTGGGTGAAGTGACATGATTCTGGTATTTATGTTAAACTACCTCAGCAAAGTAAAGCTCAAAATTCTCCAAACCAGGCTTCAACAATACCTAAACTATGAACTTCCAGATGTTCAAGCTGGATTTAGAAAAGGCAGAGGAACCAGAGATCAAATTGCCAACATCCGTTGGATCATCAAAAAAGCAAGAGAGTTCCAGAAAAACATCTACTTCTGCTTTATTGACTACGCCAAAGCCTTTAACTGTGTGGATCACAACAAACTGTGGGAAATTCTTCAAGAGATGGGAATACCAGACCACCTGACCTGCTTCCTGAGAAATCTGTATGCAGGTCAAGAAACACAGTTAGAACTGGACATGCAACAACAGACTAGTTCCAAATCAGGAAAGGAATATATCAAGGCTGCATATTATCACCCTGCTTATTTAACTTATATGCAAAGTACATCATGTGAAATGCTGGGCTGGATGAAGCACAAGCTGGAATCAAGATTGATGGGGAGAAATATCAATAACCTCAGATATACAGATTACACCTCCCCCCTTATGACAGAAAGTGAAGAAGAACTAAAGAGCCTCTTGATGAAAGTGAAAGAGGAGAATGAAAAAGTTGGCTTAAAACTCAGCATTCAGAAAGTTAAGATCATGGCATCTGGTCCCATCACTTCATGGAAAATAGATGGGGAAACAATGACAGACTTTATTTTTTTGGGCTCCAAAATTACTGCAGATGCTGACTGTAGCCATGAAATTAAAAGGCACTTGCTCCTTGGAAGAAAAGCTATGACCAACCTAGACAGCATATTAAAAAGCAGAGACATTACTTTGCCAACAAAGGTCAATCTGGTCAAAGCTATGGTTTTTCCAGTGGTCATGTATGGATGTGAGAGTTAGATTTAAAAAACAAAAAAACTGAGCGCTGAAGAATTGATGCTTTTGAACTGTGGTGTTGGAGAAGACTCTTGAGAGTCCCTTGGACTGGAAGGAGATCCAACCAGTCCATCCTAAAGGAAATCAGTCCTGAATATTCACTGGAAGGACTGATGCTGAAGCTGAAATTCCAATACTTTGGCCACCTGTTGTGAAGAACTGACTCATTTGAAAAGACCGTGATGCTGGGAAAGATTGAAGGCAGGAGGAGAAGGGGATGACAGAGGATGAGATGGTTGGATGGCATCACCGACTCAATGCACATGAGTTTGAGTAAACTCCGAGAATTGGTGATGGTCAGGGAGGCCTGGCATGCTGCAGTCCATGGAGTCACAAAGAGTCGGCCACGACTGAACAACTGAACTGAACCTCAGCAAAAACAAAAGGTGGAGTGAGACGAAATGAAATTGGTAAGATATTAACATTGATATTGAAGCTAGATGGCAAGTACATAAGGGTCCACTATACTATTTGTTTTTGTAATTTTGAAAATTCACATAATAAAATAATGAGAGAAGAAAAAAGGAGGGAAGAGCAAGGGAGAAGGAAGAAGGGAAGCTAATTAGTTACTTAGTTGGTTAGTTCATTGGTTAGCCAGGCTTGCTGTGTGCCATAGTTGTCACTGATGGACCTGACGGCATACGTCCATGGCCTAAAGTAGATGCTAATATTTCTTCAACTGTTTGTACAGTAGTAACGCTATAGCGCTTTGAACGTCAACCAATGTTCTGTGTCACTTGTACCTTTCATCATCAATTTTCTTCTGAAATAGAAATCCAGCAGTTAATTTTTCCTTCAACATGTACTTCATGCAATTCTTTTAAAAGCAGATTTTTAAAAATCTTGCTGCTGAAAGTATTTAATATAAAATTTTAGAAAGGTGTTAACCAATAAAAATAAAGCAGTATGCCTGATGTACCCTGTCCAGTAAGTAGCAATAACAGTACTCTCACAAGAGCACTCAGACTGTGCCCTACTATGTAGCATCTATTTCCTGCACATTTTTCGTGTTGGGTAGCTGACCTAGCATTTGCTTCGTTTTCCACAGAGGAACCAGAGAGAAATTGGTGGTCGCTGGCCTCTTGTATCTCCTATGTTGCAGCCTGGGCCCTGGCACAGCTAATGGGCACACCAAGTGACCAGCCCAGGCAGTAGTTGCCAACAGCACCCCAGACCAAGAGGATGTACTGACTGTTCTGAGCCACTCACGACCACCACACTTAGTTGTCAGTGAGCATTCTGCATGCTCTCCTTGAATAGGAGGTATTCCTTGTTGTGCTGCATCTGGAGAGAACAATGGAGAAAAAAGGCAGGAGAAGAGAACTGGATTATTTCCAGCCTTCTTGCAAAATTCCTAGCATGTTCAAGTGAGAATTCCAACCACTGTTAGAGAGCCTTGGAAGAAGTTCTTGTCTGGATGAAAAATTTTACCTAATACTCAGCTTCATTTAATGCAATCAATAATAAAACAGCTTCATTTAAACTTTTAAAAAATCAGGGAAATTACCAAACTAGACAGAAAGGTGGAATAATAGACATGAACTAAAGAGGAGAGTGAAAAAGTTGGCTTAAAGCTCAACATTCAGAAAACTAAGATCATGGCCTCTGGTCCCATCACTTCATGGCAGATGGGGAAACAGTGGAAACAGTGTCAGACTTTATTTTTTTGGGCTCCAAAATCACTGCAGATGGTGACTGCAGCCATGAAATTAAAAGACGCTTACTCCTTGGAAGGAACGTTATGACCAACCTAGATAGCACATTAAAAAGCAGAGACATTACTTTGCCAACAAAGGTCCGTCTAGTCAAGGCTATGGTTTTTCCAGTAGTCATGTAAGGATGTAAGAGTTGGACTGTGAAGAAAGTTGAGCACTGAAAAATTGATGCTTTTGAACTATGGTGTTGGAGAAGACTCTTGAGAGTCCCTTGGACTGCAAGGAGATCCAACCAGTCAATCCTAAAGGAGATCAGTCCTGAATATTCATTGGAAGGACTGATGCTGAAGCTGAAACTCCAATACTTTGACCACCTCATGCAAAGAGTTGACTCATGGAAAAGACCCTGATGGTGGGAGGGATTGGGGGCAGGAGGAGAAGGGGACGACAGAGGATGAGATGGCTGGATGGCATCACTGACTTGATGGACATGAGTTTGAGTAAACTCCGGGAGTTTGTGATGGACAGGGAGGCCTGGCGTGCTGCGATTCATGGGGTCGCAAAGAGTCAGACATGACTGAGTGACTGAACTGAACTGAACTGAAGATCACTCTGGTCAATCATGGACATGAAACATTCTCCTACTTTTTCCAACCCTGTATGGATGAGAGGGTTGGACCATAAAGAAGGCTGAGCACCTAAAAATTGATGTTTTCAAACTGTGGTGCTGGAGAAGACTCTTGAGAGTCCCTTGGACAGCAAGGAGATCAAACCAGTCAGTCCTAAAGGAAATCAACCCTGAATATTCATTGGAAGGACTGATGCTGAAACTGAAGCTCCTGGCCACCTGACGTGAAGAGCCAACTCTTTGGAAAACCCCCTGATGCTGGGAAAGGTTGAAGGCAGGAGGAGAAGGGGACAACAGAGGATGAGATGGTTGGATGGCATCACCATCTCAATGGACATGAGTTTGAGCAAACTCCGGGAGATGGTGAAGGACAGGGAAGCCTGGCGTGCTGCAGCCCATGGGGTCACAAAGAGTCAGACATGACTGAGCAACTGAACAGCAACAACAACGTTTTCTTATAATCCTTTTAGTTTCTACAAGGCTAATAGTGATGTCCTGTCTAGCATTCTTGATTTTGGAAATTTGTGTTTTCTTTCTGTTTTTCTTGGTCAGTCTAGCTAAAAGTTTGTCTTTTGTTAAATCTTTTCAAAGAACAACTTTTGGCTACATTGATTTTATCATTTTTAAGCCTGGGTTCCTATGGTCACTGCTGTGTCGGCAAAGTATAATGACCAGCCATAAGTTTATCCATGTCCCCTACCACTTTGGTAGAAACCAATGCAATAATATAAAGCAATTATCCTTCAATTAAAAGTAAAGGAATGAAAAAATAAAATAAATAAAATGAAAAATGAAATATAATTGCCAATAAAACTTGTCTATGTTAAAAATCAAATCTGCACAAATGACCTATTATTAACATTCAAGGATGATGTACAAAATGGGAGGGCTCACATAACTTGTTTACAGAATGAGCATTTTGTAAAGACTGCCAATGTCTTCAAATTGTTGTATGGGTTCAATAAAGTGAAAATCAGGATTAAAAAAAAAGTGTGATGTTCAGCCAATGATCGAAGAGAGATGGCATTCAACCACCTCAAGCCAGTAAGCCTTCTGTCCTCTGTCAGTGGATCTGTGTGTGTGGAAGGAAAGATTCAAAGATCAAGTCCTTCTCAAGTCTCCCCAGTCATCACTCTCCATGGGGTCCATTTGCATCTCCTCTGTGTTGGTCCGGACTAGGGCTGGCTTGAGCCCTTCCCTATCTTGCTATGCATCCAGGCAGCTCAGTCAGGAATATTTCATTTCACTTACCACTGTGATCGCAGACTGGAGCCACAGGCATATTCACGCAATTGCCCCTGAGACTGTCACTTCCATTGGACACCAACACCCCTATAGCCAGTGAGTGGGCTGCTTTCGACTGTGGTAGAGAAGTTGCCTGGGCTAACCTGGCAAAACCCGACCCCTGCAGAACCTCCGTGTGGATCCAGCTTGGAGTGGGGTGAAGGGGAAATAGAGATTCCTAGGCCAGAACATCACAGGTTCCTGTATTTCCTTTTTCTTTTTCTCTTTTAGGTGTTAGGAAACAGTGCATGTGTTTTGTTTTGTTATTGTTTTTGGCTTCATGCAGACTGTCTCTAGTTACGGCCAGTGGGGGTGCCTATTCTTCCTGAAGGTGCTCGGCCTTATTCTGGTGGCTTCTCTCGTTGTAGAGCATCGGCGCACAGGCTTCAGTAGCTGCGGATCCCAGGCTCTAGAGCATAGCCTCAACAGTCTGTGGCACGCAGGCTTAGTTACTTAGAGGCATGTGGGATCTTCCCCATCCAGGGTAACACATGTCCCCTGCATGGGCAGGCAGACTCTCAAACCACTAGACCACTGGGGAAGTCCAGATTCCTGTATTTCTTAACCAAGGTTTAGCTATGCTTCAAGCATAAATGCTACTCAGATTCTTTATTTCTGTGATTGGTCTCTGAGCCCTGAATGAGTTTGTTTGTTTGCTTTTCCAATTTGTCCATGCCCGTAATTGCTTTTTAGGGACAAAATTTGCCGCTCAAAAATTTGTCTCCCAGCCATAGCCAGGAGGAGCCAGTAACTTAGTCTTGAATAATACAGAAAGAATGTACCTAAACCTTAAACTTTTAATTATAGCTCTATACATTCTCCTATTTTTACTGCTTGCATCTATTCTACATAATTGTAAACAGGTAGGCTGCAGTCCATGGGATCGCAAAGAGTTGGACACGACTGAGTGACTTCACTTACTTACTTACTTAAGTAGTATATACATATTTTTTTAATTTTTTAACTTATTATTTTATAGATTCATTTCATTGGCATAACTCACAGAATACCATCCTGTTCACATTCCTCTAAAATAGTACGCTTTTAAAAGTCTGCAAGCACACGATCCTTTCAATTTTGTATGTGGATTTGGAAGCCAACTTTGTTCTTTCCAGGTTGCTTACATAGCTGTTCGTAAGCTTTGTGAAATAAATATTCTTGTCACTGTCTCAGTGGCTTCTTATAGATTCAAAGAGAGTAATCTCTTACAGATTGTAAAGCAATTCTAATGTACAGAACATATTCTTGACAGGCCTTAAGACCCACACACTTACCATGGTAGTGAGTAACTGCAATATTTATAAAGCCACATTACAGCATGTCATGGTGATTTATAATGGTTTGCATATTTGGCAACCTATGCTGGATTCAGACTTTCATAATATACCTTGCTCTTTCTATAAATTCTACCTGTCATTCATATATTTAGCTTTATTTATATATATTTGTATCTATTCACCTATATATAATTAAAGTGAATTGAAATTACTGACATCTATAGTCAATATTTTATGACAGTCCTGGAGATAGCCAGATACATTCTAGGTATCACAAAACCAAATGTGATCATTATAGTATAACTGTTAACATTTCTGAGTTTCAAGCTATGCTAATCTTATATTGGATAAAAAAAAAAAAAAAAAAAAAAAAAAAACGCTTTCAACCAAAAAGTGCCTAGAACGAGAATTTCCTATTCCCTAAAATTTCATGAAATAATGTATTTCCAAAACTATTAATTCTCCACCTCACACTTATTATTGAACATACTAAAGTCATTGTGCCTTACGTTCTATTTTCCACTCTATTACAGCATAAATCAAATTGATTTGGTGTGGCCCTAGTGGTAGCACACAATAATGTACCAGAAAAAAGAGTGTTTTAGGAAAAAGCAAAGAGAAACATGAAGAGGTGAGGGTTTTTCTTTTAAATCCATATGCAGTAATAAATATATCCATGCTGCCTATGGATTTTACAGAAATTTTTTAAAAGGCTCTTTATGAAATTCATGTCTTAGTCTTCTAAACATATTTCATTAGTGAACAGCTGTTCAAGGTTAACCAAAATAAATCCTTACAGTAATTTAATACATTGGTTCCTCCACATCAGCATGTTGTAGGCCTCATTTAGGTTTTTTTCAAAAATCAATTACATTGATAGTGGATAAGAGATACGACTTGTGGGCGGTTCCTATGAAACTGAAGAATTGACCACAAAGTCTATAAGAACCAGCCCATGAAATGTGGATAGAAAACACGGAATCTGACCATGAGAGCTACGTTTCCTCCCGTGCTGGGTGCGGGTACCAGGCACTTGGGGTGGGAGGGACCAAGCATAGATCCAGGCACCCACTAAAGCTGCACACAGGGGCCGAGCAAAGGAGGCAGAGAACTGGGCAGAGAAACTGAGTGCATTTGAACCTTGAAGAGAAAAAATTGTAGGGAGATGTGAGAGCAGTCTTTGAATATTTGATGTGTGGTTGTGGCAGGCTCTGTTCTCTGACCTCCCCATTCTCCATTCTCTACAGTCTACCTCCTTCCTTCCTGCTCACCAAACAGATTCATTTAGGGTGCCACAGAGACCCCTAGATCTCAGGAAGACAAGGCCCTACCCATGCCCCAGGTGGCATCATGATGAGTCTAAAATTACCCGCCAGAGTAAGAATTCCCCATGGCCAGTGATCAGTCTAGGGGTGACCATGAACCCAATCCTGGCTAAGGAGAAAGATGAATCAGTCTTTCAGGCTTTCCTCACCTTCTAAGAAGGAAAGAGTTGAGTGGCATGCCTTTTACTTCCCCGATGGCTCAGTGGGTAGGTAAAGAATCTGCCTGCAATGCAGGAGATACAGGATACTCGGTTTGATCCCTGGGTTGGGAAGGTCCCCTGGAGGAGAAAATGGCAACCTACTTCAGTATTCTTGCCTGGAGAATCCCATGGATAGAGGAGCCTGGTGGGCTGCAATCCAAAGTTTCTCAAAGAGTCAGACACGATTGAAGTGACCAAGCACTAATTCTTTCTTTTTTCCTATCAGAAGGATACAGCAGAAATCGCACTAAGAATAGCAAGGTGGAAAGATAGAAAACCCTTGTATACTTGAGAGCTCCACCACCTGGACTGTCTACCTGCAGATATTTAGCTTTGTGAGGAAAACAAGCTCCTATTTGTTAATCACACTAGTTTGGCATTCTGTTCATTGAAGCCAAACACACTTCTAGCTTTCATGGGAAGAAAACACATTTGCTGTTCACATTCTAGAAGGCAAAACTGAAACCACAGAGTGCCAGTTACAAAATGGAAGGTTTAGGGTCCGTACCATAAATCATTTTCTGGCAAGTAAGATCGCTGGAAAACAAGGTCGCCCATGGAATCAATGATCCCCCATCACAAACACGGTCTAGGAGAAGGTGACTGACTGCCCAAGAAGAGTACTAAAGAAAGAATTTCTGTATAAGTTGGGAGATTTTGAGGTCCCTTTGCATTCTAATTACTATACTATGGCTTTATAGTTGAAAAAGACACCACTGATATTCACTAATCACATATGAGCAAACTCATTTTTTAAAAATGACAGATTACCAGGTTTTTTTTTTAGATTGTTCAGGATTAAGAACAATGGCTTCTTGATATCTGGTCTCTCCGTATTTGAAAATATGCAGGTTTGTTCCAAGGTACTTTCTTCTTGGCATTTGCGTTGAACCAGTCAAATAGTGGTCCAAGATTTGTTGCAGTGGATTGTTTTTAAAAACCAACTGTTTGAATAAGACTCTTCTAGTCAAATTCCCATTGTGAGGGCACTGTTCTGTTCTGAATGAGTCACCTCATTTCTGATTGCTGAATGCCAAACGGGCTCGTCTTCAGTGGTAGCATCTCCTCGCCAGCTCCCAGCCCCAGATACACTGTACGTGACTGTGCAGGGCTCCGAAGAGCCTGTTAGCTTCTTCCTTCAACCATGTTTCAGGATGCCCTGAGCAGTTACTTCCATATAATATGACTCAGGCTCTGCACATGGTCTACAGGGCAGAGGCAGCATTTTTTCCTTCATTGGGGTGTAGTTGCTTTATGATGTTGTGTTAGTTTCTGTTATACAAAAAAGTGAGCCAACCCCACATGTGTGTGTGTATATATATATACAAACACTTGGACCTCCCTCC
This sequence comes from Cervus elaphus, assembly GCF_910594005.1. Classification (NCBI taxonomy): domain Eukaryota; kingdom Metazoa; phylum Chordata; class Mammalia; order Artiodactyla; family Cervidae; genus Cervus; species Cervus elaphus. The sequence goes on from NC_057841.1 coordinate 37,278,115, forward strand.
CACCCTTCTAGGTCACCACAGAGCATTGAGCTGATTTCCTGTGCTGTACCGCAGGTTTCCACTAGCTACTTGTTTTATACACGGTACTGCACGAAAGTCAATCCCAATCTCCCAGTTAATCCCATCCTCCCTCCCTCCCTCTGTGTCCACACATCCATTCTCTATACCTGCATCTCTATTCCTGCCCTGCAAATAGGCTCACCATTTTCTTACAGTCCACATACATGCGTTAATATATATTTGTTTTTTTCTCTTTCTGACTTACTTCACTCTGTATGACAGACTCTAGGTCCATCCATGTCTCTACAAATGATCTGATTTTGTTCCTTTTTATGGCTATGGCTGAGTAATATTCCATTGTGTATATACGCTGTTGGTGGGAATGTAAATTGCTGCAGCCACTATGGAGAACAGTAGGGAGGCTCCTTAAAAAAACTAAAAATAGTGAAGTAATTAGCCGCCAACTAATAAAAAAAAAAAAAAACTAAAAATAGAAATACCATATGACCCAGCAATCCCACTCCTGGATATATACTCTGCTGCTGCTGCTGCTAAGTCGCTTCAGTCGTGTCCGACTCTGTGCAAACCATAATTCAGAGGCAACATTTTAATGCCACAATCTGGTTACTTTCTGGAAATTCATTGTGGATTAATTTAATGTTAAGTTTGACTTACAAGATGTGACACTGAGAAAATCATTCATGAACTTGTAATTTTGAGAACATATCTATACTCGGCTCTCACAATGTTTACTGAGCACCAACTGTGGAAAGGGTGATTCTTTGCAAAAATTCAGAAACAACTGAAATAGAAAGAACTCTAGAATAAGGAAGATGAGAGAAGTAGCAGCAATGATGCCTTTTATGTGTTTGCAACACTTTTCGTTTGTCAGAACAGACTTTATTGTTCCAATTTTAAAGATGAGGAAGTTGAGGCTCAGAGGCATACAAATAATTAACTACAAACTGGCCAAATGAAACAGTGCCATTTAGAGGTACAGGCCCTCTACCTCTTATCTGAAATCTTGGGGTCACTTGCGTGTAGGAACTTTTCAGACTCTAAAGAGATAATGGCATATATGTAAGGGTTCTTAACCACTGTGCTTCTCTTGTGGCTCAGCTGGTGAAGAATCTGCCTGCAGTGTGGGAGACCTGGGTCGATCCCTGGGTTGGGAAGATCCCCTGGAGAAGGGAAGGCTGCCCACTCCAGTATTCTGGCCTGGAGAATTCCATGGACTATATAGTCCATGGGGTCGCAAAGAGTCGGACAGGACTGAGCAACTTTCACTTTTTCTTTACCACTGGCGCCACCTGGGAAGCCCAACGGCCTATTTATTAACTGACACCCACATCAGAGTCTGGGCATCCCTCTGTCATCAAATACATTGTGTTCCTGCAGCAAAAATGTATGAATATTCAAATTAGTGAGGCAGCAACTATAAAGGGCTTCGGATCAGTTAGGTCAGGTTTGGCAGCCAAGTAACTTACATAAAAATTTTCCATTTTCGGAGTTAAATTTTGGATTTCAGAAGTTGAGAGAGGGATCCATGGGCCTGTTCCAGCAGCAGAAAGCTAGTCCATTGGGGATGGAGAACTGAGTCATGGGAGAGTTCATGGGGATGTGACATTGCAGCCAGACCTTAAAAAACTAGTGGAGTTTCAAAAGCCAAAGATGTCATTCAGTAATCTACATCTTCTATAAAGCAAATCAACAAGTACTAAATGGGAGAGGTGAAGAAAAAATTAAACATTAATTAATTAAATTAGAGTGACTTCCCTAGTGGTCCAGTGGTTAAGACTCCATGTTCCTAGTGCAGAGGGCACAGGTTCGATCCTTGGTTGGGGAACTAAGATCTCTCAGGCGGAACAGCATGGCCTAAAAAATAGTAATAATAATAAAATAAATAAACAGGAGAGGTGGTGCAGGAGAAGCACTTCCAGCCATCTTACCCCAGTTCCAGATGATGCGGGCACAGCCCTCAAAGGCTTCATAACCCCCGGGGGTGTGTCCGACTTGCAGGTCTTCCCAGGCTTCTCCCACTTTTAGCACCAAGAGTCCTGTGCCCAGAGAAACCTCCGAGCTCCAGATACACAAGGATGGATGGTGATCCAGCAGCCCCAGGGTCTGTTTTCTCTGTTGATAAAGGTCTCATTTAACAGAGCTCAGAGTTGCCTTTTGATCTGTGCCACTCACCACAGCCCTCCGTGGTGCAGGCTCCAAGGCGCTGGACTTTCCCGAGTGAGTCCTGGGCCAGTCCTGGAGCAGCCAGACCCAGAGTCTACCAACAAGAACATGAGGACTTTAAATATAGAACTTGGAAATAGCAGCATTTTTTTTCCTTAATAAATTTTATTGGCGTCTAGTTGATTTACAGTGTTGTGTTAGTTTCCGCTCTACAGCAAAGTGAGTCAGTCACACACATACGTGTGTGTGTGTGTGTGTGTGTGTGTGTGTGTGTGTGTGTGTGTGTGAGTCATTCGGTCGTGTCCGAATCTCTGTGACCCCATGGACTGTAGCCTGCCAGGATCCTCTGTCCATGGAATTCTCCAGACAAGAAGAATGGAGTGGGTTTCCATTCCCTTCTCCAGGGAATCTTCCTGACCCAGGGATCAAACCCTGGGCGGGTCTCCTGCATGGCAGGCGGATTCTTTACCATCTGAGCCCCAGGGAAGCCCTACACGTACATATATCCACTCTTTTTTAGATTCTTTTTTTGTTTGTTTTGTTTTTCATTTATTTTTATTAGTTGGAGGCTAACTACTTTACAATATTGTAGTTCTTTTCCCATATAGGCCATTATAGAATACTGAGTAGAATTCCCTATGCTATCAAGTAGGTCCTTACATTTTAAGTCACATTTTTTTCTGTATAAATAATTTATTCTTGGTAAGGAGACTCTCCATTTGAATAACACCTAGATGGGTTATTGAGAAAAATTTTGCTGCTGGTTGACACAAAAGCATCAAGAAAGGCAGCAAATCCACACCAACAAAGCAAACTTCAGTAGAAAAACTGAAGGTTTGGGAATATCCAGATGTTTAGTGTCCTGCGGTTGCGGCCTCGACGTTGATCGTTCAGAATTAAGCTGAGGGGCTGAGGTAATGTTCTTAGAGAATTTCACACACAAAAATGTAAAGCTGGATTTAATATAACAAAATGATAAAAGCCAAGTCCAGATAAAATTTTCTCCAGAAGAAGCAAACATGCCGGAACAACTTGGCTAACACCTATCGGTAGTCACTAGGATAATACTAATTACCACCAAGTGGTTTCATTTCCTCGTATTAATAGGGTATCGTGTGGTGTTTCCTGTGTCTGGTTTCCCAGAGCATGGACTAAGAACTGTCACTACATTCTACACACACCCTCCTGGAGCCGGCACAGGGCCACCTCCCAGGGCCCCAACACCGACAGGACAGAGTCCGGCCAAACTCCTCCCAGATCCTACAGGGCCTCACAGAGCATGCTGATAGGAGCCCTTCTAATTCCAGTGGTTACCACTGCACATACCCTTTAAGTGACACCACCATTATTTACAAATGAGGGTGTGTCTGCCTTAAGACATTTTTGTCATTTTCAGAAATAAGCATAACCATGACCTTGGGCAACACAAATAAGAAAAATTGAGAGAAGATATAATATCTATGAACAAAGCAGGCTTTTACAAAATCTGGTGTATTGGGCACCAAATCATTTTCAAGAAGAGAATTGGTGATATAGGGCCAATTCAATGAGAAAGGGAAGAAAATAGGAAACAAAGACCTAATATATTACAAAATAACTAAGACATTCATAATAGTTGCAATAAAAAATAAAGTTGCCGTCTAAATCATATCCATGGGACTCTTTCCCAGCTTCAAGGAAAGAACCTCTCCCAGCCCCTCCCCACACGATAAAATGTGCTGTGCCCAGTCATTCAGTCATGGACTATAACTCTCCAGGCTCCTCTGTTCATGGGATTCTCCAGGCAAGAATACTGGAGTGAGTTGCCATTTTCTCCTCCAAGGGATCTTCCCAACCCAGGGATTGAACCAGTGACTCCTGCATTTCCTGCATTGGCAGGTAGATTCTTTACCACTGAGCTACCTGGGAAACTCCAGTGATAAAAATAGTAAATGTCAAAAAGATTATTTATTGTCTTGTCCATGCACTCATTCATATATTTATTTAACAAATATTTACTCAGAGACTTCTATGTGTCAGAAGCAAGCATGGAGTGTTAAAATTACAAAAACTTCACACTCCAGCAGGAGAGACAATCGAATAAAGATGATCATGGAATAAACGGGTGAGTGATCCAAGTTAAATTAATAACAGCCTTTCCCATTTGGAGATAACTTTATAGTTTACAAGATTCTTTCACATCTTTTTGTATCTTTCTGCATCATTACATTCAAGGCATGTCTCTCATAAACAGAATATGGTTGGGCATATTCTTCAATACAATCTGAGATTTCCTGTCTGTTAACTGAAGAATTTGTTTACTGATACTTTGACTTACTTCTATCATTTTATTTTGTGTTTTCTATGACCACATTTCTTGCTTCTACTTTCCATGTTCCTGTCTTGTACTGGATCAAGCTTTATTTATTCTACTTTGTTTCCTTTTACTGATGTGAAGTTATCAATTATATTTCTATTATTTTATTGCTGTTTTGCTGCTGTGTTGTACTCAGTTATGTCTGATTCTTTTCAACTCCCTGGACAAAGCAAAAAGTACACACCTCTCCTGCCAGCCATGTTCTTATCTTGGGTCTTAATTCCACTTCATTTTTAACTTTCTCCCATTAGCCAGCCCTATTGCTCCTGGTTTGGGGTTGTTGTTCTTTTTACATCAATGCCTATTTATCTGACAAATACATTTACTAATGTCTTGGTTCTCCATTGGTATCAATTTCTTTCTTACTAAAACACAAACTACCCTGAAAACTGATTCTTAGATGAACATTTTCCTGGTTTTATTCCCAAACTTCATAAAACTTGTGTATTGCCAAATACAAGGTGGTGGATTTTGGGGGTTTTTTTTGCTAGTGTTTTTATAGAAAAAAAATGTATGTACATCTCGAAATCTAACTAACATTTTAAATAAAGCGATGTGAAAGAAGAATCTGGAGTTTTATCTCAAATTCAGTTGGTAGAATCATATAAGGATAGCTGTTCAGAATGGCCCAAAAAAAAAAAAAAAAAAATGAACAAACAAAAAGAATTGGGACTTCCCTGGCGGTCCAGTGATTGAGATTCTGTCCTTCATAGCAAGAGGCATGGGTTCAATCTCCACTAGGCAAAGTAAAGAACAAACAAACAAAAAATCATGTGAGGGCATACTGAAAAGTCAGCAAAGTGTATGTCAATATGTTATGGGCACTAAAGAAATGCATTACAGTGTGGTTCCAAACAGGTGTTTTTTAAGAGCCATACTCAATACTCTGTAATCAGCAAGTGATGCTTTAAGGGTTTGTCTATTCAAGCATTTGATGATGACTATAGGTCAATGTTTTGCTTTCTTTGCTTGTATTTTAGGAAGTAGTTAGTAGTTTGGGAGTGGCATATATTAATAATAAACTAGAATTTTTCCCATTTCACATAGTGGGAAATAGGCTTGGTAGGATTTTCATTTAGAATGTCTGGTTTTTAGGAAAAACATTGCCAGATTGAAGTGGGTGATGCATGTACATTTTTAAGGAGCTCTGTGCACGTTATCTGTATTGTCTTCATTCTACTTTCACTTCTGCATAACTTAGCTGGGTACTCATTCTAAGGTGACTGTTTTGCCATCCATAATTTAACAATATTATTCCACCACCTTTTGGTATTATATCTGAGAATTCTATTCCCAACCGCTCACCATTCCTTGGTAGGTAATCTGTCTTCCCCCCCCCGGATTATTTTAATACTTTTGTTGGTTACTGGATATTGTGCAGTTGCTGCTGTGATGCACTTATGTCTAGATATCTATTTATAGTATTCTGCTCAGGGTCCATCCAGTCATTCAGTATATACTGATTGTGCACTTACTACATGCCAGGTCCAAGCACTGGGGATCAGCAGAAAGCAATCCAGACAAAGTCCTTGTGTTCATGAAGCTTACTTTCTGGTGGGAGGAAACAGGAATTAAACAACGGTCCCAGACAAATACATTATGTCTGGTAGTGATAAGTGCTATGGAGAAAAATTAATTAGGGTATGAGGGTAGTGAGTTCTGGGGAAGCAGTATATAAGGAATCAGGAAGCTCTCTTTGACTAAATGACATTTAAGTAGATACTGAAAAAACTAAGGACGTCAGTTATGGAAATATCTGGGAAGAGCATTGTGACAGAGGATACAGTATAAGCAAGAGCCCTGAAGTCAGAGCACGCCTGGTGTGTAGTCAAGAAACAGCGCAGAGCTGGACAGAAGTGAGAGAGAGAGAGAGGCAGTGGATCAGGTCAGGCAAACAGGGCGTGGGTGGTGTGCCTGAACGCTGCCATCCGTTGTCAGGACTTTGGGAAAGCTCTGTGAAGCCACCACAGCCTTCAACAACAGAATGCAATGCATGTCTAAAAGCCTCACTCAGTCTGCTGTCTGGAGAACAAGACATTGTATGGTGTAGAGAAGCAAGGATGGAAGCAGGATGACCAAGTAGCAGGCCATTGTAGTGGTCCAGAAGAAACATGACGGGGATCTGAATGGTGGCCAGAGTGGTGGAGGTGTTGAGAACCGGTCAAATTCTGGAGCTATTTTGAGGGTAGAATGACAACATTTGCTGGATTCATGGTGGGCTATGAGATAAAAAGATACAAAGATCATACCAAATTTTATGAACCAAGTAACTGAAACAATGGAATAGGCATTTTTCTAAGATGGGAAATTTTTAAGTGGAACAGTTTAGCAGGGCAGGGGAAATCAAGAGCTTCCTTTTGAATACTCTGTTTGAGGAGTCTATTAGACATCCAAGTAGAGCTCTAGAATAGGAATATAGGATATAGAAACTTGCCAAGTTCAGAGAAGAAGTGCAAACTGGAGGTGTAAGCTCGGGGAGTCACCAGCATTTACTACTTGCAGTCACATGCGGGGCGATGGGATTGCATTAGAGAACCAAAAAAGACTAAGCCTCTGATGAATCCACCAATTCAGGTCAGGAGATGAAAAGGATCTAGTAGAGGATATTGGGAAGGACCAACCAGAGCAGTACGAGAAAAACCAAGAGAGAGTGTTTTCTTAGGAGCTGAGTGAAGAAGGGGTTTCAAAGAGCAGGGAGCCATGGACTGGGTCAAATGCTGCTGATCACGCATGTGCGGATTGGGACTGCACGCTTGGATTTAGTAACTGTGGAGCTTCTGGGTGACCCTTGGGTGGACGAATGGAGATGAAATTCTGATTTGAGGGGCTCCAGGAAACACTAGGAGGGGAGAGAGTGTAGATGGGGCACACAGGCCACACATTGAATGAGTGTTGCTGTGAAAAGAACAGAGACATAGAAGAGCATCTGGAGGAGGGTGGGGGACAAGAGAAGTTTGTTTTCTTTTACCACAACATGTTATTGCAATGTGTTTGCTGACAGTAGTAAGACTGTCTAGAAGGAAACATTAATTAGTGATTGGGAGCAAAGAGGAGAGAGAGAACAATTGCTGAAGGGAGATTGTGATGCTTGGTTCTGTGGACTCGATTTTTACTTCATTTCGAAAAAATGACCAGCTTCTGCATCTTCAAATATTACATCTCTGATTCTTGAAATACCTTCATTCCACAACCTGTAATTGGATATGCTTTAGGTCTCCTTAGTCCAGTGTCCATATCACTAAACCCTTCTTCAAGTTTACATTTCCATTTCTGTACAATATTCCAGGCAATGTCTTCAACTCTACCTTTGAGTTAAATAATTCTCCCTTTGACTATAACTAATTTGTTCTTTGACCCAGCCATTGAATTAGCCATTGAATTCTAAATTTCTATATTTTCCATTTTTATAGTTTCTATTTTATTATTTTTCAAATCTACTTATTCTTTTCTTAAAAGGTCATTTCTTTCTTACTATTTTGATAATTAATTTCTATTCATTTTAAACATTTTATTTTATGTCTCCTTTGGATTGTTTCATTGTCCCAGTTTCTTGGGAGCCAGTATTCCTATTTGTCACATCCAGAGACTTTGCATCCTGGTGGCTATGTTTCTTGTGGAATTTGTGGCTTGTTTTTTCTGGCTTGTCTTCAGCCAAAGTTGTTTTTCAGTAGAAGTTCTATACACCTTTACTTGGGCGAAGGCCCTTTGAGGAAATATTTATCATTGCTTCTATTAAACCAGAGTTTTTAGTCTGAGCCTAAGACACTGTTTTTATAGCCCCCTCTGGAAGGTCAGTTGCCCTTTGAATATCCCACATTGAGACCCCTCTTCCCAGTCCTCAAGGCCATGCCTTGTCACCATGTAATATCCTCGGTGCCCAACTACTGAGATGACACCCATGTCCATTATGCCCACGGGTCATCTTAGCACGGCTATATTAATAGCTCCCTTGTCTCTGAGCTCCTCTTTTGTTTTTGAAACCCAAGGCTTTCCCTTTCCTTCCAGTTCAATTACACATTTTAAAGGATTTTCTGAATACTTTTTTCACCTAACGTTTTTGCTTTTGCCATAGGAGAAATGCCCACATAGGGCCACTCTACCAAATACAGCAAACTCAGAAGTCCAGCATAAAAGGCTGGTCCTAGAGCACTCAGACTAAACCCAGAATTGAAGTCAGCCTCCAAAGTCTTCTCAACCCAGGAAATAACTACCCATTTGTCAGAGTTAATATGGGAAATGGAAACTTCCTCCATTCCAGTGATACTACAGAAAGAGCAATTACTTTTTTCTCCCTTGGGCAATTCAGGAGAGATTCAATGACAGATCTCCATTGATCCATAGAGAGAATTCTTGATTCACAGCCTTTAGTCATATATATATTTTTTCAAACTAGGGGAGTGTCTAAATGAGGATCAAAATAACAGTAAGGAGGGACATGCCCTGCATTGTACAGACTCATGCACTGTGGACTAGGCTGCCTGCTTTCTCCAGCATGCTCAGACTTCGTGAAAACAGAAAACTAATCTGCCTTGGAAATTTCAAAACGGAGGATGCTGGACTTTTATGCAGGAAAAACTCAGCATTTTTTAAACACTTGGAGCATAGGAAGTTATTGATTTTGCAGATTTTATTATTTTTATTTTTTAATAGATGGCCTTCAATGTACTGAAGAAACTTAGGTTAAGAAGTTACATGATCGGTAATACTCCTATATTTTTATCAGTCAGTATAATATGGAGATAGAAATTGCCCACTAATCTTCTCTGTTGGTATTTTAAAATCTGGGACAGAAGTTTCACTTTGCAACATAGATAATCCCATTCTGTTCTCTTTAATATATTTCCAGCCCTACTTATAACTCGAGTTTTACTGAAGTGGAAATGTCATTAGAGGCTAAAACATTATGTTAAATAATCAACATGCAAAATAATCTTAATAATAATAATAATTCAATAATAACATGTAAAACAAAAGCATTATTTATTTTTAATTACCTAAAACTACAAGCTATTAAAGATCATAAATATGAAGACTGTACAAACGTGAAAAAAATATAAAAAATCTTAAATAAGTTTATGAGAATAGGTGCAAAAATGTCCTCTGTCCACTGTGATGTACTAAATAAAAATAAAATAACACTAAAACGTTATTACAGAATGAGAAAAAGGTAAGCCTCAAAATTATACTTCTCTTGCAATCATCTAAAAAAATCTATGTTTAAAAATCAATAAAAAATAAATATCAGTAAGTAGAAATATAGTTTGAAAATGTATTTTAAATAAAATTGTGTTAATTAAAAAATGTTCTTGAGGGGACATATGTACACCTAAGGCTGATTCATGTTGATGTTTGACAGAAAAAAAAAAATTCTATAAAGAAATTATCCTTCAATTAAAAATAAATACATTTAAAAAAAATTTTTAAATATATTCATGGGAATTCTCTGGTGGTCCACTTGTTAGAACTCCACACTTTCACTGCTGAGGGCCCAAATTCAATCTCTGGTTGGGGAACTAAGATCTTGAGAGCCATGCACAGTAGCCAATATATATACATATATATGTGTGTATATATATATATACATATATATATAATAGCTTTCAAATATATATAATAAATATAATAATATAATAATAATATAACTTTTAATATATATAATATATATATTAATTCTAAGAATGTATATATATATACACATATATATACATTCTAACAGGTATATATACATTCTTAAAACTAATATATATATTATATATACCTTAAAACTTATTATATTTATATATAAATATATATATACATTATTAAAACTATTGACTATAGGAAATGTATCAAATGGTAATAGTGGTTCTCTAGGGGCATTTTTTTTTTCTTTTTGCTTGCCTGTTTTGCCTATATTTTCTTTCATGAGCTTGATTATTTGAAAACTTTTCTCAATGGCAAAAAGTCTGTTTGCAGCAGAGGGCATCTATACTATATGTGTGTGCTGTGCTTACTCCTTTCATTCATGCCCGACTTTTTGCAATCCCATGGACTGTAGCCCACCAGGCTCCTCTGTCCATAGGATTCTCCAGGCAAGAAATCTGGAGTGGGTAGCCAACCCCTTCTCCAGGGGATCTTTCTGATCCAGGGATTGAACCCAGGTATCTTGCATTGGCAGGTGGATTCTTTACCATCTGAGTCACTGGGCAAGCTCCTAGTTGGACTTATTCAGTGTGAGTGGTTCATCCTTACCTGCAGTAGTCCTGCATGTTCTGATATTGCTTTCAGACTCCTGGCCCAGCGCTGCTCCGTTAGGAGAAGTATCATCTGTGAGAAGCAGGGTGACTCTGGTGCTGGCTTTTCTCCAAACCCGTTACCTTCTCTCCTGGCAGCAACTAGATGTCTTCCCAGCACCTGCCACAGGAAGGTGTATACCTGTGATGACTACTAAACAACGGATCCTAGCAGAAGCAGCAGGTACCATTTCCAGAAAGGCCACAACAGCCTTTCCATGTGGGATGCTGCAGGCTCGTTTCCTTCTGCCAGCTTCATGGAGATGAGCTCAGTGACCCTGGAGGCCTTGTGAACCATAAGCCCCAGAGTGACAGGGCACACAGTCCACCCACCTTTGCAGCTTGGAGAAGAGATACTCATTTTCACTCTGGTGTGAGCAAGACATTAAGTTCTTACTGTGTTAATCTCCTGAGATGGGAGTGTTTCCATATAAAAAAAAAAAAAGAAAAAAAGAAATGCTCAACTAAAGGATAGAGATGAGGGATGACAATGAATTCAGTCTTGAAAGTACAATAAAAGTCAGATTTGAATAATTGGACCTCTGCAGCTATCCCACATCAGTGGTGTTTATATAAGAGTAGTTTCCTGTGAAGTCTTTAGCAACTCATGAATCACAGTGCTTATCCTCACCCAGAGACAGCTATGGGGACAAAGGAAAGCGTCTGAGAAGGGAGTAAACCCCCAGGGGCCCCCATGCTCACGATTCAACCTCAATCCTCCCCGAGGGAGCTGTGGGAACAAGTAGAATATCATCCCCAGGTGTGAGGAAGTTCCCTGCTATCTTTACTTCACCCCAATACTCAGATATTACCAGAAGCCCGCCATTCTTAGACTCATCCCGCACTAAATATCTGACAACCTCGAGCAGCCTGTGTGTGCTGAGACTATAGCGGAGACGTACCCGCACGGCCGTCAGAAAACGTGGGTCCCAGGCCCCACAGATCAACAACTCCAAAGCTTGCACAAAGCCCCTAAATCTCCCCCTGTTTTCCATCTGCCAAACAGACGTCAAGTAGATTATGGGCCACTTACCTCACGGAGCTGTTGTGAAGGGCAAAGTGAGATCATAGGCTTAAATAAGATGCAAGGTATTGTATTTATTTCTAGAACTGGCAGAAATACAAAACTCAGCGACTTCCTAGCCTCAAGGAAGTTGCCTGAATACTGTTTCATATGGACTTCTAGCCCAAGGATTTTGAAGATCCCTCAAATGCTTCCTTGTTCTGTCTAAATGAGCCAGCGATGGTCCATGTCTTTGGTTAATGAGAGCTTAATATAAGTCTGGGAGCTTCCCCAGTGGCTCAGGCAGTAAAGAATCCACCTGCCAATGCAGGAGATCTGAGTTCGATCTCTGGGTGAGGAAGATCCCCTGGAGAAGGGAATGTTTACCCACTCCAGTATTCTTGCCTGGAGAATCCCAAGAACAGTGGAGCCTGGTGGGCTATGGTCCATGGGGTCAAACAGAGTTGGACACAAACGAGCAACTAAGTGTGCAAGCATGCATGCACACACACACACATATTCTGGGACCTTGCTTTAAATAGTTACAAATTCATGTCATCTGGATTAATCCACCACTGCATTGGATTGGAATATACAGTAGTTACCATGTTAATAAATCTTCAGCAAAGTATTTCCTGGTCTTACTTAACATCCTTATTTAACAGATTCTTTACAATCTGAGCCACCAGGAAAGTCTATTTAATGTCCAGGGAACATCATACATGTCTCAGAGGTTAGAATGGCACGTCTCTTCCCCTGAATCACCTTGTTGCTCTTACACATCATTCTTCTCTATCATGTTCTTTGGCTCTACTGTAACACAATGTCCCCAAGACCTAAAACTGTTCAGCTCACCCACGTCACTGAGAGGCCAGATTTGCAAGGACGCTTGCAGGGGAATGCAGGAAGTTCAAATTTGGCTGTGCTAATCAGTGCATTTAGAAGAACACCGGTTCATGGTCACATTCGGTACAGCTGCTTGATGTATTAACTCGCATTCAGGAGTCCAAAATTTCATGTGTGGCCGCTTCCTGTTTCCAGTTTTGAAAGGACTCATCAGATTTCTGTGCAACTGCACAACAGCAGCTGGTGAAGCGGCCAGCAAACCCTCTTGGCTGTTTGAAGGTTGGACACAAGATGTTTGCTCACCCTGAGCTTCTTTAAGACTCTGGCAAGCAGATAGATGAGCCGGCATGTGGAAGACATCTCTTCTCTGGGTTGAAGTCCCTCACAGGAGAGTGGGACACTGAACTTGAGGTTGACTCCCAGGGGGCCTGTCTTAGTGAGTGTTATCTCATAACGGTCGCGATCTGAAACTGCACGCTGCTCTCCAGGGGAACTTAGAGAGGACATGATTTGATGCCTAAACTTGGTGCTATTCCATGATGGTTAAGGGTGGGAAGAAACAAAACGTCCAAGAAAACTGAAAGACAGAAAAAGAAGAGAAAGAGCAAGAAAGAGGCATAGTGGCTGGCCGGCACACCTCAGAACTGATGGAGACAAGCCTTGACCTCGATTGGCTTGACTTGAAGGTCAGAACTATACACATCAAGGAGGTGGCTGCGAGTGACTTGGATGCAGATGGGCCTCACTCAATTAATTTTCAAAGGCAGAGTGCTCTATAGACACTGAAGCCACATTTCCGGGGTTTAAGTCAGGTTACTCAAGCTTTGTGCCTCAGTTTTCTAATCTGTAAAATGAGCATCTCAGGTGTGCAGACTTCACGGAAATGTCTGGAAGTGAAATGTCAGTCGCCCAGTCATGTCTGACTCTTAGCAACCCCATGGACTGTAGCCTGCCAGGCTCCTCTATCCATGGGATTCTCCAGGCAAGAATATCAAAGTGGGTTGCCATGCCCTCCTCCAGGGGATCTTCCCCATCCAGGGATTGAACCCAGGTGTCCCACATTGCAGGCAGATTCTTTACCATCTGAGCCAGTAGGGAAGCACTTCACAGAGGATTAAAGCAAATCAGTGCAGACAGACTTCCTGGAACAGAGGTTGCAGGTAGAAAATTATATACGTGTTTACAATGGTCACTATTCATTGCCCTCACCAGGGACTTAGCCAGAAGGCTCTGTTGTTTCTCCATTTCAGCACTGACTCTTGATTATGACAAGAAACTGGCGGATCCAAGACAAGCAGGAGGAGAAGAGGGAAGGAAGCAGGGCACAGGGTGGTGATGGGAGAGGATCCAAGAGGTTCCGGCAAGTTAACTGAACTCAGTTCACCTTGACATTTAATGAACACATACTTGCCAGCATATGCTAGATCAGGGAGGCTCAAAGATGAACTGAACTACAGTCATCAAACTGGATCCCAACTCAGCCTGACTCATTCCTCACGCTATGCCCATCTCCATCTCCAGTCCTTGCACACCTGGTGACCCTTCATTCTGCCATCCAGACCTTTCCTGTCCTTCAAGAACAATCCCCAGACCCCCATCTTCTGAGGCTCACGGCAGTCCTTTCTACCCACCCCCATCTCTCCTTTTCAGGGGCACCCCAGCAACTGCAGTCACTTGATATGAACGTAAGGAGAATGACAGCTTAGTAAAGAAAAGATCTCATTTCTTGCTATTCACTCTAAGTGGATTTCTCTGTCTCCCTCCTCCCTACACACACACCCTCATGCACACACACTTGTGTGCACACACACATAAGTCAAGGTGCAGAGGAAAATCCCAGACCTTGACAAAGCCTTTGAGACTCTCTGCCACAACCTCAAATTGGAGGTGATGCTATGGTGATTGCAGCCATGAAATTAAAAGACACTTGCTCCTTGGAAGGAAAGTTATGACCAACCTAGACAGCATATTAAAAAGCAGAGACATCACTTTGCCAACAAAGGTCCATCTAGTCAAGGCTATGGTTTTTCCAGTGGTCATGTATAGATGTGAGAGTTGGAGTATAAAGAAAGCTGAGCACTGAAGAATTGATGCTTTTGAACTGTAGTGTTGGAGAAGACTCTTGAGAGTCCCTTGGACTGCAAGGAGATCCAACCAGTCCATCCTAAAGGAGATCAGTCCTGCATGTTCATTGGAAGGACTGATGTTAAAGCTGAAACTCCAATATTTTGGGCACCTGATGCGAAGAGCTGAGTCATTTGAAAAGACCCTGATGCTGGGAAAGATTGAGGGCAGGAGGAGAAGGGGACGACAGAGGATGAGATGGTTGGATGGCATCACCGACTCGATGGACATGGGTTTGGGTGGACTCCGGGAGTTGGTGATGGACAGGGAGGCCTGGCGTGCTGTGGTTCACGGGGTCGCAAAGAGTCGGACATGACTGAGTGACTGAACTGAACTGAACTGAGGGGCAGCTATGAGGACTAAGTGTCTCACTCATACCAAATGCCTGCTTCAGAGCAGCTTTTCTCAGGATCATTTAATCAATCTGATTTCATTTCTTGATTGACTTTGCCATTGATTTTTCAATAGGAAATCATGGGAGGCAGAAGAGTAGAGGGGTTCCAAGGGATGAACTGAATTCATATCCGTTTCTTGGTTGTGTGACTCTGGGCAATGGTCATAACCTCTTATGTCATTCCCTCATCTGGAAAATTGGGATAACAGGGAACCAGGTCACCGAAGTTTAGTGACTATTAAATGAGATCATGTATTTAGGCACTGGGTTGGATGGCATCACCCATTCAAGGGACATGAACTTGCAAACTCTGGCAGTTGGTGATGGACAGGGAAGCCTGGCGAGCTGCATTTCATGTGGTCACAAAGAGTCGGACACCACTTGGTGACTGGACAATAACAACACTAGGGCACTCGGCACAGAGACTGGCATATCCTAAGTGTTCAATAAATGCTAGCAGTTATTATTATTACTATTATTATCCCTGTCATTATTATTATGGCTGAGCAAGAAGCAGAGGACAACGGAAACCTCTGACAGAGATGTGCTGTGAGCAACCTTCGTGCTGGGAAAAACCCTCCTTTGCTTTTCATTTCTTACACAGCCCAGTGGGCAGCTGGAATCATCTGCCTTGTGGACAAGTTATTCTATGAAGCACTTATTCAGCGTGCCAATGGCGTTTGATCTCCTGCTTTTGACTTGAAGAACATCAAGAGGAAAGCACTGTGTGTGTGTAATATCACAGTTTCCTTCTCAATCTAATGGAGCAGGAAAGATAAAACCATGTTTCATGCTGGCTTGCTGCAAGGCTGTCTGAATGAGAGTTCCAAGTCCTAAAACCGACACCCTTTACTCAACTGCCTTTGAAGAAAAGTCACTGTTAATCACACAGTGTAAAGAATCTTTGGGAAAACTTTATCAGTCTGATCAGCCTATTAGGCTAACACGGTCTGATCCTTCCCCGAACTATTTACTCAGGCACATTAAGTGCTTCTGGGTTAGCCCTCGCTGGGACTGCTCGTCTCCAGTTGGGGCAACACGTTTTCCATGGGCTGTTCTTACACAGAACTTGAAGGATACACCATCACCTTGTGCAAAGAACGAAAAGAACATCCTGGAATCGGTTCCAGCAGCTCCCCATGTTTTCGTTTCCAGCAAATACCACGTCCTTCCATCTTTCACCAGCCTGTGTGTGGGGAGGGATGAACAAATCGTTCTGACTTGAGCTTGTTTCAAAACTTCTACCAGGGCAGCAACTTGAGAGGTTGCTCGAGAAGGCTTGTGGGTGTATTATCCTGCTCATGCTTAAGGAACTTGGAAAACAGAATCAGAAAATGGGGGAGGGGAAGTTAGGGCAGAGATAACTTGGCAGTGAAACCAAAGCGAACCAACGAAAAAACAGCACCACCTGAAAGGGGAATTGAAGAGGCTGGCAGAGAAAGGGGACATCAAATTGACAATGTAGCCAGAAATCTGGACACTGTAAGAGACAATTTAGTGCTGGGTCATGCCCCAGGCTGAATTTATTGCTGCCTTCCTTGTTAAGTCGACTCTTGTTTAAAGTCATAACTGCCACAGGATTTTGTCTTCATCATTTGCCCTGATGTGCTTCAAAATATGAACCCTGAAAGAAGTCTCAGTTTTGAAATTTCATACCCAAAGTGAAGGCTTCCCTGGTGGCTCAGGGGAAGAATCTGCCTACAGTGCAGGAGACATAAGAGATGCAGGTTCCATCCCTGGGTGGAGAAGACCCCCTGGAGGAGGGCATGGCAACCCACTCCAGTATTCTTGCCTGGAGAATCCCATGGACAGAGGAGTGTGATCGGCTGCAGTCCATGGGGTCGCAGAGAGTCGGACACGAGTGAGTTACTGAACAACAAACCACATCGACCCAAAGTGAGGCAGATGCTGTTCCTCCCACCAAAGTGGAAAAAGCAGAGACTTCAGGGATGCTGAAATAGATTTGTAATGATACTGGGTTTGAAAAGAGGTTCTGAATGCCGCTTGTGCTCTGAGAAATGAGCCAGGCAGGGAGGTGGGCGGAGAACTGGGGAAAGGAAGGTGGCAGGGACACAGGTGAGGGTGACGCGTGGACTCGGGTAAAGAAGCAGAGAGGCGCGCGCCCGCCCTCTGGGCCCCGGGACAACGGTCGAGCCGTCGCCACTGGTCCTGGCTTGCAGAGGCACAGACCAAAAGGCAGGAGGATTCTTCTCCCTTCTCACACCTCGGGAGATTAAAAAGTAAACCGTAACGTGAAGCTACGTTGTATCAGTTCCAGGTGAGCAGAAAAGATTTCCTCCCGAGCCAAACCTAATGTCACAAATGAGGCGCGTTACGCTCGCAGCCTGGACATTAACCATGAGTGCAGAGAGCAGAGAGGCGCGCCTCTTCCGTGCGCATCTGGGAAGACAGGAGCCCCGGGATGCAACAGAAAGGCGGAGAGGCGAGGTCTCTAGCCTCTTCTCCGCCGCGGAGGGGCTGCAGTTTGTAAGCGAAATTAAAAATGCACAACGTGTTGGCTCCAGAGGCTGACGATGTTTTTGCAGACATAGCACGCTGGTGGACCGGTCCCAACATTCCGCGCTCAGCGCAGAGGAGGTGGGAGCACTGCCGGGCCGCCCCTCCCCCGCCTCCTTCCTGCGCCGCAACCTGGACTTGACCCCCACGAGCCTGGCGCGGCGCGGCCGGGGCCGTCCCGCCGGAGCCGGGCGCTGAGACTGGCCGCCCCGGGGCCGGCGTCGCCGCGCGCGCCCGCCCGCAGACGCCCGGCCGCGCCCCGCCGCGCGCTCGCTGAGCCCGGCGCGGAGTGACCCGAACCCGGGCCCGGCCAGCGTGGACATATTTCAAATGCCCAGACCCCTTGATATGGGGGTGGGGGTGCCGATGGAGCAGAGGGTGAGAGCAGAGAAGGGCTGCGTGAGACCCTGGGCCGCCCCCGGTTGGGTGAAGCCGACTAGTAGCTCCAATTCTCTGGGCTTCTGTGTCCCACGTGCAAAACCGAGCCCTGGGCTAGGGCATGTCCAAGGGTCCTCCGGTCCTGACATTCTAAGATTCTTCTGAACCCATCTGATTTGTCTCATGGGGATGAAGACCCCTGTCAAAAGCAAAAATAACTCTATAACAAGGAATTAGCTAAAGCTCAGCTCTAGAGAGGCTTCTGTGGTGGCTGAGACTGTAAAGAATCTGCCTGCAATGCAGGAGACCAAGGTTCGATCCCTGGGTTGGGAAGATACTCTGGCGAAGGGAAAAGCTACCCACTCCAGTATTCTTGCCTGGAGAATCCCATGTACAGAGAAGCCTGGCCAGCTACAGTCCATGGGGTCACAAAGAGTTGGACATGACTGAGCGACTAACAGATACACGCAGCTCTAGAGAGAGACACCCCTCCTCCCCCCGCCCCCCCCCCGGGGAGGGGGGGTCAAATAACTCCAAACACTAGAACCCAGTGAATTTTAACTCTGTTACTCTCTAGAGATTATTTATTTCTTTAGTTAACAAAGGTAATTGATTAGACCTAGTGCTGGAGAAAAAAAAAATGTTACTGGGTCATTTGTCTTTTGGAGGAAACGTAAATCCATAAATCCTGTCTCTAAGAAATAAAACTCTCTTCATCTCCAAAGTAGGCAGATCTTCCAAACAAGTCTTCTTTCTTCTTTATAAATCTTTGCTCTTAGCCACCTAAAATTGGTGGCTTTCTTCTCCTGCGAGTCATACAATCTTTCAATTAAGGGGGGAAAGAACGCCCCATTCTACAGCTGTGACCTGAGAGGACTGTGCCCAGGAAGAAAGATATTTACATGTTATTTTGAGAGAGTTTTTAATTTAAAACAGATTTTTTTTCATATACCCTAAGAAAGTATGTAAAATAGTTTATAAACTAGGTGTTACACAAATGTGCAGCATGATTCTTGAAGGATCTCTGGTTGGGAAAAGGAACATACCATCTTCTAGTTACACCACGGAATGTACTACATATGGATGATTCAAGGGCTGGCTAATCTCTACCCACCTCCCGCCAAACAGTAACATTAGCAATCAGGATTACATTTCTGACATTTTGTGGTTTTAAAAATAATGAGGGTCAAGGTGATTGACTCAAACTCTAGTTCTTACAGAAGCAAGGTGACAAAGTGTTCAGCAATCATCAGGCAAAAGCTCATCCCAATTACAGCCTCCCGTGTAATCTTCCAAAATGCCCGGAGGAAGTGGTTCACAGAGAAAACCGGCCCCTCCCACACCTCACTCCGGCCCGCCCCCAAATGCTCCCCCTCCAATCAGCAGTCTCCCCGTGCTTTTCTGGGCGGGGGCAGAGACGGAGACCCAGCAAGACTCGGTCCCCACCTCCCCCAGCCTCCCAGGGACGATCCCTGCAGTGGGGTGTTTGTTGTGCTGACCTTGTGAGTGAGTGACCCACACAGAAGGACACTGTGTGCGGTCACTGGAG
The DNA here is from genome assembly GCF_910594005.1 of Cervus elaphus. Classification (NCBI taxonomy): domain Eukaryota; kingdom Metazoa; phylum Chordata; class Mammalia; order Artiodactyla; family Cervidae; genus Cervus; species Cervus elaphus. The sequence goes on from NC_057841.1 coordinate 37,297,738, forward strand.
TTTTCTGGCCTCATTTGTCCCTGTCCAAGACCATGAGGCGGCCAGGGAAGGAGAGAGAGGAAGTGGCAAAAAATGATTATGAGGACTTGCAAGACAAGAGATCACAGCTGCTTTGGTAACAAAGAATAACTGGACTGGTGTTTCCTTAAAGAAATTGTTTTAAGTCAAAGGTGGACTTGGTGTTCACAACACTCTAATCAGCCTCTCCTTTCACTTCCTTCCAGGCATCCCCAGTATCTCTCCTCAGAGAGCTCCTATTCAAGGCCAACGCCACATGCTCTGGACACAGCCTCCAGAGCCCAATGCCCGGGTCCGAATCCCATTTCTGCTCAAGGACCATAGTTGCAAGTGGAAACCGTAATAATGCTAGCTTCAAGGGTGCTCTGAGATTGAAGTAAGTTGTTATATACTTAGAATGGTGCCTAGTGCACATAGAACTTCATAAATGTTTTTCCTCCATGGTTGTTTCAGTCAGCTGGAGGGTTGCCTGCCTTCCTGCTGTTGTTTCATGCCATTCCTTCATACCATTCTGAGCAAGGATCACACCTTGTCTTGTTCAAGAAGCAGGGGAGCATTACCAGATTTGCATTTGGAAAGATGTCATGAAGAATCTAAGAAAGTGTAGAAAACTCAGAGAAGGAAAAAAAAAAATCCTTCCTGGGAAGGCTGCCATTCATCGAATCCAACTCAATAAACACCACTTTGTACACGATTCCATTTCAAGTTTAAGGGCCCCAAGGTAAGTATTTTTACTCCATTTCTTAAGAAGGAAATGAAGACTCAGAGAGATTGCTTGCACCACTGGGATTGGAGCACAACAATAATAAATAACATAGGTGATTAACTGTTATGTTCCAGGCATTAAACACACCGCATGTCTTCACTCATATAATGCTCCCGACAATCCTGTGAGCATTATTCACCCCATTTTACAGCCAAGGAGCTGAGGCAGAGAGAATAAATTACTTGCCCAAAGTCCCAGAGATGCAGAGTGAATTGACAGCTGCAGGCCAGCTGCCCACCCTACAAGAGCCCAACCACAGCATACAGCCCTCTCCTTTTGTGTCATATACCTCCCCATCCCCACCCCCAGCCCCCAACCCGCAATGGGAGAGCCCTGGCCACACCAACCCCCCCTCCGCCCATGGTGGCCATCATCATCCAGAAAGTCCTTGAGAATGGCAGCTCTGTTAAGAGTCAGCCCCAGGAGAAATACAAGCTATGATATATCGTCCATCTGTAATTGGATTTTTAAGACAGAAGGAAATTTGATTTTTCTTTCATATGTTCTTTTGTTGTAGTTTCCAGGAGTCATAATATAACATAATATAATATGCGATTGAGAAAGGATGGCCTTTCCTGTCATTTTCAAGAGGTTTTCCCCTGAATATGTAAGAATAATGTGTGTGTGTGTGTGTGTGTGTGTGTGAAGTCACTTCAGTCGTGTCCAACTGTACGACCTCAAGACTCCTTTGTTGGTGGGATTCTCCAGGCAAGAACACTAGAGTGGGTTGCCATGCCCTCCTCCAGGGGATCTGCCAGACCCAGGAATCGAACTCACATCTCTTACGTCTAACCTGTGGGTGGGTTCTTTATCACTAGAGTCAACTGGGAAGCCCAGGTAAGAATAGATGACTCAAAAGATGACCCTCCACTGGGCCTGAACTGGCTGCAATGGGGAAGCTGCAGAATCCCATCGCACCCACGTGGAGCCCCAAGAATCTTCAACAAGGCTCAAGAAAGAGAGAAGGCCGGTTGGGGAGAGGGAAGAGGCACAGCTCCCCCTGAGCAGGCAGAATGTGTCATCGACCCACTGGGCCTCCACACCTTGCCCTTCATCTCCCTAAAGTGCTTGGGAAAACATTGCCAGTGGAGGCCTCCTATTGTTCTTTTGCAAAATGAGACATGTGCATGCTCTTTTACCTTTTCTCCAAACTGAGCTTGTATTTAGAAGTTGTTTAAAGCATTAACTGTAAAAATTTAACTCTTTCACCTTCCCAAAGATAGGCCTCTAGAAGTGAAATGCACAAACAGTCTGGTAAGAATGTGATAAGGTAAAATAAATTTACTTTGGAATTGAGAATGCCATCAGATGGCCAACAAGTGTCATTTCCTGTCTTACCATGCTATTGTGCTATGAAGTTGGAAGCCCTTGGTTTAAGAATGCAGCCAACCTCTGACCCCATGGGAAGCATTCTGGGACAAAGATGTCACTAACCTCTGTTATAAAAGGGGTTATGACCTGCCCCTAGAGCAGTGGTACCCAACGTTTTTGGCACCGGGGACTGACTGTGGAAGACTATTTTTCCATGGAATGGGGTTGATGTGGTGATGGTTTCAGGATGATTCAAGCATATTACATTTATTATGCACTTTATTTCCTTTTTTTTTTTTTTTTAGTTTTATTTATTTATTTTTGGCTGTGCTGGGTCTTTGTTGTGCAGGTGGGGGCTACTCTCTAATTTTGGTGCTTGGGCTTCTCTTTGCGGTGGCTCCTCCTGTGTTGGAACCCAGGCTCTAGGTCATGCAGGCTTAGTAGTTGTGACACAGGAGTTTAGTCGCCCCGAGGCATTTGGATTTCTCCCCGGCCAGTGGTCAAACCCATGCCCCCTGTATTAGCAGGCAGATTCCATGGACCACCAGGGAAGTCCTATTTCTATTATTATTATTATTATTATATTAGCTCCACCTCAGATGATCAGGCATTAGATCCCAGAGCTTACTCTAATTCAATGAACACATAATGAGATTCTTTAGTGCTTGGTTTGCTACACATAGAAGAGAGGAAATAATAATAGTTAACACTAATATGGGTCACACGAGCACTTCACTTATTCATTTTCACAGCAAAACAAAAAAAAAAAAAAAACACAGCTACTATTATTTCACAAATGATTAAATAGAAGCACAGAGAAGTCAAGTCACTTTCCCAAAGTCACACAGCTGCTAAATGGCAAAGCTGGGATTTGAACCTAGGAATTCTGTCTCCTGAGTCTGTGTTCTAAACTACCCCCAAAGTCCCACATTTCTCTAGTTTAAAGAGGTAATTCATATCTTGAAGGGAAGTGAAAGTTGCTCAGTCAAGCCCGACCCTTTGTGACCCCATGGACTATACAGTCCATGGGATTCTCCAGGCCAGAATACTGGAGTGGGTAGCCGTATACTTCTCCAGGGGATCCTCCCAACCCAGGGATTGAACCCAGGTCTCTCGCATTGCAGGCAGATTCTTTACCATATGAGCAACCAGGGAAGCCCAATTCATGTCTTAGTGAGGGTGAAACAGAAAACATGGGCAATGAAGACAGATGGTGAAAAGCAGACGTTCCTGCCACCAGGCTGCCCTCTCCAGTCCTGACTCTGCGCTGGGCAAATGTGCAGCCTTTGCTTAGTTTCTTCATCTTTCTCCGCCGCTGCCAAACAGGGAGGCAGAAAGAACCTACCCAAGGGACTGTGTGGAGATCACACAGTGTAAGAGCTCTGAGAAGGTTGGCCATTGTTATCACGGGTGTGCAGGTCCTTTCTGAAACCTGGGGTTCCAACTGTGGTTTTGATTTAGAATTTTTCCATTTTTGGAGGGGTGGTTCTGTGCATTCCTTGAATTATGTATAAGTCCCCCGAAGACCAGGTCTGGGAGTCCTGAATAGCATCCTTTAAGCAAAGGCATTAAATAATTCTGCAGCAACCCACTTGGCACTCTAAGTGGGCAAATGCAGGTTATAATCACCTCATGTGAGTGATGAGATATGAAATAACTTGCAGCATTCAGAGTTTTACGTTTCAGATGTGGAGAAGAATTGAGAATGTACCTTCCATGGGGTTCAAAGCCAGTTAATTTCGCTGGTGGGCATGCAATGAGAAAGTGAAGAGAGTCAAAAGGTATAAACTTCCAGTTACAAAATTAAATACATCCTGGGGCTGTGATGTATGGCCTGGTGATGCCAATAACACTGTAGTGCATATCTGAAAGTTGGGCTTCTCTGGTGGCTTAGTGGGCAAAGAATCTGCCTGCAATGCAGAAGACCTGGGTTCAATCCCTGGAGAGTGAAATGGCAACCTATTCCAGTTCTTGTCTGGGGAATCCCTTCAACAGAGGAGCCTGATGGGCTACAGTCCATGGGGATATGACTTAGTGATTAAATCACCACCACCAAGAGAGCAGATCTTACAAGTCCTTTTCACAAGGTAAGAAAATTTCTACAACTATGGTTAGTGATGGATGTTAACTAGACTTATTGAGATGATCATTTTGAATTATATTTAAATATCAAATTCAAAGGAAAGCTAGAAGGAAAGCTGAAGGTAAGACCTCGGATAAAGACCCCAGAGTAGACCATGGGGGAGAGGGGTAGACATCAGAGGTCCAGGGAGGGGGTCTCGTCATTGTGGGGCAACAACGTTGGCTCAGCCAAGGAGTGACAGAGACGAGCCGGGCAACAGAGCAGCACCCTTCTCAGACCTTCAATTTTAATCCCTGAGCAAACGAGCAGTTATTTTGGAGTAGCAGCATCCCCAAGAGTGGAAGGAGAGACAGAGGCTTTACCTCCCCAGGCTCTCTGAGAACAAGAAGGATTCTGTGGACTTTTCAAAACCATGTGACACGGGCAGCACCTGTTTGTTGCTTCTTAGTGGCTCAGTCGTGTCCAAATCTTTGTGACCCCATGGACTGTATCCCACCAGGTTCCTCTGTCCATGGGATTTCCCAGGTAAGAATACTGGAGTGGGTTGCCATTTCCTTCTCCAGGGGATCTTCCCCACCCAGGGATCAACCCGTGTCTCCTGCCTTAGCTGGGAGATTCTTTAACGCTGAGCCACCAGGGAAGGCCGCAACACCTATTAAACACTTGCTAAATACAAGGCATAGCTGATGCTGTATGTGCAATATTTAAAACCCAAACAACCCTGAGAAGCAGGTGTTGCCATCACGCACGTTGTGTGGATTCAGGGCTGCTCTGTAGGATTTTGCTCAACATCTCACAGCTAGTAAAAGGAGAGAACAGGGTCTCTGGCATCCAAATGCTGCACTTTACCCAGAGCGCTGGCCAATGCCATGGGGCTCCCAGATGCAGGGAAGTGACGGGATTAGAGACTCAGGGCTGCCATGTGTAACTCATTTCCATTCCTGTTACTGTGATTCAGCTCTTAAGAAATCAGCCTGCCCTCCTAGTACAAGTTAAAAATGAGAACAAATGCACGCAGCTCTGATTTTCAGCTCAGAAGCATCATGCCCCTTTTGAATTGGAGAGTGAGGCAAACAGAAGCTCTGGTTATTATAGTTCATTCGATTTAATTAAAGCCATAAAGCACACCGCAGCTTTGCAGTGGGTACTGACCCTTCTGGCTTTGCTTGGAGGACTCGGAGGAGTCCCAGTCTTATCTGATGGGCAGAGGCCCAAGTCGCCACTGCCACTCAGCTCTCTTTTGTACGCTGTTTCTCTTCTGTCCTCTTGTGCTTGGAAGGTGATCTGCTGATCACTTTTTCTGCCTGTCTTACTGGGCCTCCTCCCTGGCCCCCTGTGTCTGGACCCCAGCCCTGCACTCTGATCCACCTCATGTCCTCTGAGCCCACAAAGCCTTGCTGATGGTGTTCCTTGTTTTCAGAAGGGAATGACTCTCTTATCTCTTCCTTTCTCATCCTTCCTCTAGGCCTATCAGTCAAGGTTCTCCCAAGGGTCATTGGTCCCCCCAAGAAATATGGTTTCTCCACTGGCCCTCTTGAGCAGGAAGCTCCAGGGGGGACCTCAAGTTAGCTGGTGTTTAATGCAGCAGCTGAGACCTCATCACCTCCCTTTTTTCCTCTTGACTCATCCATTGGCTGAAAGGGCAGCTGCCCCAGGTAAGTTTTTTTTTCCTTGATCTCAAATCTGCTTTTAAAAAAAATTACATATTATTTTTAATTGGAGGATAATTACTTTACAATATTGGCAGGGCAGCAAAGGAGACCCAGGAAAGGTTTTCAGTGGATCCATTTTCTCCCCGCTTGTTCGGACTTTCCCACGCAAATCTTAAAATGGCAACTCACTTCCAACTGAAAGACAGAAGCCAACTCCCCCCATCTGGGCGAGGAGATGGGGATCTTGCTCATTGCCTGGGCAGGTGTGGAGGCCTCCAGCCTCAGGAAGGAAGCAGAGATAGCTTGAAGGAGCTGGAAGGGACCCTTAGGAGGGGGCCGGTATGCGTATAATGTCGAAGGAGCTGGAGACCATTGTCACAGGTATCAACTCAAATATTACAGCGGGAGCTGGGATTCTCAGACAATCTGGCAGCCATGTGGGGTTTTCCAAATGGACTCACATGGTACGCCAGCATGTGTGACTCTGGACCACATCTGCAACACAGCTCCCAAGGCTTGGAGGCTACAGATGAAATTGAAAGTCACTCCTGGGTGCTCGGGGCCTGTGTTAAAGAGCTGTGATATATGTGGCTCTCTGGAATGACACAGATTTCACCATCGCTTCCATTACTTGTATCTTCCAGCTCTTCCCAACCTGCCTCCTTCCACCCCCACCCCCCACCCACAGTGCCTCTTCCTCCTCTCGGTTTCTGATTGTCTGTACCAACCACTGGGCACTTAGTCAGGTGTGGTCTTGTGGCACTCCCCGCATCCTATATGGAACTTGTACCTAAGGCATTATTCTTTAAATAGGGGTAGGTGTGTGTGGTTCGGAAGCTTCTATCAGGAGCAATAGTTGAGCTCTGTTGAGGAGGCACAAGTTTGGAGTTGTAGTTGTGTACATACCTATGTTTGTCAAAAAAAAAAAAAGGCCTTCAAGGGTGCTCACATCCTCATCCTCCAGGAGACTCTGAAGATGCGTTAAGGAACCTGAGATGGCAGAGTCTCTGAATTACCTGGTTGGACCCAATGTAATCACATGGAATCTTAAAAACAAAAGAGAGAAAGAACCTACTGTACTGCCGTCAGCAAGAGGGAGATGTGATGCGGTCACATCAAGAATGCATCCTTGCTGGTTTTAAAGACTGAGGAAGAGCCACAGGCCAAGGAATGCAGGCAGCTTTTAGGAGCCAGAAAAGACAAGGAAATGGATTCGCCTCCAAACCTTCAAGAAAGAAATGCAGGTCCTCTCACATTGTGACATTTAGCACGATCTGGCCCCCAATCTCAGAACACACACTCCGCCAGGGGCCTGAAGACTCTCTGAGAATACACTCTTTCTTCACAAATGTTGCTCCTGTGCCATCAATAAACACATGTTAGTAGAGTGAACACTTGAACAAATGAAGGATATATGCACACAGAGCTCACTCCCAAGGATGACCCTAGACCGAAGGAAAGATGGCAACCTCAAGGTCACAGAGAAAACAGGCCCTTGAGCCCCCGGGTGGGCAGGTTGAAGCTGCCATCAGCACCTCCTTTGACTGACAGGTCTGCCCTTTGGTCACGTGGGAAAGTGACACACACGTGGGGGGAAATGCCAGAGAAAGACGAGACTGTAGGTAATTAAGCACTAAATGGAGTTAGAGGGCTATGGGAAGGTTGGATGATGAGACACTGAGTCTGGAGAAGGTTATTGATGAGTGTGGACCTGATCTGGACTTTGCAGGATGGCCAGGATTGGAAATGTGGAGTGGGAAGTCAGACTGATAGAGAGTGGCTTTGTTGTTCTTGTTTAGTCCCTCAGTCACGTCTGATACTTTGCAACCCCGTGGACTGTAGCCCTCCAGGCTCCTCTGTCCATGGGATTTTCCAGGGAAGAATACTGGAGTGGGTTGCCATTTCCTACTCCAGGGGATCTCCCCAACACAGGGATCGAACCTGTATCTCCTGTGTTGGCAGGCGGATTCCTTACCTTTGGGCTACCAGGGAAGCCCAGAGCGGCTTTGCAGGAGTTGATGATGACAAATAGTTACATGGTAGAAACAGCCCCCATCTACTGAGTTCTTCCCAAATGTATCAGCTCATGCAATCCGCCCAAAGACCCTCTAAAGTGTTGCAAAAGATATCTTGACACTTTCTACTGTTTGTGTTCTTGGCTGCCCAGCATCTGATTCCCCTTCTCAGCTGTGGGCAAGTTTTCCCTCTCTGAGCTCTGCATTCCCTTTCTCACCCTGCTGACTAGAGGCTGCGAAGCCCAGACCCTTGCTTCCTCCATCCCTCAGCAACCAGGACATGGACATGTGACCTGGTGTAACCATCATATCTTTATCAGGAGCAAGTGGCAGAAAGAAAGGGGACAGGGAGAATTTGCTTCAGCAGCAACACTGGTAGCAACATCTGGATTCCAGAAGCAGTAGGGCACATGGCTCTTCTTGTTCCCAGCATATTTTTCTAAGCCTGATTTGATCCGGCCTTCTCAGTGATTCTTTGAGCTACTCAAATCCCATTAGAAAAATCCTTGTGTACCTAAGTTGATCAGAATAAATCCCTGTTATTTACAACCAAAAACCCCAGCTCATATAGTAGATTAAAATTCTTTTATTGCAGGTTAGGAATTTGAGGCTCAGAGAGGTGAAGTGACTTGCCCAAGGTCACATAGTGTATACCTGTTTGATTATAAAGCTTGCATTCTTAATACTAATCATGAAATGTTCAAAATGAAAATTGTATTATAAAGGTTTCTTTTGTGGACATTTCAGAGATGGTAGGTTTTTTTTTTGTGAGGGATAATTAGGATAAAACAATTATGTTACTGGAGATAGTATGTATCAGTACAACCTTTGTAAATAGCAAACTGGAACTGTGCACCAAACTCCTTACTGTGTTCAAGTCCTTTAGTTAATGATTCCATTTCTGGATCTCTATTCCAAGGCAGTGTTTCATAACCTTTTCTTTTTACTAACTGACCCTTAATTAGATAGTATTTTTAGATGCTTTTCCCCTTGGCTCCCCCACCATTTTATATCACAGACATGCTAGATGGTTGTTTCTGTCCTGCATTTATATCCATGCTTTATACGTTAAAAGAGTAAGATTTATTTCACCCCCAAGAATCAACTTTAGTCCCCATTAGGAGCAATGATCACTCCCACTGAGAATTCATTCAAACACAAGTATCATGGATTAAAATATGAACAAGATACCAAGCTATCATAATAGTGATGGTGTTGAGTAGTTTGATAATCAACAATTTTTCCTTATCGTTTTCCGTATTTTCTAACTTTTTATAATGTGCTTGTATTGCTTTCCAATAGAAAAACAGTTCATGATATTTAAAAAATTTTTACTGGGGTACAGTTGCTTTACGATGTGGTGTTAGTTTCTGCTGGGCAGCAAAATAAATTAGCTGTATGTATACAAATACCCCCTCTTTCAATTTGCTTCCCATTTAGGTCGCCACAGAGCACTACATCAAATTCCCTGTGCTATGCAGTAAGTTGTCATTAGTTATCTAATTTATACATAGTTTTATGTTTTTGAGGCGGGCTACTTCCCCAAATAGGTCAGCCTGGGTCAAGGAGGTCTGCAGTTTCCTAAGGGGACAGGTGTCTGTTCCATGCTGTTTGCCACTGCCTCACTCCCTCCCTTGCTCAAGGCACTGTCCCCACTTCCAGATGCCAAATGTATTAATATCACCAAGCCAGTGTGTGGAGGAGGGGAGCCTGGAGAAGGGGAATTTTCTGTGGTTGAAGCAAGTCTGCAGGCAGTTCAGAAACTTCAGTCCATCCCACAGGGGGAGGCTTAGGAACCCAGGGCAAATCCTTTGGGCCCCAAGCCTTCAGATAGGTTTTCCAGGCTGACATCCGAGCCCATCCTGGAGAGAGGCATTCTGTCGATCACACTGGTGGAGAGATAATGGATGTGAACACCCTCCTCTCCCTGGTGCTGTGTGATCTTGTACAATGACACGAGCAGCAGAATGGGCATGCTCAGCCAGCAGAGACCGCCAAGACAGGGTGATTGTTTCTAATACAAGCATCATGGTTGCTGCAGGTCTGGTCTGGCCAGCTCTAGAGGTCAGTGCTTTGAAATATTCTTTAACATCCCAGGGTATTAAGTCCCTTCAGATCCAGGCAAACACTCCCAGAGCCCCACTCAGGACAGGGAGGAGCTCTGGCCCTTCACCTGGGCATGTAGCCTGAGAGCAGGGAGGCTTGAACTATCTCTGGCCTGAGTCTGGAGGAAAACACCTGCTTTGAACTGAGTGTGTCCCTTGAAATGTGTTATGTTGAAGCCCTAATCCCCAGTGTGACAGTATTTGGAGGTGGGGGCTTTAGGAGGTAATTAAGGCTAAAGGAGGGCTTAAGGATGAGGCCCTAATCCAAGGATTGGTGGCCTTATAAGAAGACAAACCTCTCTCTCTTCCGCTGTGTACGGACATCATAAGAAGACCAAGAAGAGAGATCCTGCCAGACCTTGACCTTGGATGTTCCAGCCTCCAGAACTGTGAGAGAATAAATCTCTGTTGTATGAGCCACGCAGTCTGGGGTAGTTTGTTCCAGCAGCCTGAGCTGACTAACACAATCTCCTTCTCAAGGGGGGAAACCTATGGATAATCCCCCTCCAGCCACTCAGTGGGACACAGAGAGAATTTTCCCAACTCATCTCCTCTTCTGTGTCTGACCCTTTGCCTGGACCCTCCTCTAGTCTCACTTGGAAATCCCTCCAGGTTCACTCATTCACTCATTTCATCCAACTGTTCATTCATCCTTCCCTTAATACAGGTTGCCCCTTGTTTTTGTAGGTTCACTTTATACCTCTTCACTTTTACAAAATTTCAAGAGCTCCATATTAATATGCGTGTGGGTGTGGATGCACTAAGTTGCTTCAGACGTGTTCAACTCTGTGCAACACCATGGACCATAGACCACCAAGCTACTGCATCCATAGGATTCTCCAGGCAAGAATATTGGAGTGGGTTGCCATACCCTTCTCCAGGGGATCTTCCCAACCCAGGGATCGAAGCTGGGTCTCCTGCATTGCAGGTAATTCTTCACCGCTGAACAACTGGAGAAGCCCATTAATGTCTATTGCTGCCTAAGAAATGACCCACAAATGCAGTGGCTTTAAACAGCACATATTTATGACCTGTGTCTGTGGGGCAGCAGCCTGGGCTTGGCTTAGCCAGGTCCTTGCCTTCAAGGTCTCTCACAATCAAGGCTGCAAGGATCACTTTTCTGAGCTCACATAGCCGTTGGCAGGTTTCTGTTTTTTGAGGGTTGCTGGATTGTGAGCCTTAGTTTCTGGCTGGTTGTCACCTTCAGCTTCTCTCCACATGGGACTTCCCAATGTGACCAGTGGCCTCATTGAAGCAGGCAAACTAGGAAGGCAAGGAGAGTCTGCCAGCAAGACAGAGTGACGCAGCTCATCACCTTTATCACAGTTGGAAGCGAGTTGCTAGGCCAACCCATGCTCAAGGGGATGGGATTCCATGCTCAAGGGAATCACAGAGGTCTCTGAGAGGCTGCCTCCTACAGTCAGGATAGCGCAGCAGCAGAAGGGTGGAGGCAGGCAGGTAGAGACCCGAGGGCTTCATAAACCCAGCCAACGAACCAGGGCATCATCATGTAAGAGATGGGTTCCCCTTCCTTTCTTTTAATGCACCTTTTGGTTTGGTTTGGTTTCTCAAAGTGACTTTAGCCTCCTTTGCTTCCTTAAACCCCTTCTCGGAGTTACATGCACCACACCTTCAGTCCCCATCTTCTTCCCGTGTTTCCATTCCCAAACTGGTGTCAGCTCACCTGTCATTTAGAAACATCTCAGTAAGACTTGCACAGGTACAACTGAACTCTACTCAAATCCCCTGACCTGACCGCAAGCAAGGGACACCCCCAAAAATATCAGTGAGGCATCGGCAGAAGTTTGCTTTTGGCTGTCAGAAAAACCAGGATGGATGAGGTGACCAGAAGGAGTGGTCAGGCAGGGCTGGAACCCTCCTGGGGCCCAGCCCTCACCGCTGGTTTCTGAGTGTTACCGAATCATGGTGCTGCCAACAGCACTCAGGCACTGCAAATCCATCAACCTCCCTGCTGTTCAGAGAGCAGCCCCCCAAAAGTCAAAACTTCCCAAACCGCAGCCAACTTTCCCTGAGGAAACAGCCTAAAGTCATGATCCCTAATTGCTGGAAATGTCACTTGATTATGGTTGTCACCAGGATGACAGTTCTTTCTTTTCATCTAGGTTGAAAAATGGCCACCGTTCTAGCTATTAGCGATGTTTACTGGCTTCCTTACCTTGATCACTTTTCCTGCACGTGTAAGAGAGTGTTCTTGCCAGAGCTCATTTCTCTGTGCTTAATAAAGCATTTTATGGGCTCCTTTTTTGGCTGAAAGCCCCTGTCCTCCACCCTTTGATCCACAGACTCTCCACATACAGAACTAGTGTCGAGTAAGCACTACCTGTCCAAGCGTCACCAGCCACGTCCAAAACACAGCCTCCCAGCTTCCATTCAGGAGCCCTGGGGACTCTTCCTTGCCTGTGACCCTTAGATCCTTTTGGCCTCCGTCTTTGCCCCGCCTATTATTAATCTCCCAGAAAAGGGAAGAAAAGCACCATCGTTGCTGGATTCTGATATTTCCCCCCGAGTACTTCTCTCCATCACACTCAGCGGTTACTGCACATCCATTTGGAGGATGGCCACCTTTTAAAATGAATGGTGACAAGTTTCCAAGTGCAACAGCTTTGATGTTTTGGCCAGAGGACATCTGCTCGCCTGTTATGACATTTTTACCTTCTAGGTTGAGGCCAAAACTGTCCCCCTGGTCCCTGAGCCCATCTCCCTGCTGGAGTAACACTCCTCCTTTGTTTCCTTGGCTTCACATTCTCATCCTGTCCTTCCAATACTTTCACCTCATCCCTCCATGTCATATTTTACCTCGGACCAAGAGACACATTGCAGCTGACAGGCCATCGTGTTGTCTTTGAAGTGTGCTGGCTCTGGGCTAGGCTCTGGCTGGAGGCACAGCTTACTGGAATTACTTAGAAGTCTTCTTTCCGCTCTGTCTCCTTCCCTGTTTATTCGTGGAGGAGAATGTCCATGATCAGGAGGGAAAGTATCGTACAGTCAGTTCTCTGTGTGAGTCAGCCCAGGACACATTTTCTCACTTTCTTCCCTCCAGCAAAAACCGATAGTGTTGACCGAAGCCCGCCACCCCCTCCCTTCATCTCCAACTTCATCCCCTCTTCCTGCCAATTCCAGCATCTCCTCTGCCTGGGAGAGGTGTTGAGGTTTAAGTCAGGGGTTAGCCACCTGCCCAGAAAACCCTGTCCTGAATTGCTGCCCCACAGTAAAAATTTCTTTTGATTTCACCTGGTTCCCCTGCTCCCTTTGCAAAATACAGGGTTACCAGGAGATTTGTTTAACTGCTTTAAAATTATGATTTGCATGTGGGAAAGCTGGGAACAAAAAGCCCCTGTGTGTATAAAAATGCCGCATATGCCTTTGAGTCCTTTCCAAAAAGAAGTGCGATCTAACAAATAGCCAGGGCACCTGAGGGTTAAATGAACTATCAAGTCACCTGATAGTCTTGCGAATAAACCTCATCTGGTGCCTGGCCTCCATTCCCCTAGGACACCTCCAGACTGTCACTCGTTTCTCTGCAAGTTATGCCTTTGTCTCCAATCAGGGGGATCTGCAGCCAGGACCCCCTACTGCAGAGGCCCGCAAAGATGAGCAAGAGGACCATCTGAGGATATGGTCAGCAGGTACACAGTGTAGGCACTTACAAGGACCGCAAAAATGTTACGTGGTGAACCATCTGCGCTGCTGAGTCCACCACCCCCCAGTTGCCAAGCCAAGATGAATAAACTGGAGTTCAGGTAGCCCCCGAGACTCTTGCAAACCTTAATTCAAAGAGGAAGAAACTGACAGAAGGCCCTGCTCGCCATCAAATCCCCACCTCCTGAAAATGCTGTGTGTCGGAACAGCAGTGAGTCATAAAACCTTAGTGGGTGTCACCCTGCCCTCTCCTGGAAGTGGAGCTCTGGAAGGCAAGGAGAACGCCCACGATCACACAGCAGTCTTTCCCGGATGGATTAAAAGTCTAAATTTCAGGGCTTCCCTGAGGGGTCAGTGATAAAGAATCCGCCTGCCAATGCAGGAGACACAGGTTTGATCCCTGACCTGGGAAGATCTCACATGCCTCGGAGCAACTAAGCCGTGTGCTACAATTCCTGTGCTACAGTTCCTGAGCTCCGAAACAAGAGATGCCACCGCAGGGAGAAGCCTTCACACCCCATCTGAAAAGTAGCTCCTGCTCGCCGCAACTAGAAAAAAGCCTGCACGCAGCAACAAAGACCCAGTGCTCTCAAAAATAAATAAATTAATTAAAAAACAAAACAAAAAGTCTAAATTTAAATCTATGACTTTCAGTCACTCAGATGCAGGCATTAACAATGGCATCCCTTGAAGATTTGCTAATAAAAACGAAGTCGTAATTGTAAAGTCCTCCTTAGCTAATAACACTCAGAATGCTCTGTTCGAAGAACAGTGAAGCAGAGTGTTACCACCACAGAGACCCCCAAAGCCAGCGCACAGACAACTGAACTTGGCAGCATGGCACCCTACCCCAGCACCCATCCCCTCCACCAGAGCCCACACCGTGATCCAAGCCCTGCCTGCTTCCTGCTTCTTGCCTGGATTTCTGCCCATGACCACCTTCCCAGCCCTCTGCCTGCCTCATCCTCCACTTCTTCCAATCCAATCTAGACACAGATGCAAGCAGTGAACTGTGCAAAACGTCAACTAGATCCTGTGGTTCCTTGATTTCAAATCCCTCCATGCTTCCCCAGGTGTAAGCAGGAGAGAGTCCAGCCTATATCATGTCACACGGCCAGCCTTTTGTGATCTGGCTTCTGCCTTCATTTCCAGCAGAAACTTCCCCCATTCCTCTGCCCGGTCATACAGAAATGCCTACCAGCACTTCAACTCTTTTGTGTCCTTGCCTGTATTATTGCCTCTTCCCACAAGGCCACACCTATCTTCTATCTCCTGAATATTAAGTCCACTCATCCTTGAAGGCCCAGCTCCAATGCCCTCTAAGGAAGTCCTCCAGCACCACCATAACTTGTAGCAATTTGTGCATGCCCTGATCACATGGCAGAATTAATGCTTATATTTCAGTTCTACATTAAACTATAAATTGCTGAAGACTGAAAACAGAACTCTGCCCAACTCTGTGTCCTAGCACATCGCCCAAGATGTAGGGGCTACAGAAGAGATGCCAGTTTGTGAGAAGAACTGAAATGATTTACTGAGTACCTACTATATGCCCAGCACTAGGGTGATATAAATGAACAGAAAAAAAATCACTGTTTTCTGAAGTTTATATCATAGTAGGATAGTAACTAAATGCAGAACTATGTAACCAAATGCAGAACTACATAACAGCAGCCAGTGACAAGTACAAAGGGGAAAAATAAAGCAGAGTGAGGAGGTGGGGGTGAAGGGAACGCTATTTTATATGGCTGGGGTCTGAGACAGTAATTCTGAGAGGTGCAGGTGGGCCTGGATGTACATAAATAGGAGGTCCAATTAGGGGAAAAGAATGGGGAAAGGTGGGGCTTCCCACCTGGCTCAGTGGAAAAGAATCCACCTGCCAATGCAGGAGATGCAGGAGACGCGGGTTCGATCCCTGGGTCAGGAAGATCTGCTGGAGAAGGTCATGGCAACCCACTCCAGTATCTTGCCTGGAAAATTCTGTGGACAGAGGAGCCGGCACGGTCACACAGAGTCGGACACGACTGAGCAACTGAGCTCACACGGCACATGAGAAGGGTGAGGAGCAGGGTCCTGGGGTGAACGTGTGTGTAGCATGTTTGAGGGACAGGAAGGTGGCCCCTGTGACTGGTGTGCAGTGGAGAAATGACCAGGCCCCCATATCTAACAGGAGGATTTATTTTTAAAAAGAAATAATAAATTGGCTATTCTAGGTACCTTGTATAAGTAGAATCAAACAGTACTCGTCTGCACTGACTGTATACTGGAGTGCATTTTTATTCATTGAGTCAGAAAGTACACTGGTAGATGCCAGGGGCAGAAGCAGGGTAGGAAGCGGGATGAGACTTAGTGTTTAATGGGGACAGAGTTTAGGAAAGTAAAAAGTTTAGCAGATGGATGATGGTGAGAATTGTGCAACAGTGTGAGTGTACGTAGTGCCACTGAACTGTATAGTTAAGTATGGTTAAAATAGTATGTTTTATGTTGTGTGACTTTTACCACAATAAAAACTTCTTTTTTTTTTAGAAAAAACAATAAAGACAGAATTCAAGGGGGTGGTTGTTTATAAAGAGGGATGGGGGAGGATAGGGAGGAGGATGCAGGTCCCTGGGAATTACTGTCAATATTCTGGGGCTGACTGGTGGCGTCACGGGTGTTCCTTACAGCCTGAGTAAGTAAGCAGCGCATGCGTGAACCAGGAACAATCACTGATTCCGTGCCCTGGCGAGAGCCAGTCTTTCCCCAGGGGCTAAACCTTTATTCTGAAATGGTTGTCCATATCCTTTGTACTTAAGACAGCCCTCTAAATTCAGTTCAGTCACTCAGTCATGTCTGACTGTTTGCAACCCCTTGGGCTATAGCCCACCAGGCTTCTCTGTCCATGGATTCTCCAGGCAAGAACACTGGAGTGGGTTGCCATTTCCTTCTCCAGGGGATCTTCCCGACCAAGGGATCGAACTCACATATCTTATGTCTCCTGCTTTGGTAAATGGATTCTTTACCACTAGCATCCCATGGGAAGCCCAATAAAAGATCACATTTTGAGGTTCTGGGTAGACATGAATCTCCAAAGGACACTATTCAACCCAGTATGTGGAGAAAATGATACATAACCCAAAGGGCCATAATAAGAATTAAATTAAATAATGTATACAAGGCACCTAGCACAATATAAGCATTCTCCCTCCTCCTCATTACCATCATCATCTCAGGGAAGGAATCCTGTTTATAAAAACATTCCTTCCTGCTAACTGAGGCAACCACAAGTGAGACTGCCAAACAGGCCTAGGCTCAAATCTTGGCCAGGCAGCCTCTGGCATACTACTTAACCTTTCTGAGCTTCAGTTTCTTTATCCACATGGATGGAGATATACATGCAACACAAATGTCATTTACTGCATGGGAGGCACTGCTCTAAAAGGTTTATGAGCCCTGTCTCAGACAATTCTCAGGACAACCCTGTGAGCTAGGTATTACTATTATCTCTATTTTACAGTCAAGGAAATTGAATCAGCAAGTATTTAAGACAGTCGCCTAAGGTCACATAGGAAGTAAGTGATGGAACCAGAGTTTAAACCCAGGCAGTCTGGCTCCAGAAGTCTTCCGAGATGAAAAGAGAATAAATAATAAAACAAATAAATAAAACACATAGCCAGCGCTCACTTGATACACAGCATTCAGTAAATGATGGGATGGTAACCAGGGTTCCGTCTTCCAAACCTTTCCCCTCTGCTGAGCTCAGGGCTGCCTTTCTTCCTTCCTCTCTCTGAGTTCACATGCTCTGGTTGTTGACACTAATCCATATTTAAATACCCAGGCTGCTCAAGCTTCATTCGGTGTCCTGGGCTGTCTTGCCCTCTTTTTCATCTTCTCATTCTTTCCAGTGCCTAGTGATTATGATGGCTGGGGCTGCTGGGGCTGGGGTGGGGGTCAGCGAAGGGGAGGGAGCAGTAAACTACCTCTCTGGCAACTGGGGAATGTGGGTGGGGGGTGTTTCTCTCCTGGAGTAGGGTCAGAGTGAAGCAATAGACTGTAAGAGGCAGCTCAGGGAACTCCACCCCATGCGGCCACCCACTAAACCCAGGCATATGTATGCTGTCCTTGACACAAAGACTCTTGAGCGATCCATCATGGAATAAAACCTCCATTAGGTTTACGGCTTCCCAGGTTGTACCAGTGTTAAAGAACCTGCCTGGCAATGCAGGAGACATAAGAGATGCAGGCTCCTTCCCTGGGTCAGGAAGATCCCCTGGAGGAGGGCATGGCAACCCTCTCCAGTATTCTTGCCCAAACAGAGGAGCCTGGCAGGCTCTGGTCCATAGGGTCACAAAGAGTCAGACACAGCTGAGGCGACCTAGCACAGCACAGATTTAGGAAAGCCACCACCAGAGAAGAAAGGAAAATTCTCCCATTGAAGATGCTGCTCCATGATGTGGCCGAGGCAAGAGGAGCAAGCTCTCTCCTGACCATCTGTCTTGGGGCGCCCCTCCTCTCGCCTCATCATACTCTACTCTGAGCAGGAGGTGCTCACACAGTTCAGTCCAGTTTTCCAGGGCTCCATCAACCCTGCCCACCCCTGCTGGTGGTCGGCTCTGCCCTCTTCCAGCTGGTGCGGTAGGAGAAGCAGGAACCCCGCTCAGCCCGGTCCTCCTCCTGTCTTTTCCAGAATCCCAGCAGGATCCACGGAGAGTGTGCACACTTACCCAGGATGGAGAAGTGGGCAGATCCAGTGATCACTTAAGCAACTCTAGGCAAATCTGTTCACTTTCCCCGACCAACCAACAGCATGGGACAAGCTGTTTCCAAGAAGTAAAGCAAGGGGCAGCGCTCGGCAAATGGTGATGCAAACAGCTGGCCGCTGCCGCTCCACCCTTCCCCTTTCAGGGGCCCCATCCTCTTCCCTCCTGGGGACCTGGTGCCCTCCTGCCATGGGCAGGGGCTCCCACCCACTTAGATGGCCCTGCCTTCCCTCGTTTCTTCCTCTTAGACTGTACCTCTCCTCGCCCCAGACTTTTGAGAGCTCGACCTCATCTCCCTAACAATGGAAGTGATTAAAGGAACAAATCTCTGCCAATCTGTCAACCAGCTACTGGGCTGGCTGCACCTCCCAGGGTTGCCTGAAGTGAACTGGGTCGTGGGTCGTGACCGACTCTTGGTGACACCATGGACTATAGCCCGCCAGGCTCCTCTGTCCATGGTGATTCTCTAGGCAAGGATACTGGAGTGGGTAGCCATTCCCTTCTCCAGGGGATCTTCCCGACCCAAGGATCAAACCTGGGTCTCCTTCAATCCAGGCAGATTCTTTACCACTGAGCCACAACGGCTTCTTCAGGTTAATTCCTACGTTTGCCTGTGTCCCTGGAGGCTGCTAAGATGAATGCAGAGTTCACACTTCCTGGGTGGAGGGAAAGCTGTATGGGAGTAAGAAAATATCAAATTGACCCCAGGCACAGATGATAAGTATGTAATGTAAACAAGAAAGTCAATACAGCAGACTCTAAAAATATGTCTTTTCTCTCCTTTCTTCTCCCAACTTCTTTAAAAGACATAAAGTTGTATCAAGTAATAGTTAGAGTACAGAAGAAAAACAGCTTACACTGGATGCCATGAGGTGAGGGGGCAGCTGCTGTGAACTAGTTACTAAGTCCATGAAAACACATGAACAGGAAGTAAGCCAGTCTGTGTGATAGGAGAAGGGGACGCCACACAGGAGCCTGGACTCCAGGCAGGCTCAGCTTCACGGGGGCCCTCCTCACCCAGCCCGCCCGCCCCCGCCTGCCCACCCCCACCTGCCCGCCTGCCGGAGCCCCCAAGACCAGGCTGTCTCAGGGCTCCAATCAGCCCAGACGTTTTAACGGGGATTTAGACTCCTGGGGACCGAAATGAATTGTGCCCTCTGGGAGCATAAATTATACCCAACTCCTTTTTTTTTTTTTTTTTTTTCTCAAATCTGAACTCACTTTGCTTGCCTTTCAATTCTGTCTAAAATGCATGGAAAACTTCAGATTTTTCCCTGCCTTAAACCTTCTTCCTGTATGTTGTTATAAGTGTAGTCATGTATATACCTACATATATGTGTGTATATATATATACATAGTCTATATGTTGTCTATTCCAAGTACCTCATACAAGTGGAATCAGACAATATTTGTGTGTGTGTGTAAATTCCTTTTATATGAGGTACCTGGGCTATTCAGATTCCTAGGACAGAGGTCACCAGGGCTTGGGAGGGAGGAAAGGGGAGTTGGTGTTTAATGCGGACAGAGTTTTGGTCTGGGAAGATGAAAATGTGGAGAGGGATGCTGGTGGTGGTTGTACAACATTGTGAATGCACTTACGGCCACAGAACTGGATACTTAAAAAATGGTTAAGATGGGGTTGGTTATTTTCATGTTGTATTGATATATGTATTGATATATTTGTATTTGATATGTTGCATTGATATATTTCATCACCAGTATAAAAAATGTATAGGATAGAAGGACAGGGAAGCCTGGCGTGCTGAAGTCCATGGGGTTGCAAAGGGTCAGACATGACCGAGTGACTGAACAACAATAAAATAGTATATATACAAATTAGCTAACTTCTTATTTATGTATATTTATGTAACTATTTTCAGACAATCTACATTTTCCTTTCTGCTCTCTCTCCTCCATTCTGTGCCTCAGTTTGAGCCTTTGATGGCCTATTTTTCTGGGTTAGGGTTTTAACCCAGAGGAGCATCTCTGGGCTAAAAACTCCACGGCTCTCTCTTCCCTCTGTGTTCCCCCTCAGCCACCCTCTTCTTGGTTGCTTTTAAAAAGCAGAAAGCTTTACTAGTTAGAGAGAAAGTCTGTGATTTTCAGTGGTACATTTAATAATTCATAAATCATGAGAGGTTCAAACGGGTTCAAAGTTTAAAAGTTTAAAAGTTTTGCTGAAGCTTTAAAGTTTAAACTGTCAGAAGCTTTGACAAAAAACTTTTCCTGTCTGGAATATTTAAGATCATTGTGCCATATGAGATGTAGGCAGGGCTGAGACAAAGAATCTGCCTGCAATGCAGGAGACCCAGGTTCAATCCTTGGGTCTGGAAGATCCACTGGAGAAGGGAATGGCAGCCCACTCCAGTATTCTTGCCTGCAGAATCCCATGGACAGAGGAGTCTGGGTGGGCTACAGTCCATGGGTGCACAAAGAATCAAACACGACTGAGTGACTAACACACACACACACACATACACACACACGATTCAGGACTCCATGTGGTCCTTCTCTCGCAAGAAGTTTCTAAGAAAATTCTGGCATGGCCTGTTTGGAGATGTTCCTTCGTGGCATGAACACAGGGTTCCAGGAAGCCAGCAGATATGGGAGCAGGAGCTGTGACTACCTGCACTACGAGAGAAAGTTCTGGATTGGCCAGAGTCACCACTGTGTGGGGCTTTCTCTTTAAGAGAAGGGAAATTGTAAAATGAGATCCTGGCCAGCATGTGTAACAAGGTCTTGGCGGAAGACAGTGAGCTATGCATATCTACTATTTCAAAATCTGGATGCAGAGAGGCCAAGTCTTCTGCTGGCCTCCTGTTGACCTCTGATTTTTTTTTTTCAGGCGTAATTACTGTATTAAAATGTGCAACTGAGTGTGGTGTCCGCCGCCCATGCCACGGTCACCTCCCCTCAGACTGGGTAACCGAACCCAGAACATGGGGGTCGTTCCTGACATCATATTCTTGTACACTGATGCTGAATTTACTGTGTTGTTTTGATAACATCACTTGATTTCTCAGAAACCTACCGTGGTTCTTGCTGGCCTTTCAGGTCAGATCCAAGGCCTTAGTCATGGGCTTTCAGAGTCATTACGTGTCATACCAGACATTCAGCACAGACCCGCAAACCCTCCCTTCCCACCTGCCTGCTCCTCAACCGTTTCCACTTGCTGGCCCTCCCACCTGAGATGCTCCTTCTTCTTTTCATCAAACACACCTTTGCATTTCCTCCAAATTCTCCAATTTCATAGGCTTCCACAAGCCATCAGCATCAATGCCAGAAACAACGTCAGCATGATTGAAATCTTTTCCCAGGTTCTAGGATTTGGTGACCTCGGGCTGTAAACGGATCCCATGACGTGAATGAGATTATACTGGACTCCCTACGCGGGTCCCCACCCTGGACAATCATTACTGCACTTTCACATAAATGACCGCCTTTGATCCTAACAACCTCCCACCCATGCCTTTCTCCTCCCACGGTGCTCTGCTGGTTTCTCCAAGGATTGCCAGTGAGAAAATCCAACACCAATTTTCACGTCTGTCCCCACGGCCACTTCCTGTCACCTGACACTCCCACCTCTGTCTTCTGGAATCTTTCTGTCCTCTTGACTTTAACTGACTTTAACTTTCTTGCCTACCTCTGTGAGTCACCCAGGTCTCCCCCAGCCCCTCTCCTTCAGCGTGGGGGTGCTCACATTCACAGAAACCCTCCTTTCACTCCTAGTCTAGCTCTTTCACCTGTGGCTTGAGCTACAAGCCATATCCTAGTGATCCCAAGTCTGGGTCTTTCCTCCTCAACTCTCCTGGGTCCTGGGGCCACCTTCTGTCTCCCCTTGGGCTCCCCAAACCAGAATTGAGCAAAGTCAACAACCATGAATGGATTGCCTTCCACCTGCAATAAAAATCGGTTAAGACCCTGCTCCCTAGCCCACATCCATCATAAACTCGGTATTTCATATTTTCTTTCTGCCAGTGCTCCTTCTGTATGTCTTATTTACAGTGTCTTGTTGTCCAGAGTAGAAATTTCAGTGTTACCCTTAGTGTCTCTCCCTGCCCGTCAAGCTTCCCATGTGACCTGAGAGTTACCCCTGTTGCTTCAGCACCACACATCTCTCTCCCAGCCCCTCCTTCCACTCCATCCTGCTCCAATTTCCTTAATTCAATCTCATCCTCTCTTGTGACCTATTGCACTGACCTCCTCTCTGCCATCTTTCCCCAGCCTTTCCCTGTTCCCATCTTTACAAGATCTAACATGGAAGCAGTCACATCACTGCCTGTCCTTCATATCACTTCCCAAAGCTATGCTCTCGGACATGAATACAATGGCCTCCCCATCCAGGCCCCCATCAATCTCAACCTCTGCGTATTCCCCTGCACCCTCCTTCTCCTCCCTCACTCTCGGCTCCAGCCAGTCCAAACCTCCTTCTGTTTCCTGAGCCTGCAGCCTCACCCACTCTCCATCAGTTCAGTTCAGTTCAGTCACTCAGTCGTGTCCAACTCTTTGCGACCCCATGAACCGCAGCACGCCAGGCCTCCCTGTCCATCACCAACTCCCAGAGTCTACTCAAACTCATGTCCATTGAGTCAGTGATGCCATCCAACCATCTCATCCTCTGTCGTCCCCTTTCCTCCTGCCCTCAATCTTTCCCAGCATCAGGGTCTTTTCAGATGAGTCAGCTCCTTGCATCAGGTGGTCAAAGTATTGGAGTTTCAGCTTCAACATCAATCCTTCCAATGAACACCCAGAACTGATTTCCTTTAGGATGGACTGGTTGGATCTCCACTCTCCATACCTCTGCAAATATAATTCCTCTGACCTGGAAGGCCTTTATCCTTCTTTGTGCCTGGTGAGCCCTCATACATTTACAGGATCCAGCTCGCTTCCACCACAAAGCTTCTGAGGACTCCAGATCCACAGAGACACGCCCTTCCCTGGGCCACTGCACTCCACACACACTCCCCTCCCCTGAACAAGCGCCCCTCACCTGTGGGTCTCAGGACTGCTCACCTTTGAGCCCTCAGCAACTAATACCTGACTACAATTTTCACCATTCCTGGACAAAGAGTGAGCTTTTGGAAAGAAAAGAGGAAAAAATTCTCATTTCAGTGAATCATCTCTCCCATCACACTCAATCTTTCTCTGTGGGTTGTGAAACCCATTGATCCAGTGGCATGCATTCTAAGTATCGCGTGTAAAGTCCAGGTTTCTACTAGAGTGACTGTAGCTCATTTTGTACTAAAACCGTGCAGATGTTGGTATGGTTTACAGTTGACTCTCTTCTCAGGCATATAAATTAAGGATAATTTAGAGAAATATAGGAACTATGATATCTGTGTGTAGGTTTTCCTTTGCTTCAGTCTCTGGGGAGATGACCCTTGCATAGTCAGGTTTTGAAGTCAGACTGGGTTTAAAACATGACTCCATCAGTGAGTGACCTGTAGCATGTCACTCTGCCTCAGTTTTCTCATCTGTAAAATGGAAAAGTGACAGCTGTTGCAAAAATTAAATGAGATCATATCCTCATCACAGAGGAAACCCTCAAGCATTGATACCACTCACGGTGCTAAGTGCTTATATATATTATATAACTATATATGTATGCACACACATACACATATTGCTGGCAACAACATATAATCAGTACAACAATTCTATGTTGTAGGTACTATAACTACCTCCATGTTACGGATGAAGACAATGGGGCCTGTGAAGTACCTTGCCCAAAGTCACAGAACTGGTATATAATAGGCCTGGAATTTAAACCTAGACAATACGAGTTCCGGTCTGTGCTCTTAACACCCATCATAATGCCTCAATGGACTTAATAAATGGTAGCTATCGTCATCATTACCATCACTACTACCAGCAGCAGCAGCAGCACCACATCATCATCACCATGACCATCACCACCACTATCATTACCATCACATCCCTGTCCGGCATGTCACCATGCCTATCTCCTATTACAAAACCACTCTAGCTGGGCTGGTTACACAGCCAGCCCCTGGGGTGGTAACTTTGTTGCACAAACAAAATTGTATTCATCTGCCAGCCTCTGGGGCTGCCCCAAAGCTTGATCTGGTGCGATGCTAATTCTTCGATGGTAGGAAAGACCGTCAAGGGAGGCCTTGGGATTCTGAAGAGTCAAGCCAGGGTACAAGTTGGCCCAAAACAAAGCGTGTGGCCCTGGCACAACGTTACCCCCACTTGCTCGTTGTCTTCCTTTTCTTAGTTGCAGAAAAAGGCCAATTGATTCCTGCCTCCCAACCAATTCCAGCCAGACCGAGAGATTTTGTAATCGTGTCTGTCTCGGATCACAGCCCACAGAAATCAGACGCAGAAATGCTCACTTGGGTTGTCCACGCGTTCCACCCTGGAGCCAGGAAATGCGAACTCTGAACCCAGTGTCACTGTCTTGTTGTAAAGAAAATCACATTCCTTGTAAAAAAAAAAAATTAATAATAAGAGGAATTTGATGTGTCTTAATGCCTTGGGCTTATTTACCCAAATTTCCTTTAGCGTGTGTTTCCTTTTCTTCCCTGTCATCATCTACATTTACTCACTGTCCTTGTTTACCTATTTGCCCCCAACTTTCATCTCCAAGTATACTCTTTGCCTTGACCCCAATTAAGGGTCTTTACCCTCCTCCTTTGCCTTGACCCCAGTTAAGGGTCTTTACCCTCCTCGTCCATACAAAAAAATGCTTTCCTGAAACACTCTTGCTTTTGAAAAGGGAGATCTGCCTTTCAATTCTGACTGCTTGGCATTAGATGAGTTGCCTTCCTTGAGCCTCAGTTTTTGCATACATCAAACAGCTGTAATAAAGAACCCAACTGGGAATTCCCTGGCAGTCTGGTGGTTAGGACTCTGTACTTTCACTGCCAGGGGGCCAGGTTCAATCCCTAGTTGGGGAACTAAGACTCCCCACACTTCACAATGTGGCCAAAAAATAAGAAATTAAAAATTTAAAAATAATGAACTCAACTGGAAAAGAGCTGTGATCATCATGTGTAATAACAACAGTAACTAACGCTCACTGGGAACTGACACACACTGACTGCCATGCGAGGTGGCTTTTCCCAAGTTTCAGGCAAAACTACTGGAGGGAAGTGACTAGAAGGTCTTATTCATCACCTGGTCTCTTTGCAGGAGCTATAGCTCCACCCTGCTGGAGGGAATGAGGACTGAGTCACCTGTCAGACCAGCATACCAGCCACCACGGGCAGCATTTAATCTGCACAAAAATCCTTCGGGAAAGGAGTTGTTTGGATCCCACTTTAGAGACAAAGGACTGAAGTTGAGGGTAACTTGCCCAGGGTCACTTGATGACTAAGTGGCAGAGGAGGGACTCTTAGTTACCATGAGATACAACAATAATCAACAGTAGGAGAAACAGCAATGACAATTAATGGTCGTTGAGTATTTACCACGTGCCAGGCACTGGTCCAGGAATCAGACAGTGATTGCTTTATTTAATCCTCACATCCACTCCATGAAGTAGATACAATCCCCAAGTCCGTTCTACAAATGCGTAGGTTGAGAGGCAAGGGTGTGAAGTGCCTCGCTTGGTAAGCTGACAGCCAGAATTTGGAATCTGATGGACCAAATGCAGAGCCGGAACATATTCTCTGCTATCTCCTTAAAATGAAACAATAAAATATGCATATAAAGGGCTTAACATAGTGCCTGGCACACAGTAATCTTCACTATATTATCATTGTTGTTACCACTATTTTAATAATAGTCAGTTTTTTAATATTGCTCTGCTTTGCAAGCCATCTCGTGGCTTGTCTGTGGATGTGAATTCCAAGCACAGATCTGAGTAGACAGGAGCCCATATTCCTTGAGTCATTAGATCTTTCCTCATCTTAATTGTCAACTGTGAATGTTGATAACAAGGTCCCTGTCTCAACCTCAATTTGTCATCATCCCCATCTTTCTCTTCCAGAAGTCCTTCAACTAAAATCATCCTGGAAATTACCTTTTTTTTCTGTAATGGCTCTGTATTCTTTTTTTTTTAAATACTGTATAAAAATTACCCCAAATTTAGTAGATTGAAACAATATACATTTAGTATCTCACAGTTTCTGTAAGCCAGGGATCCAGGCATGGCTGAGCTGGGTCCTCTGCTCAGGGTCTTAGAAGGCTGTCATCAAGGTATGGGGAGGGGGGCTGCATTCTTTCTGGAGCTCAGAGTCCTCTTCCAAGCTTGCATGGTTGTTGGCAAAATTCAGTTCTTAGTGACTGTAGGACTGAGGGTCCCTGGCTTTTTGCTGGCTATTGACTAGAGTCCCCACCTCCAGTGTCAAGTTCTAGAGGCCCCTGCTGTTCTCAGCCCCATGGCTGTCTGCACAGGAAGCCCACATCAGTGCTGCTTGCTTCCTCAAGGTCACCAGGAGAATCTCTCCACCAGACTGCCGAGATGGAGTCTTACAGAGCAAAACACAATCAAGGGGGTGAAATCCCATCACCTTTGCCATATTCTATTGTGCTTGTGCTAAGTCGCTTCAGTCGTGTCTGACACTTTGCGACCCCATGGACTGTAGCCCCCCCAGGCTCCTCCATCCGTGGGATTCTCCAGGCAAGAATACTGGAGTGGGCTGCCATGCCCTCCTCCAGGAGATCTTCCTGACTCAAGGATCGAACTTGCGTCTGTCTCTTACATTGGCAGGTGGGTTCTTTACTACTAGGACCACCTGGGAAGCCATATTCTATTGGTCAGAAGCAAATCATGGGTCTCACCCACATTCAAGAGGAGGGAACTACACAAGTTAGGTCACTGAGGCTCATCTTAGGATGTGTCCACAAGTCCCTTGGCTTCAAATTTAATTTCCCCCACCTCAGCTTCCTTTACATCCCCAAACACTACCAACTCTCATTTCATCTTCATTTTCATATCCACACAAAGCACTTTCGTACTGGATCAATAAAGTTCTAAAATTCATTCCTCTTTTTCCCACAATTAAAGAATGGTAGTAGTCCAAGCCTAGACCTCTCATATTC
The DNA here is from genome assembly GCF_910594005.1 of Cervus elaphus. Taxonomy (NCBI): domain Eukaryota; kingdom Metazoa; phylum Chordata; class Mammalia; order Artiodactyla; family Cervidae; genus Cervus; species Cervus elaphus. The sequence continues at coordinate 37,325,096 of NC_057841.1, forward strand.
TTTCTTTTATACCCAGGACAATAGTTTATTCATTTTTAACAGTCTTATTGATATATAGTTTACATACCATAACATTCAACATGTACAACAGAGTGTATATTTAGAGAGTTAGGTAACCATCCCTATGGTATAATTTTAGATCTTTTCTCACCACCCCCGAAAGAAACTTCATGCCTTCCTCAGTCACCCTCCCCCAATTTCCCCTCTTCCCCTCAGCCCGAGGCAACAACAAATCTATTTTCTGTCTCTACAGATTTGTCTGTTCTGGGCATTTCATATGAATGAACCATATAATATGAGGTCCTTTGTGACTAGCTTCTTTCCCTGAGCACAATGTTTCTGAACTTTATGTGTGTTACAGTATAAGCAATATTATTATGGCTGTATTGGAAGTTCTGAGTGCTGTAGACAAAACAGTCAGGAAATGAAAGATTTTAACTTACAAAAATAAGATTAGAAATAAGCATCTTTAATCATTTTTCTGGTGGTGGTGCAGTGGAAAAGAATCCACATGCCAGTGTAGGAGACGCAAGAGATATGGGTTCGATCCCTGGGTCAGGAAGATGCCTTGGAGAAGGAAATGGCAACCCACTCCAGTACTCTTGCCTGGAAAATCCCACAGAGAGAGGAGCGTGGCGGGCTACAGTCCATGGTGTCACAAAGAGTCAGACTAAACAACAACAAAATGTATAATATCATACAGCAACCGTAATTCAATAAAAAACAAACAACAAGAAACCACGCAAATGCACAACTGATACACTACAGTTCCTCCTGGTTATTCCGCACCTATAAACACCAGAGGAGAGGGAAAGCAGAGGGAATTTTCAACTCACCGGGATAAAACAGTCAAAACTAGTCTAAGATGTTAATTTTTTTAGGAAAAAAAGTAATGTGAACCAATAGTCTTTGCTTTTATTTAGATGGAGCTTGATGGATTTTTTCAATGGGTAGGGGTTTTTATATTTTTATTTTTGTCTTTGAGAGCTGTCATGTGTGGATCAGGCAGAGCCAGGGCACTCAAAGTTCTGGTGAGAGAGTTGCCGGGGTTGGGGGGGGATGGCTTTTCCCCAAGTGCCAGTGTTCCCTATCCTGACATCAGCCCCCATTATCCCCTTCTGTAGCGATGCGTCCAAGACTGTAGCATATTCTCCAATACTGGAGGAATTTCATTGCGACTTCACAATTCTTCATTTGCCCAGAGGTCGACGTGTGACTACGGAAAACACTTCTGACTCAGACAAGCTGAGGACTGATGAGCCTAAAGGGTTTCTGTCATCAGGAGCTAACCTTTATGTGGGAACTCTGGGTGTTTCACTGAGGGGCAAGTTCAAGAATGCTTACAACTAAGAGGTGTCTGTCACACCAGCTGAAGAAAACAGTTAAGATAATGAAACATTTACCACAAATGGAATAGTATTTCAAAAATTCCTCCAGGATAAGCAAGATTCTTGCTCAGGATTTTCAGACGGGGCCCCACGATTTCAAACTCCAGTCATGGAGCCAGGCCAGGGGCTCGGCCGTGGACCCAGGCCGTCCCACGACCAGCGGCCCGGCCCAGCCTGCAGCACCAGGCCTGGCTACCTTGGAGCTCGGCACTTCAGGGAGCAGGCCTACCGTGGCCTCAGGGAGATCCCTCACCCTTCAGGTCCTCCCATCTGGCCAGCTGATCCGAAACTCCACCCTTGGAAATTTAGATCCCGGCTCTCATGCAGATACTCCTGGGAGAAGCAGCACATCATTTATCAGCCACTGATACCTCAGTGCAAATATGTTTGTCAGAGTCTTTGCCAACGAGTGTTTTTAGAGGAGAGGAGGTGAAAAAAACTCAGAGCAAAAAAAAAAAAAAAAAAACCAGCTGCCTGAGGATGAAGGGGAAGTAAGTAAAAGCCACAAAAGGACAGAAAACAAACACAAGCGGCATTGAAGATGAATAAACGTCCCAGGAGCGCCTGCTGACAAGGATGGAGAGCTGACCCAGACTTGTTGGGATCAGGTGGAGTAGATGGGGGAACTCAGAGCTGGGCTTTTGCCTCTGGCAATGCAGGGGGTGGGGGTAGGATCTGGCTCCTGGCTCCTGGTTTGAAAGCCCACCCTGTCTTCTCTTCAAGCAACAAGCTCAGTCAACAATAGCATTTTGAGCTCACCTGCGCTGCTCAGACAAAGCAGGAGGAAGCCAACATCTCTCCTTCCAACCGCTGAGCGAGCCTGTTCCTCTTTAGAGCACCGCCGAGAACCATGAGTCTACTTAATCACACAGACCTTCTGCACCAAAATAGAGTGAACGGTGTTTGTCCAACAGAATGTGATCTCAGGCCCCGCGAGCCAGACCCTCGCCCAGCACTCACGCCAGCTACCTTCTCAGGGCTATCAACAAGGTGGACCCCAAACCTGGCAAGAGGCTTGCTTGTTTATGTAACGTGATGATTCCACAACACTCACTAAGGGATTAAAACTCAGGGCAGTCCAGTTTCACGGCAGGTCAGGGAGCCCGATGAGAAACTGTCTCAGAATTAATTAAATTGAATTTAAAAAATCTGCTTGGGGGCTTCCCTGGTGGCTCAGTGATAAAGAATCTGCCTGCCAGTGCAGCCGCTTGCTTGTTGCAACTAGAGAAAAGCCCACCCAGCAACAATGGCCCAACACAGCCAAAATAGATTAATAAATAAAAGTCATGTTTCAAAAATATGCTTGGCTTCCTATAGTTAGTACTATTCCGGAGAACCATAATCCATAATGAAGCCTCTTTATTTAGTGGTTTTTTTTTTAAAAACTTTTTATTGGAGTATCATTGTGTGTTTCAGGTGTATAGCCAAGTGGATCAGTTATGCCACAGCCAAGCCTCTTTGATGAACCCAAATTTCCCAAACTTATAATCAGTTTAGGTTACTGGTGACAAAACCACAGAGTTTGTCTCTAGTGCAGACCTAGGACATTGATCAATAACAGTGAGTCTAAGAACACATTTAATATCAGCTTTCAATACGTGTATATCCACGTCTTCATTTTTAAGATGTAGGTGTTTGGAAAGTTCTTTTTCAAAAAAGATGTGAATTGCTCTGCTCAAAGGATGAGGGAGATTTACACAGGATACTCCCCAAATGACTTCATCTGCTGAAAACACAGTTTAAAAGCCTGGAAGAGGGAGATCCAACTTTCTTTAATTTGCCAAACACCCGATTCTCGTTATAGAGAATTTCACTCTTCTGGACTTTGGGAAGGAAAATGCCTACCTCAGGAATGACAGTGTTAACAGATCCTCCTTGTAAGTGAGTGTTTAATGAACTGTAAAACCCATCATAAAACACTTCATATGGCTTTAGTTACTCCAGGAGCCAGACTATGCCTGAAGCATACAAAATGATACCTTGCTCGTCTTTTCAGATGCCTTAGAAACCTCTACTGAGATACTCCTTGTTTCCCCATCCCAGGGCTCGTCTTTAAACCCTTCTTTTTGGTTAGAAAGGTGGGAGAATCTGTCTCTTCCTAGAGAAGACTGGCTCTGAAACACTTTTTAAAGTGTGTTTGTGGCATCTGAAAGTTCCCTGCCTCCTACGCTCAAGTTCTAAAGTTTGAAAGAACACATCATTTCTAGTTTGATGCATATCCAAAACCAAGAACACAGTGCAAAGGAGTGTTTGCCATATTTCACTCCACAGTGGAGTCACAGTTTTTCCTTAGACATCGTTTTAGCATAAAGTAAATTGTATTTCCAGGACCACTGCCAAATACAACAATACAAATGATGATGACCAAAAACAGCAAAATGTGAGTGGACCAAAAGTGATGATGTTTCATAAGGAAATCCCAGACATATTCTAAAGATGCTTTGGTTTTACTTGAAGATTAATTAATTAAACCAGGTTGGCAAAGTCCCAACCTACAGAACTGTACTAGTGGAGAATTCAGTAGAAACGCAACGGAAAAACAAATAACAATTCCATGCTTCTTAAGTGGAAATAATTATATCTCAACAATCAGTGATTCTGAAAATGAATCTCAGAATAATCTATTTGTTTGTTTGCTTGCTTGGTTTTGAAACTATATATACCCTGTCATGTCTTCTTTTTTTGAAAAAATATTATTGGAGTATAGTTCACAATGTTGTGTTAATTTCTCTTGTACAGCAGAGTCAATCAGCTATATGTGCATATATATCCCTTCTTTTCTGGATTTCCTTCCCATTTAGGTCCTCACAGAGCATTGAGTAAAGTTTCTTGTGCTATACAATAGATTATCATTAGTTATCTATTTTATATATAGTATCAACTGGCTTAGTTTAACTTCTTTGGATGAGTGGACTTCAGACAGCAGCGCTTCTCTGGGTCCAAGGCACCTGCATTACAGCCTCACTGGTGTGGTTGATATGGTATAAAGTCACTGAATCCAACTTCTTTTTCGCTTCTCTTTCTTTAGTTCAGATAAATTCACATAACATAAAATCGACCATGTGAACCTTTTCAAAGCATATCATTTAGTGGCTTCTGATACATTCACAATATTTCTCTTTATTTATTTTTTATTTTTGCCTCTGCTGGGTCTTTGTTGCTGCACGCTGGCTTTCGCTAGTTGCAGTGAGCAGGGGCTCTTCTTCACTGTGGTGTGTGAGCTTCTTGCGGTGGCTTCTCTTGCTACAGAGCACCGGCTCTAGGCGTGCGGGCTTCAGTAGTTGCAGCACGTGGCGTGCAGTAGTTCAGCGTTCGTGGCTTGCGAGCTTAGTTGCTCCAAGGCATGTGGGATCTTCCCAGGCTGTGGATCGAACCTGTGTCCTCTGGGTTGGCAGGTAGATTCTTATCCACTGTCCCACCAGGGAAGTCCACAGCCCTTCTGTTTAATTCTTCAGACTAAGTCAAGGGGAAAATCTATCTGGTGTTGCCATATCTTTAATGACACTAATATTTCATGATGCCCCTTGTTTAAAAAAAAGGAGGGGCAACAAGCTTACAGTCTTTGGTAAATAAGCATGCAATTAGAATTCGAGAACATAAATCTGGTGTTTTGTTTGTATTTATTGTTTCATTTCAGTTCAGTCGCTTACTCGTGTCCAGCTCTTTGAGACCCCATGGACTGCAGCATGCCAAGCTTCCCTGTCCATCACCAATTCCCAGAGCTTACTCAAACTCATGTCCATCGAGTCGGTGATGCCATCCAACCATCTCATCCTCTGTCATGCCCTTTTCCTCCTGCCTTCAATCTTTCCCAACATCAGGGTCTTTTCCAATGAGTCAGTTCTTCACATCAGGTGGCCAAACTACGGGAGTTTCAGCTTCAACATCAGTCCTTCCAATGAATATTCAGGACTGATTTCCTTTAGCATAGACTGGTTGGATCTCCTTGCAATCCAAGGGACTCTCAGGAGCCTTCTCCAACACTACAGTTCAAAAGCATCAATTCTTTAGCACTCAACTTTCTTTATAGTCCAACTCTCACATCCATACATGACTACTGGAAAAACCATAGTTTTGACTAGACAGACCTTTGTCAACAAAGTAATGTCTTTGCTTTTTAATATGCTGTCTAGGTTGGTCATAGCTTTTCTTCCAAGGAGCAAGTGTATTTTAATTTCATGGCTGCTGTCACCATCTGCAGTGATTTTGGAGCCCCCCAAAATAAAGTCTCTCATTGTTTCCATTGTTTCCCCATCTATTTACCATGAAGAGATAGGACCTGATGCCCTCATCTTAGTTTTCTGAATGTTAAGAAAACTTTTTTAAGCCAACTTTTTCACTCTCCTCTTTCACTTTCATCAAGAGGCTCTTTAGTTCTTCTTCATTTTCTGCTATAACAGTTGTGCCATCTACATACCTGAGGTTATTGATATTCTTCCTGGCAATCTTGATTCCAGCTTGCGCTTCATCTAGCCAGGCATTTTTCATGATGTTAAGTTAAATAAGCAGAGTGACAATATGCAGCCTTGATGTACTCCTTTCCCGATTTGGAACCAGTCTGTTGTTCCATGTCCAGTTCTAACTGATACTTCTTGATGTGCATACAGATTTCTCAGGAGGCAGGTCAAGTGGTCTGGTATTCCCATCTCTTGAAGAATTTTCCACAGTTTGTTGTGATCCACACAGTCAAAGGCTTTGGCAGAGTCAATAAAGCAAAAATTGATGTTTTTCTGAATTTTCTTGCTTTTTTGATAATCCAACAGATGTTGGCAATTTGATCTCTGGTTCCTCTGCCTTTTCTAAATCCAGCTTGAACATCTGGAAGTTCACACTTCATGTACTGTTGAAGCCTAGCTTGGAGAATTTTGAGTACTACTTTGCTAGCGTGTGAAATGAGTGCAATTGTGCAGTAGTTTCAACATTCTTTGGCATTGCCTTTCTTTGGGATTGGAATGAAAACTGACCTTTTCCAGTCCTGTGGCCACTGCTGAGTTTCCAAATGTGCTGGCATATTGAGTATAGCACTTTCACAGCATCATCTTTCAGGATTTGAAAGAGCTCAACTGGAATTCCATCACCTCCACTAGCTTTGTTCGTAGTGATGCTTCCTAAGGCCCACTTAAATTCTCATTTCAGAATGTCTGGCTCTAGGTGAGTGATCACACAATTGTGATTATCTGGGTCATGAAGATCGTTTTTGTATAGTTCTTCTGTGTATTCTTGCCACCTCTTCTTAATATCTTCTGCTTCTGTAAGGACCATATCATTTCTATCCTTTATTGTACCCACATTTTGCATGAAATGTTCCCTTGGTATCTCTCATTTTCTTGAAAAGATCTCTAGTCTTTATTTATTTATTGTTTATTTACCTTGAATTTCTATTTATGTAGTAACAAAATTTCCTTATTAAGTAAATATTTTCAGTGAAATGGTGAGTTTGATTTAAAGAAAAATTCTAGGTAAATAATTAGCATTAGTGGTACAGACATATGGCAAAAAAAAAAAATTCACAAAGGAGGTACCACCACTCATCTGCTGATTGGATGGAAAGTGATGAGTAGGATCAGATGATGGGGATTTAGAAGGAGGTGCCTGGGGACTTCCCTCCTGGCAGTCTAGTGGTTAAGCCTCCAAGCTTCCACTGCAGGGGGCATGGGTTCCATGAATCCCTTGGTTGGGGAACTATAATCTTGCAGCATGTATCATTGCTGCCCAAAAAAAGTCTAGGCAAGATGAAATAACCTTCCAGAACATCATTGGATGAGGGGTTCAGAATTGGGAAGGTAGGATCTCATCACAGATTGTGGCTAGTTGGTTTTTAAACTAGGTAAATAATTAACATTAGTGGGTTTTTTCTTTCAAAAAAAAAAGAAGACCTGAGTCTTCTTTCCTGCAAATCCACGGGTCCAGCCTGCCTTTCACCCTGGTTCTGAAGGTGTGGAGATCCTGGCATTGTCTACACTGTCTGAATCACAGAAAAACTCCCTGCTTCTGAGTGGGAGCAGGTGTCCCCTCAGGCGGGGCAGGCAAACAACGGGAAAAGGACAGCCACCCACAGGGCACTGTATCCAGAAGGGAAGGGAGCTCAGAGACGGGCTGGGGTGGGTGGGGGTCACAGCCCACCAACAGCAGCTGGAATTCAAGCTAACTTTTCAGTCCCCCAGAAAACTGGTAAAGAAGAAGGTAAGAAAGAGAGGGAAGGCCGGGGACTCGGGAGAGTTTGTCCTTTTGCCCTCGGGCTTTTTTCTATGAAGGTTGGGGTCAGAACAGCACTGCAAGGGAGTGGACCCCAGTAAGGAGTCATCTTCCCTTCAGCAGATCCGCTCACTGGGCCCGCTGGTGCAGGAAACCGACTGCAGACCTCAGAAGTGAGGCTCTGCTGCTGGGAGATGCTCCTCCACCTACAAACCTGTTTCTAATGATTCACCATTTGTAAATGGAACTCCCATCCCAGGCTCTTCGTGAGTAAGAGGTTATCAAGAAGAAAAATAGGGCATCCATCTGGAGATAAAAATCCCTGATGCCCAACAGATTGTCGGGAAGATTTCCAGCCCCCCAGATTCGAAGACAATGCATGTGCTCACACACACATGTACACCCTTGTGCACACACATGCACATGTACACATGCACACCCTCACACTCCCACATGCAAACACATGTGCACACACATTCTGGAGTTGCCTTAGCCAGAATATTCATTCTTGGTGCTAAGTCTCTTCAGTCGTGTCCAACTCTCTGAGACCCCATGGACTGTAACCCGCCAGGCTCCTCTGTCCATGGGATTCTTCCAGGCAAGAATACTGAAGTGGGTTGCCATTTCCTCCTCCAGGGGATCTTCCCAACCCAGAGATCGAACCTGAGTCTCCTGTGGCTCCTGCAGTGCAGGTGGATTCTTTACCACTGAGCTACCAGGGAAGCCCTCATTCTTGGTAGCCACGTATATTGGACTATCTACTATATGAAAGACAAGGTCCCTCTTTCCACAGCGCAGGTACATGTGAAACAAACAATACCTTAAGCCACAGTGCTGTACAAACTGGTCTAACACCATATGAGGCAACGTTGTCCCCTAACATCCAGGAGAGATCAAAGAAACAGGAAAAAGAGTTTGATTCCTGGAAACTGCATTTCCTGCCCCTCACTGCCATGTTTCTGTCTTCTTCCTGGCAAAATTTGTCCCAAGAGCTGATCATTGTCCCTTGCCCACATCTTCATCTCCTGTACTCACCCCTCCCTGGCAAGGTCACCAGTGACTTCACAATGTCAGACCCCATGGTCACTTTCCTCTCTCTCCTCCTCCTGGGTTCTTGACAGCGTTGGACTCAGTTGAGCACTCTTACTTGAAGCACTTTCTTATCTTGGCTTCTGTAACACTGAACTCTTCTGATTTTCATCCAACCTCACTGGGTCCTCCTTCCCATCTCCTTCCCTTCTGCACTACTTTCTAGAAAATGGAGATCCCTGGGGCCATAGCTCTTTTTACCATCAAGTCTTTCCTGGGGTGACCCCATCTAGTCTAGGGGTGCTGAAGACCACCTCTGGGCTGGCAACTCCAAATTTACATCTATTCCTAACCCCTCTCCAGAGTTTCAAACTCAAATATTCAACTATCAGTATCTCTTTGATTGCTCTAATTGTGTATCTAATTGGCATTTCAATCTCTATCTGTCCTACACAGAACTTTGATTTCTTCTCCCTTATTTCTGCCTCTGACTTCCCCTTCTCAAAAATGGCACCATCAAGCCTACCAGTCAGGCCTACCTCAAGAAACAAGAACAATCTCAAATAAACAAACTTTATATCTACAGGAACTAGAAAAAGAAAAGCAAAGCCCAAAGTTAGTAGGTGGAAGGAAATAATAATAACAAGCAAGATAATGTATGCAAAGCCCTTAATATAATACCTATACTTAGTAAGGGCTTCCTTGGTAGCTCAGTGGTAAAGAATTTGCCTGCCAATGCAGAAGACCCAGGTTTGATCCCTGTGTTGGGAAGATCCCATGGAGCAGGAAATGGCAGTCCACTCCAGTATTCTTGCCTGGGAAATCCCATGGACAGAGGAGCCTGGTGGGCTACAATCTAAGGGGTCACAAAAGAGTCAGCCACAATTTAATGACTAAACAACAACAGCAACATATTAAGTCAGTGTTCAATTCCTATGAGTTATATGAGACTATATGAAAATTTTTAAAAGGTCAGGCTTCTTTTCTCATGCCAAAAACAAAACACTGAACCAGTGGCTAAAACAAAACCACCAAGTCTACTATCGTCTTGCTTGGTCTCTCTGCTTCTGCTCCTCTCTACAAAATTCTTTAATGGCATTCCATCTGAAAATAACCTCAGGTCCTGAGCTTCCCATACGGTTTGCCACCCGCCTACCTCTCCATGACCTCGTCCCCTCCCACTTCCTCTCTCTCCACTCCTCCCAGGCCACAGCGCCGACACGCTGCTCCTCGGATGTGCCACTCACGCCTCCACCCCAGGGCCTCTGCATGTGCTGCTTCCTCTTCCTGGAGCCTCCTTGCCTCAGAGAGCAGCAGGGCTTCCTTCTTCACCTCCATGCTCCAGTATCACCCCAGCCAAGAAGATGCCCTGATCATCTTTTCTAACACTAGCCCTCCGTGTCACTCATTATCCCCGATGACGTTTTATTTCCCTTCACTATCTCTACCTGACAGATGTTGTCAGTCACTCTTGGTTTCTCTCCACTGGGATATAAGGTCAAGGAGAGCTGGAACTTGATTTGTTTTGTTGTCAGCTCTGTCTCCAGAGGCTAGAAGAGTGCCTGGCACACAGTAAAGTGTTAAATCAATGGTTGTTGAATTAATTAATTAATCTTTATTCCTCTTTTCCCTGACCCCTCATGCTCAGCCCATCTGAAAAATCATCCTTTCATCTCCCACCCAAATCCATCCAGTTCCATCCTTCTTTTTTTTTTTTTTTGAACAAATTTTTATTTTTATTTTATTTTTTTTTCATTTATTTTTATTAGTTGGAGGCTAATTACTTTACAATATTGTAGTGCGTTTTGTCATACATTGACATGAATCAGCCATGGAGTTACATGTATTCCCCATCCCGATCCCCCCTCCCACCTCCCTCTCTACCCGATCCCTCTGGGTCTTCCCGGTGCACCAGGCCGAGCACTTGTCTCATGCATCCAACCTGGGCTGGTGATCTGTTTCACCATAGATAATATACATGTTTTGATGCTGTTCTCTTGAAACATCCCACCCTCGCCTTCTCCCACAGAGTCCCAAAGTCTGTTCTGTACATCTGTGTCTCTTTTTCTGTTTTGCATATAGGGTTATCATTACCATCTTTCTAAATTCCATATATATGTGTTAGTATGCTGTAATGTTCTTTATCTTTCTGGCTTACTTCATTCTGTATAATGGGCTCCAGTTTCATCCATCTCATTAGAACTGATTCAAATGAATTCTTTTTAATGGTGGAGTAATATTCCATGGTGTATATGTACCACAGCTTCCTTATCCATTCATCTGCTGATGGACATCTAGGTCGCTTCCATGTCCTGGCTATTATAAACAGTGCTGCGATGAACATTGGGGTGCACGTGTCTCTTTCAGATCTGGTTTCCTCAGTGTGTATGCCCAGAAGTGGGATTGCTGGGTCATATGCAGTTCCATCCTTCTTTAAGCTACCATCCCATCTTGCAAGGACGGTTGTTTAGTGTACTGACTCATCTTCTTGTTTTCTCCCTCAAATCCATCTTCCAAACCACAGTCAGTGATTAAAACACACACACACACACACACACACACACACACACAATCAGGACCTTTATTTAAAATCTGTGGATGGTTTGCAGTACTCTTCAAGTAAAGTATGGACCTTTATCTGTGGTCTAAAGGCGATGAGTGACCGGGCACCACTGCCCTCTGTTGGGCCCCAGTTCGAGCTATAACATTAGCCTAGCGGCTAGCCTGAGCCACTGAATTTTGAAGTGTAGTTTCTGGCTAAGACAAGTGAACATTGAGAGACAGAGTTTAAGGTAACTTGGTGCCAGTGGTAAAGAATCCTCCTGCCAACGAAGAAGACATAAGAGATGCAAGTTCGATCCCTGGGTTGGGAAGATCTCCTGGAGTAAGAAATGGCAACCCACTCCAGTATTCTTGCCTGAAAAATTCCATGGACAGGGGAGAATGACAGGCTATATTCCATGGGGTCGCAAAGAGTCAGACACAGCTGAGCATGCACACACATCTTTCCCAGCGGTTTCTCCCTTTTAACTCATCTTAGACTTAACCTAACTATTTTTATTTGGCTATACACAATATCTTATCAAGGATCATAACAAATATGATATCTCAGCCAGTGTCATGGTAAACAGCCTACATGAATCAATTATCGATGGCACCGCTAGTAGGGGAACACTGTCCCTTGTTCTAAAGGCGTGGATTTGAACATTTTCAAAATGTTTATATCCAACATGGGTAGGCCACAGATCCCAGAAAAGCACTTTTTTTACTTTCTCCTCTCCTTTCTTGGTTTCATCTCATTCACCCGTAGGCTCAGTGTGATCTGCATCTCATCATTGTTTCATATAAGTAATTAATGGAAATTACCTGGCCATAAAGACAAGGAACAAAGGTACATTCAGGAACAATATGGGGCCTCCTTGATGGTCTAGTGATTAAGAATCTGCCTTAATTGTCCCCTGCCAATGTAGGGGACACAGGTTCGATCCCTGGTCTGGGGAGATGCCACATGCCGAGGGGCAACTAAGCCTGTGCACCACAACTGTTGAGCCTGCGCTCTGGAGTCTGAGAGCCGCAACCGCTGAGCCCTCACGCTGCAGCTAGTGAGGCCCGTGTACCTGGAACCCATGCTCTGCAGCAAGAGAAGCCACTGCAATGACAAGCCCATGCACCCCAACAAAGAGCAGCCCCAACTTGTCACAACTAGAGGAACTAGCCCACCCAGCAACAAAGACCCAGCACAGCCAAAAATAAATAAATAAATTTTTTTAAAAAAAAAGAGATCAATATGGACTTCTGTGGATAAAATAAAAAGACTTAAATCTTATCCCCACTCCAAGAATAGATGCTGCTGCTGTCGCTTTAGTCCTGTCCAACTCTGCGTGACCTCATGGACTGTAGCCCGCCAGGCTCCTCTGTTCATGGGATTCTCCAGGCAAGAATACTGGAGTGGGTTGCCATGCCCTCCTCCAGGGCGTCTCTCCGACCCAGGGATCAAACCTGGGTCTCCTGCATTGAAGACAGATTCTTTACTGCTGAGCCACCAGGGAAGCCCCCAAGAACAGATATGAAGACACTAAAGCAAACCCATGAAAATAAATATGCTGAATCTTTTATGGTTCCCATCTCCTCATTTTTCTTTAATAAAATCAAATATCAAATTATATCTAGCTAGACACATTTAGGACTGGAAAGCAGATATAACAGACCAGTCGAGGAGAGATGTGACTAAATAGAACAACTATATAACAACGTTAAAGCAATCTTCAGTTCACTGGATGTAATTTGGGAAATGCAGACCAAAGTCAGAACTATTACATGTAGAAGGTCACTATGGATGGGGTGAGAGCACGGAGCCTTTGGGATACTGAAGGGGAGGGATCATGTGGATTACTGGAGAGGAGGTAAGGACTTCTCCAAGGAAGGTGCAGCATAAACAAAGACATGAAAATGAAAAAAATACTAGCACATGCGTGCTCAGTCATGTCCAGCTCTTTGCAACCCCATGGACTGTAGTCCACCAGGCTCCTCTGCTCATGGAATTTCCCAGGCAAGAATACTGTAGTGGGTTGCCATTTCCTTCTCCAGGGAATCTTTGCGACCCGGGAATTGAACCCACTTCTCCTGCATCTCCTACACTGGCAGACGGGTTCTTTACCACTGTGCTACCCAGGAAGCCCAGAAAAATATGAGTAAAAGTGAGAAAAGAAAATGAACTTATTGGAGTAGGATATGTGTAGTGAGATACTCTTTGAGAGAAAATTTTAAAATATGATTTATAGAGCAAGGCTTATTGTTAGCAGGCTAAGGAGGCCAAAATTGAATTAATTAGTGGAGGGTCTTCATCAGAGTCTTTCAACAGTCTGTTGAAAAGCAGAGACATTCCTCTGCTGACAAAGGTCCATAGAGTCAAGGCTATAGTCTTTCCCAGTGGTCATGTACAGTTGTGAGAGCTGGACCGTAAAGAAGGCAGAACACCAAAGAATTGATGTCTTTGAACTGTGGTGCTGGAGAAGACTCCTGAAAGTCCCTTGGACAGCAAGGAGATCAAATCAGTCAATCTTAAGGGAGATCAACCCAGAATAGTCACTGGAAGGACCAATGCTGATGATGAAGCTCCAGTATTTTGGTCATCTGATGCAAACAGACAACTCATTGGAAAAGTCCCTGATGATGGGAAAGGTTGAAGGCAGAAGGAGATGAGGGTATCAGAGGATGAGGTGGATGTTGAGTCTGAACAGAAGACTCAACTGAGGATGGCATCATCAGTGTAATGAACATGAACTTGGGCAAACTCTGGGAGGTGGTGAGGGACAGGGAGGCCTGGCGTGCTGCAGTCCATGGGGTTGCAAAGAGTCAGACACAATTGGCCAACTGAACAACACCTTCATCAGGGGAGAGAAATGCTGGCAGCAATGCTGAGTCTGGCAGAAGCCTGTGGGTTACACAGAAAGTGGAAAAAAACTGGTTAAGAGACTGCTGCAGTCATTTATACGAGATTTGATAGGGACTTGGCTCTGAGAGGTGACAGCTGAAACCAAGACCCAAAGACAAATCCAAGAGACTCTGCAAAGAAAGGAAAGATGCTTGTGAATGACTGGACACAAGATGTGAAGGAGAGGAAGGAGCAAGTGGAACCCTGGACAGGGCAGCAGCAGGGGCACCAGGCAAGAGGAATTGATGACTTATATGACTCATCTTTCAGATTAAATTCTGCAACACTTATTACCAAGTTGGTCATCGTGGACCTTTTCTTTTTAATTTCTAAGACACATGGTTAAAATTAAGGTTAATATTCTTATTGGCTTAGTTTCCTGTAACTTTAAAATTTACAAAGTTGTGGGGGATGGAGCATACACATCAATGTAGTATACACTTGCCAGATCATGTTTTAATCTATAACAGGATAACAGAGCAGCTACATGTAATCAAAACATATTTTATTAGCAGAGGCAATCAGCGCTCAAAATCAAAATGGTTCTTAAATGAGTGTTGCTGGTATAACACAGCTAATTGACCTTTTAAGTATCATGTAAACCTTTTACCTGACATTCCCTGCTCTTTTTTATAGTTCCTTCTGTAGCAAGTTGAAAGTGGTGTGACTAATGCCAAAATCTAAAGAAAAATAGACCCTCCACCCAAAGTAAGGTAAACCCTGGGAAAGATGTTAAAAACTTGGTGGAAGGCAAAGCATGCAAATTTCAGGAAGAAAAAAATGTTCATATGTGAAATGAATGTAAACACGGAGATCTGCCAGGAGGAAAGGGAAAGGCGGGGAGTGCACAAAACCTCCCACCAGCGAGTGGAGGGTTTAGGAAAGAGAAAGTGTGGTAAACAGAAGACTCAACAAGTAGAAAACGAAATCTTTAGTAGAGACTTTTAGCCTTTGACACTGTCAAGAGTAGAATCTTTTCTCAGATTCTTGAGTCTTCAGCGCCTGAGCAAAGGTGGCATCACTTACGGTGCCAGGGAGGGTAGGAGAGAACCAGTGAGAACGGGAATAAGTTCTTCATTAAATGAATCATGTTCAGATTTCTGTCTTGTGTCCCCAAAGGCAAGGCTGTAGAATTAAATAGTTCCCCACCAGCAATCCCACTTGTGGGTGCGTTTCCAAAGAAAATGAAAACAGGATCTGGAAGAGATATCCGCACCTCCATGTTCACTGCAGCAAGATGGGGGAACCACCAAGGTGTCTGTCAACATGATGGATAAAGAAGATGTGAGATATATATGAATATTATTCAACCATGAGAAACAAGGAAATCCTGCCACTGATGACAATGTGGATGGATCTTCAGGGTATTCGGCTAATGAAAAAAGTCAGGCAGAGAAAGACAAATACTGTATGATCTCACTCATATGCGGAATCAAAAAAAGCTAAACACAGAAACAGAGTTTAGAGTGGTGGTTATTAGGGGCTTGGTGGGAAAGGAGCGGTAGAGGAAAGGGGATGATGCTAGTCCAAGGATACAGACTTCCAGTTATAAGATGAATAAATTCTGGGGATCAAATGGACAGCATGCTGATCACAGTTAATGATAGTGTATCATATCCTTAAATATTGCTGAGAAAGGAGCTCTTAAATGTTCTCACCACCAAAAAGAAATAGTAATTATGTGAGGTGATGGAGGTTTTGGCTAACACCATGGTGGAAATAGTTGTGTGATATCTAAGTGCATCAATTCAACACACTGTACACCTTAAACTTAGACAGTATTATGTATCAATTATACCTCAATAAAGCCAGAAAATAAGACAAAGAAAAATAAAATAAGAAAGTGAGAAAAAGTGATAGTCACTCAGTCACATCCAACTCTTTTACAACCCCGTGGACTGTAGCCTGTCAGGCTCCTCTGTCCATGGAATTCTCCAGGCAAGAATAATGGAGTGGGTAGCCATTCTCTTCTCCAGGGGATCTTCCCAACCCAGGGATCGAACCCTTGTCTTCTGCATTTTGGGCAAATTCTTTACCATCTGAACCACAGGGAAGCCCAAAATAAAATAAAAAGCTCCCCAACTTTAGATGCTACAGATGAGATGATAGAAGGGGTTAGTTGGGAATTTATTTGAAATTAAGGTATATATTGGGCTTCCCAGGTAGCACAGTGGTAAAGACTTTGCCTGCCAATGCAGAAGGCACAAGAGATGCAAGTTCTATCCCTGTGTTGGGAAGATCCCCTGGAGTAGGAAATGGCAACCCTCTCCAGTATTCTTGCCTGGAAAATTCCATGGGCAGAGGAGCCTGATGGGCTACCATCTATGGGGTCGAAAAGAGTCAGACACAACTGAGAGACTGAACACAACATCTACATCAGGAATTTCTAACTGATCTCCAATATTTAATGTTACTCCCTAACAGAATTCCCAGACATCAGAGGGCACAGGGTGGCCTAAAATAAAGACTGTATTTCCCCACCTCCCTTGCAGCTGAGGTGGATCTGTCAGACTAAGTTTTGGTTAGTTGATTACACATGGAAGTGTCACTTCAGAAAAAGTCTTCAGAAGAGGGAGCATGGCTTGTTCTTGTGATTTTTTTCATTTCTTGTCACTGAAGTACTGGGTAATGCCTGAGACTAGAGAAGACCTAGACCTCAGGATGAGGATGGGGACACAAGAGCGTGGGAGCCAGGGTCCCTCGTGGTTAACAGAATCACCATACCAACCACAGATAATGCTTCCTTGACAGTGAGATAAACTTCCATCTTGGTGAATTCCTGATAATGACCTAAATAACAAAGTTATCCTCACCATAACTAGAACTTATGGTGGCAGGACAAGCTTCTCAATCCAAACCAAACTGGCATGAGCACTAAAAAGTTGACAGGGTCCTTTCAAAATAAATATCAGGTGAATCTGATCAAACCAGTCAATCCTAAAGGGAATCAATGCCAAATATGCATTGGAAGGACTGATGCTGAAGCTCCAATACTTTGACCACATGATGCAAAGAGCCAGCTCATTGGAAAAGACCCTGATGCTGGGAAAGATTGAAGGCAGG
Organism: Cervus elaphus; assembly: GCF_910594005.1. Classification (NCBI taxonomy): domain Eukaryota; kingdom Metazoa; phylum Chordata; class Mammalia; order Artiodactyla; family Cervidae; genus Cervus; species Cervus elaphus. Next base: position 37,342,205 of record NC_057841.1, read on the forward strand.
AGGAGAAGGGGACGACAGAGGATGAGATGGTTAGATAGCATCAGCCACTCAGTGAACATGAATTTGAGCAAACTCTGGGAGATAGTGGAGGACAGAGGAGCCTGGCGTGCTGCAGTCCATGGGATCGAAAAGAGTCAGACACAGCTTATCGACTGAACAATAAAGACAACAAATCTGATCAGTGTAAACAACAGAGTTTCAGCTTGGGACTGAGAAAAAAGGGAAGATAAGGTAATAGAAACACCTAATTAGACTACTGACAGGGTTGGGTTTGGGGAAGATGAAGCCGGCATATTTAGTACCTCTTTGCTTAGAAACAAGCAAAATAGAAAAAATAGGTTCAGCTGTTGAGCTGAAAATGAGGAGCTTTACACAGCAACCACTAGCAGAAGAAAAATCAAACAGACACCAAGAACTACCTCTTACAAACATGGGTGAGGAGGAAGCATTCATCCAGTGAAGGGGTACCTTGTACATGAGGCACAGAATCAATCACAATCTTGGAAAACTCTTACGGAGCTAAGAAAGAATCTCAGGGTTAAATCGCGACAATGGCGCTACAGTTTACTATAAAGCCAAAAATCTGTGAGATGGAACCAGAAATCTTAAAAGAAAGTGAAGAAACCACAGGATCAGGCAAGGCAGAAAAATGGTGGACCCCGGGTTATCATACAAGCTGATGAAACAGTCTGATAAGGCGGGAGGCACAGGCTGCGGATCAAACAAATGATGGCTCTTTAGAATCCACAACCAAAGGAAATATCATGTCTCGGCTTTGAGTGCCAGATAAGAACTTAAATAGAAAGTATTTTCAGAGGAACCACGGGGTAATAGTAGTTACAACATGATTTAGTTCCACATTCTGGCAGAAAACTCAACAAAAGCTATTATGCACTTACCCAACTTTAAAAAGGGAACCATGCCCAACCCACAAGCAGTGAACTGGAAAAAAAAAAAAAAAAAAGTGGGAGGGGGGAGATTAAAAAGAAGCACATAAAGAGAAATTAATTGAGAAAGCCAGGTTATTGCTTAAATATTACTAGAGCCCAAGAAAAGCATTTGCCATGAATTTTTTAAAAATTTGTTTAAAAAAAAATCTGGATGACCACTAATTGCTAAAAACAAACCAACACAAACAGCTGTATTTGGGGAGAGGGTATCTTTTCTTTTAATATAGAGACTGACCAAGTGAGAGGGACAGGGAGACACAGTTTGAGGAAAAGGTGTAAACCAGAAATTGGGCAGCAAAAAGGAGGTTAAGCTTGTTAGGGAGCTTCCAACGCAGGGGTAAGAGAACTTGGCAGCCTGGTTGGAAAGCTGTGGGGCCCCTTTTGATCATGGTTAGAAAGATCTGATTCAAGATGAAAGGGGGAAAAGAGACTAAATGAAGTTTTTAGGGAAATTTTCTTCCCAAATCCGGTTTGGAAACACACTGATGGAAGATATTAAATGCTCAGAACGTTCTAGACACAGCTCATGGAACAACAGTCACCAGAGCCAAAAAGCAGCTACCCAAGCCTCTGAAGGAGCCACAACCCCCAATAAGACTTGACCCTCAGTAACAGTCTGATCCACACAAAAATCTTGGGGGGAAAATGTTTGAATGAAACAGAAGGCTCTCTTCCATGACAGGTAAGCTAGCAGAAGATAAATCAAGCAGAAATTTGACCTACGTTTTAAATGTGTCCAAATTGGAGGTGGGGAGGGTCAGGCTAAGTTAACCTAGTATTTTAGGAGAGAAATATGAAGATAAGGGGAAATGTATGAACATATTTTATTTGGAGCCTCAAAGTTCTTTCCACGAATACCTGTAATAGAACTGGGCCTGTTTTATTGTTGTTGTTGTTTAATATTTATTCATTTTATTTATTTATTTGGCAGCATCAGATCTCAGCTGCAACACATGGGACCTTTGTTGCATCATTTGGGATCTTTCACTGCAGGGCACAGACTCTAGTTGTGGCCTGCAGGCTTAGCTTTCCTGTGACCTGTGGGATCTTAGTTCCTGGACCAGAGAGTGAACCTGGGTCACCTGTATTGCAGGCTGGATTCTTAACCACTGGACCACCAGGGAACTTCTAACAGGGTCTGTTATGAAAAACAAAAGGAAGCAAAACTAAAACTGAGATCTGACTCAGACCTTATAACACGGACCTATTTTTCTTTCTTTCTTTCTTTCTTTTTTTTTTTTTTTTTTGCTTTACTGTCTTTTTTTAATTAATTAATTTATTTATTTATTTTACTTTACAATATTGTATTGGTTTTGCCATACATTGACTTGAATCCACCATGGGTGTACATGTGTTCTCCATCCTGAAACTCCTCCCACCTCCCTCCCCATCCCACCCCACTGGTCATCCCAGTGCACCAGCCCAGAGCACCCTGTATCATGCATCAAACCTGGACTAGCAATTCATTTCACATATGATAATTTACATGTTTCAATGCCATTCTCCCATATCATCCTGCCCTCGCCCTCTCCCACAGAGTCCAAAACACTCGTCTATGCATCTGTGTCTCTTTTGCTGTCTCACATACAGGGTTTTCGTTACCATCTTTCTAAATTCCATATATATGCGTTAATATACTGTATTGGTGTTTTTCTTTCTGGCTTACTTCACTCTGTGTAATAGGCTCCAGTTTCATCCACCTCATTAGAACTGATTCAAATGTATTCTTTTTAATGGCTGAGTAATATTCCATGGTGTATATGTACCACAGCTTCCTTATCCATTCATCTGCTGATGGACATCTAGGTTGCTTCCATGTCCTGGCTATTATAAACAGTGCTGCGATGAACATTGGGGTGCACGTGTCTCTTTCAGATCTGGTTTCCTCGGTGTGTATGCCCAGGAGTGGGATTGCTGGGTCATATGGCAGTTCTATTTCCAGTTTTTAAAGGAATCTCCACACTGTTCTCCATAGTGGCTGAACTAGTTTGCATTCCCACCAACAGTGTGGGAGGATTCCCTTTTCTCCACACCCTCTCCAGCATTTATTGCTTGTAGACTTTTGGATAGCAGCCATTCTGACTGGCGTGAAATAGTACCTTATGTGGTTTTGATTTGCATTTCTCTGATAATGAGTGATGTTGAGCATCTATTCATGTGTTTGCTAGCCATCTGTATGTCTTCTTTGGAGAAATGTCTGTTTAGTTCTTTCGCCCACTTTTTGATTGGGTCATTTATTTTTCTGGAATTGATCTGCAGGAGTTGCTTGTATATTTTTGAGATTAATTCTTTGTCTGTTGTTTCGTTTGCTACTATTTTCTCCCATTCTGAAGGCTGCATTTTCACCTTGCTTATAGTTTCCTTTGTTGTACAGAAGCTTTTAATTTTAGTTAGGTCCCATTTGTTTATTTTTGCTTTTATTTCCAATATTCTGGGAGGTGGGTCATAGAGGATCCTGCTGTGGTTTATGTCGGAGAGTGTTTTGCCTATGTTTTCCTCTAGGAGTTTAATAGTTTCTGGTCTTACGTTTAGATCTTTAATCCATTTTGAGTTTATTTTTGTGTATGGTGTTAGAAAGTGTTCTAATTTCATTCTTTTACAAGTGGTTGACCAGTTTTCCCAGCACCACTTGTTAAAGACATTGTCTTTTCTCCATTGTATATTCTTGCCTCCTTTGTCAAAGATAAGGTGTCCATAGGTGCGTGGATTTATCTCTGGGCTTTCTATTTTGTTCCATTGATCTATATTTAACACAGAGCTATTTTTCATGGTGAAGGAATGATGCACGTCACACCTTGTACAGCAACGTGCTGAATTCTTCCCACCTCTGTCTTCTCCCTTAGGTGGCCCTTCCTCCCTCCCTCTGTCACCCCTCTTGGCTCAGAGGCTTTGCTCTTCACCCCTCCTCTACCCCCAAATCCTGGTCCTGGCACATTCCCCACCTTACCTCATCATCCACCTAGACCCAAAAGACTAGAGCTAGCTCAACAGCGTTGAAAACTCCCTCCTTTAGTCTAAACATTGAAAGTGAAAGTATCAGTTGCAACCAATGCTTTGAGACACTATGGACTGTAACCCACCAGGCTTCTCTGTCCATGGAATTTTTCAGGCAAGAATACTGGAGTGGGTAGCCATTCCCTTCTCCAGGGGATCTCCCAGGCCCAGGGATAGAATCCTAGTCTGTTACATTGCAGGCAGATTCTTTAATGTCTGAGCCACCAGGGAAGCCCAATCTAAACATTAACTCCTTATAGTTCTTTATGCTCCTGGGAATATGCAATACACACAGTCTTTAAGATAGAAATTGTTTCAGAAAAAAATTAACACATTGTTCTATCTTTGTGAACATGGGTAAAAATGAGGATAATAAGAAAAGCACACACTTTAACAGTGTTTACTATGATTATTATATTAACTCTTCTCTTCTATCACTGTCATTATCACCATCATTTCTCCTTTCTACTCATAAAGCAGTTGAGGTCACCCAGCTTACTCAGCAGAAGATGTTTCTGACCCCTGCTCTTTAGTCTGGCTCCAGAATCCACATACTTCTGCCCCATACAGACCCCATCTCTCCACAGAGGGATCCTCTCTCTGAGTTTTCTGTCTCTGTGGAAGGCATCTCTGAACATCCACTGACTCTCCTCCCTTGACTACCTCACCCTATCCACTCAGCTCACAGGACCTTCATGGATTCCCACAGCAGCCTCTCCCTGCCTGTGTGTTTACAGAAACAGGTCCATCTTCTCTCTCTCTCTCTCTCAAACACACACACACACACACACACACACACACACACACACACACACTCCATCTTTTCACGGTATGTCACCAGAGTATGGGGTATCCAGCTCTTAAAGCCAGCACTACAGCTTCTTATCTAATAAGATTTTTTTTTAATGCACACACACACACAAAGAATATAAATATCTACTCTCTAAATTATTAAAGATGTTGAGCATGTAATGAGGTGTTGTAAGACCAGTTCACAACATTTCTGAAGGCCTGAGGGTGAAATTAGGGACAAAATGTGTTGGAAATCTTCCAGAAATTTGCTTCCTGTGGCTCTAAAAGTGGAAGTAAGAACGTGTCTCCTGGGCGGGCTCTTCTTGGATGTAGAAGGGAGCGAGTCAAGGACCGCAGGGTGGTGGCCACTCAGGGTCCACGTGGTGGTGGACACTGGAGCCTGTCCCAAGCCAGCCCTCCCAAGGTTACTAGCGCCCAGGAAGCTGGCAGTGAAGCGAGTGGACTTTAAAAGGAGAATGTCGGGAGCAGGCCAGTTTGGGGTGGAGCAGGGTTGCGTGTTGGTAGGAGGAGGGGAGGGCAGTTCCGGTGGGGGAAGGGCGGGTCTGACCGCGCTCGAACTCCTTTTCTGGTCAAAGAGCACCCCGGTGTCTGCAGCTGTGACCCAAATCAGAGACCCAGACAGGGTGCCTCTTTTGGACCAGAAACCAGCAACCATGAGGTGTTCTTGAAACTCAGCAAGGGGGCTCCCTCCAACCTCAAGGGGCACCTGGGTTCTGGAGTCAACATAAGGAGAACAGTACAAAGACCCTCCAGATTGCTGGTCATATGAGGGGGAGAGAGGGGCCAGGAGAGAGACTGGATTCCCTGCTTATCTAAGAATATGGGGGAGAACAAAAGGAATTAATTGTTTTTTAAGTGGAATGTGATCTTATTTGTCTCTTCATATATGACACATATGAAATTGATCATATCAAATTATATTGGTTGCTATTATTACTTCCTTTTCCCTTTTTAGGTCATTGCTTAGAACTTGCGTCCCCTTTGACCTTTCTTGAGTCAATGCTGTACATCACTGTGTCTGACTGTCCTCATTTCTTCATCTAAGGGGACCTTTGGTGAGATGTTCATGTTCTAATCTGGTTCCCCAACATTCAGGACCACAAAATGCAAGCTATCTGGTTGCTCTGTATGATCTGGTTGTTGATAAATTGATTCATACTAGTTAAACCCACAAGAGGCTGATTCATGAGCTCAGAGAACAACATGGTAAATGACAGAGAAAGATAAAACTGGTCTGAAAATTAGACATACTTGTGAACGTTGGACATTGTGTTTGGGGAAAGTCTACCCTGGAAGACAAACAACAAAGCAAAACCTTGTTTTGTCAACAGAGAATCAAAGGAAAGGAGCTAGACTATTGTCTCATGATATATCTATAAAGTTCTGGAAGATGGAGAATTTGCCTTCCACGATTATTATGCTTGAAAAGCCAAGACCAATATTTAGAATGAGATGTCCCTGTCTCTAGAGGGTACCACAGTGACCCTGATAAATTCTGACAGTCTGATGCTCATTTTTCCCATTGTCTTATGCTATTTGTGCTTGTCACTATTCTTAGAATTGTTGAACTGACAGGTAATTTGCAGCATTACATTTCAACAGGTAGCTTAGGTTGTGGCAAATAAGTCTAAGTATCATATTATAAATAAGGACACCAGCAATCATAGAGCTCACTGGTTTTCAAATTGTTTGCCATGGACCCAAGGGGCTGCTGAATAAGGAAACCACAGATATGGGGAGGAGGCTGAGGAGACAGGCTAGAGCTGACCACCCCTGGGAAGGAGTTTGGATTCTTCAAAGAGCAGAAACAATTAATATGTTTTAATACCCAGGGACAGGATGAAGTTCGCACTTTAGATAACCAGTTTGGAGGAAGTGAGTGGAGGAAGACAAGAGCACATGGAAGAAGACCACCTAGGAAGTATAATATTTGTCCAGGGCAGATATGATGGTGTTGGGATCACGGAAATATCATCAACTCAAAAGAGACATCAACTTAAAAGCAGAATAGATAGGAGTTGGCTAGTGAAGGAGCAGATGTTATCAGGGATTCACCCATTTATTTATCCCATCCAAAAAACTTATTGAGTTCTTACAATGGGCTGATCCCTGGGCTAGGGGCTCAACTAGACAGCCAAGTCCCCACCCTTCCTGGAACTGATGTTCTAATGAAGGGAGACAGATAATGGCCAAGCACAAAAATAGGTAAAATATTAACGGGCTTGGAAAGAGCCTGGGAAATAAATTTTAAGGCTCCCATAAATTATTTCCCTTCTCTCAGGCCTCATTGCCCTGCCCTACCTCTTCTCCAACCAACCAGCTGTCCATGCCCCTGAAAATCATTTTATGTATTTTGTCCAGTTTTCCGTCTGTAAGATGGAAGGGTAAATCTACCCCCTGTTATTGCATCATGGCCAGAAATGGAAGTGACTTTTTCTTGCATGAATCTGATACAAGGGATAAAGGAAAAAGGAAGAGTCAAAACTCACCACCAGCTTCTGACTCTAGTACAGTAGACGGTTGTGAAGCAAAACTGAATGTCTTTGGATTTATTTCTTTTCTTCCTTCTTCTATTCTTCCTTCTTTCCCTTCTTCCTTCCTCCCCTCCCTCACTCCCTGCTTCCCTCCTTCTTTCCTTTTGTGTATGTGTGTTTTTAAATTTATTTTCTTTTGAGGATTCTTGAGAGCCAAGCGTTAGTGGCAGGGATAGAAATCAATAGACTGGATTTGGATATGTTGAGTTTGAGATGCTTACAAGACACAAAAGGAGGAGTGGGCCAGAGATGTCCTTCAGCAGCCGGGCATGTGGAGATATTCACCAGGATGGAGAACCCTACAGAAAGGGCAGATGTTTGGAGGCAGATTTGGAGCTCAGGTATTTGAGATGTCTACAAGACATTTCAACAGCAGTATCAAGTACACAGTGCAATATTTCCATCTGAAGCTCAGAAAAGAGCACTGGGCTACAGATATGAATTTGAGACTTTTCAACATATACGAAGAATTTAAATCATGATAAAGGATGAAGTTGCTTCAGAACAGAGAGAGAAGAAAAGGGAAATAACTAGAGGAAAAGAGAACCAAGGAGAGGAGACAAAAGGGCCCAGCAACACACTATGAAGAACATCAGCAGTAGAAGGGGCAGAAGAAGACAAACTCTCAGAGGAAAAGAAAAAGAAGCAGCCACTGAAGAAGGTAGAAACTAGAGAGGGTATTTTCAAAGGAAAAGAGTGTTTCAAGAGGGAATACCAACTGGTGCAAATGATGCAGAAAGGTCAAGTAAGATAAGAATTTTAAGTATTCATTAGATTCAGTAACTTGGAAGTCAGTTTTGGAGGGATGGAGGAAGAGATGAAGAATGAATGGGAGGTAAGGTTGTGGCACCATGTACAGACAGCTCTTCCGTGGGAAATAGAAACGCAGGGAAATCCTGTATAGACATGATGAGTTAGTAGAGGTTTGCTGTTTATTTATTTGCTTTTTTGGGAGGGTTCCTTCTTTTTTTCTTTTGACTATTTTCTTTCCCAGTTTTTTTTTTAACTTTAAACTTTCAATTTCATATTGTTATATAGCTGATAAACAATGTTGTGTTCGTTTAAGGTAAACAGCGTAGGGAGTCAGCCATACATATATATGTGTCCATTTGTCTTCTGCCATATAACAACACATTTACTTTTAAGATAAAAGATACAGTACTGGGGTGATACAACCAAGAGTTTAGGAATGCAGAGAGAAGGATTAACAGAAGAGCGAGTCTCCTGAGAATGTTCTTGAAAGGTCCAGGATCCAGAATACACTTTCTTAGAGCACTACTACACTGTCAGCCTTAGCAAGTCTTCCCTAACTGATGGAGACCTCTCTAAAAGCAGTGATCACCCCCCTTCAATTCTTTTCTGAGCCCCTATGTGGCACAGCATACAATAGGTGTTTGAGATACATCTTCAAAAGTTAATGTATACATGATGCAAATGAATCAATAAAACGTGCCTGGTAAAATCTTCCCTGAAAAGAAGAACAAAGACATCTATGTATTTAATTATCTTGAAATCAGAAGACACTTTCTGTAGTCCCCAGAGTAGGAAATAAGACAATAACAACAAAATTCTTATTATTAATATTTTGGAGACAATGAATCTGACTTTTTTTCCAAATTAATCACAACTGATGAATAGCAACTTCCTGGGTAGATCCAAAGATTTCTTCCAGCATTCTAGGGTGAAGAGTAATTGCTGTATTTCACATCTGAAATCCATCTTCATGTATCAAAAAAATCCCACTTTAGTATGGAAAGTGCTACATAATTATTTCCATAATTTCCATAACATCTCTATATGTTGACATAGCATTATTATGCCACCGATTCTCAATCATTAGGCTAATGAGAGAATCAAAGCCCTGGTAATTCAAAATGGTGAATAATAAGCTGAGTTGGGGACAGCAAGCAGGTTTGTTATCCTAGTCTGGGCTCATTCGGTCTAACAGTCCATGTCAACCCACAAATGACAGACTTTCAGCTCAGAAGCATGTGGCAAGGGATCAATGAGGAGGTTTTAATATTCTGAGATTTATGCACAAAGTGGATCAAGAGCAGGCTAAATGATAGAGCCCTCTCCAGGAAGATGGTTCTATGGTCCACGGACATGGCAAATGGCAAAATTAGGTTCAGAGGATTTAGAACTAAGAACAAGAACTTAGAAATCACCCAGTCCTTCCTCCTCAGTTTACAGATGAAAATAAAACCCAGAGTGATTTCATGACTTGCTCAAGATCACACAGTAAGTAACTCCTGTTCCTCCCAGTCCAGTGTTCCACACCATCTTCATCCACAAAGAGTTCTGGCTCCCTTCTGTCTTCTTCAGCAAGAAGAACTGTTTTCAAATTCTAAAGGACATTTTAAACCATAAAGAATAAATTGAATTCCAAGATAGAAAAGGCATTAAGGGCAATTCAGATTTTTGAAGTTTATGGTACTCCAGACACTTTTCCAGTTGTTAACTCATTTAAACCTTTCAATCCCCTGTGAGGTTTCATCCTCATTTAGAGAGAAGGAAACAGAGGTTATGTAGATTTAGTCATTTACCACAAATCAATAACCAGCAAGTGATGCACCAAGACAAGAATGAGGTCCACACTCAAGTCTGCTTCTGTCTCCACTACATCACAATTTAAGTGAGATCACACCTTCCAGCCCAGACAGATCATAACCCAAAGTACTGAAAGACTCAGAGATGTAATTATGCAACCTCGGTTGGCAATCTTTGGGGGGAAGAAAACATGAAGAATAAGGAGGTGCCAGAAGACTGGAAAATAGTTTTTGATTGTGAAATTCAAGAAAACCTAGGTTCTGGTAATTACAGTTTGGTCAAAGCAAATTCTGGATGTCCAACCTTGGCAAAATTCTAGGCTAAAATTTCTAACTACATGACTTGTGAATGACTTAGAAAAGAATGCTGTGATCACATGGAGCCAGCATGGGTTCACTGAGGTCAGGATGTCAAACCATCAAACATATCCACTAGGAAATGCGGTCAAGTCTGTTGGGATGTCATTGTGGTCAAATTGAAAATATGCGATTAAAATAACTGGACCGTTAAATATGTTCACAACTGGTTGCCAGTGGCCTGTCATATGACCCTGCCTAATATATTAAAATTTTTAGCAGTGTCCTAAAATTTTCGGGTTTGAAAATTGTCAGTTTTGTAGATAGCTTGAATCTCCAAGGGAGATGTTTTACAATAAAAACCAGTACTCATTTTGACAGATTGAAATGATGGTCACCCCTCAGTGACCCTTTACCCTTCAAATTTAACAAGGAAAAGTACGTGTAAGTAAAAATAAATTGATGGGTTGATGACAGTAAGATGATAGATAGATGGATAGATAGATAGAAAATAGATAGATGACTTTTTGACAGATACAGATATCAGTAGATAGGGAGAGAGAGAGGGATCGATTCAGACAAGTCCCAAATGGAGAAAATGTGACTTGACTAAAATTCATAAGAGAAAAGACTGAAGTTTAATTGACTGCCAACAACAAACCAACAGTAGCAACCAGATGCTCTCTAACATAATGGACAGGAACTTGAGGTTCAGCATCAGTGAGCTTCACTCACAGTTCTAGTTCACCACTTAATAGCTGTGTGACTTGGGCCAGTTGCTTAACTTTCAAAGCCTCGGGTTCCTGTTTTATAAAATGAGTATTCTACAATGTCACAGTGCAAGTGCAAGTCTTCTGACCCTCATCCAGTGTTTTTTCCATGGAGCGCTACCTTCAAATGATTGAATAACACATTTTAGGAAAAAGGATTAAAATTATTCCATGGGACCTTAGCTCAGTTCAGTTCAGTCACTCAGTCATGTCCGACTCTGTGACCCCATAGACTGCAGCACGCCAGCCTTCCCTGTCCATCACCAACTCCCACAGCTTACTCAAACTCACATCTATCAAGTCGGTGATGCCATCCAACCATCTCATCCTCTGTCGTCACCTTCTCTTCCCGCCTTCAATCTTTCCCAGCATCAGGGTCTTTTCAAATGAGTCAGTTCTTCTCATCGGGTGGCTAAAGTATTGGAGCTTCAGCTTCAGCATCAGTCTTCCTAATGAATATTCACGACTGATTTCCTCTAGGATTGATTGGTTGGATCTCCTTGCAGTCCAACACCACAGTTCAAAAGCATCAATTCTTTGGTGCTCAGCTTTCTTTATAGTCCAACTCTCACATCCATACATGACTACTGGAAAAAGCGTAGCTTTGACTGGATGGACCTTTGTTGGTAAAGTAATGTCTCTGCTTTTTAATATGTTGTCTAGGTTGACCATAGCTTTTCTTCCAAGGAGCAAGCATCTTTTAATTTCATGGCTGCTGTCACCATTGCAGTGATTTTGGAGCCCAAAAAGATAAAGTCGTTCACTGTTTCCATTGTTTCGCCATCTATTTGCCCTGAAGTGATTGGACTTGATGCCATGATTTTAGTTTTCTGAATGTTGAGCTTTAAGCCAACGTTTTCACTCTCCTTTTTCACTTTCATCAGGAGAGGGCCAACCAACACCAGATCAATGGAGGTGTTTTATCAAGAAGCTGATTTCAGCTCACTTCCTAGATGAGCATTGTGCCTGGTGGGCCAGCAGGTAACAGCACCCTGCCCCAACCATGAAACTGAGGCTTCATGGCACCATACAGAGCAAACAGGCAGCAGATGTAAGCCCCACAGTCGGGAATTCTGCTGCAGTCATTTCAGTGATGATGAAATATGGAACCAATGATCTCTGAGGTCTCTCCAGTTCTAGGATTCCAGAGATTTCCTTGATTCTGAGTTTCTGTGATTTTGCAAGAAATCTTCTTGCTGGAGAAGACGTGAAGAAAGGTTTTTACCATAGAACTTATCGTCATTGACTTTGCTTTATGGCAAGCCACATTGACATGTATTTATTTTTTTGTTTGTTTTTTTGACATGTATTTAAAGTAACAGAAAAAGAGATTCACTTTCTCAGTGCAAATCTGAGGGTGAAAGTAATAGTACAAAAGATTCTGAAGTCCCCTGCAATTCAAAGCAGCCTACAGAACAAACACGAGCTGATCCTCTATTTTCTAGCAATTACCTTCTTGCCCTTTGGCAAGTTTGTCAAGTATCACTGGCACCGACACATCCCAAGTCTGTTTGTCTGCTCTGTGCTGTCCCCTGCTACCGATGCCTTCATTCCCTTATTCATACCCTACCCCAAGGAACTCCGACGTAGGCAGCTTCATGCTCCTTAAATCATTACTTTATTCACACATTCATTCATTTATTCATTCAACCAATATTTATGCCTCACTACTTATAAAAATAGTTCCCATTTAACAAACACATATCACGTGCCTACAGTTGTACACATTTTATCTCAACTAATCATGTAAGCAACGCTGAGAGATGTACACCGTTTTGAGATAAAATTAAAGCTCACAGAATCAAATTAATCCATTCAAAACTGCACAACTAAAAAGTGATGAAATGTGCACCCCAATGTTCATCGCAGCACTGTTTATAATAGCCAGGACATGGAAGCAACCTAGATGCCCATCAGCAGACAAATGGATAAGGAAGCTGTGGTACATATACACCATGGAATATTACTCAGCCGTCAAAAAGAATTCATTTGAATCAGTTCTAATGAGATGGATGAAACTGGAGCCCATTATACAGAGTGAAGTAAGCCAGAAAGATAAAGATCATTACAGCATACTAACACATATATATGGAATTTAGAAAGATGGTAATGATAACCCTATATGCAAAACAGAAAAAGAGACACAGATGTACAGAACAGACTTTGGGACTCTGTGGGAGAAGGCGAGGGTGGGATGTTTTGAGAGAACAGCATGTATATTATCTATAGTGAAACAGATCACCAGCCCAGGTGGGATGCATGAGACAAGTGCTCCGGCCTGGTGCACTGGGAAGTCCCAGAGGAATCGGGTGGGGCGGGAGGTGGGAGGGGGGATCGGGATGGGGAATACATGTAACTCCATGGCTGATTCATGTCAATGTATGACAAAACCCACTGAAATGTTGTGAAGTAATTAGCCTCCAACTAATAAAAATAATTGGAAAAAAAAAAAAAAAGTGATGAAACCATGCTGTTCTCATTCTACTACCTTCCCAGATGATGCTAGTGGCAAAGAACCTGCCTGTCAATGCAGGAGACATAAGAGATGCAGGTTCGATCCCTGGGTCGGGAAGATCCTCTGGAGGAGGGCATGGCAGCCCACTCCAGTATTCTTGCCTGGAGAATCCAATAGACAGAGGAGCCTGACAGGCCACAGTTCATGGGGTCTCAAAGATTCAGACATGACTGAAGAAACTAACACACATTCTGCTACCTTCTTGTAAGTGAGGCCCCGGGCTGTGGGTAAGCTGGGGAGCACAGTTACAGTCTCTTCCATCCATAGCTTACCCCTGGACAGTGGACAATCCACGCACACCGATAACTACCTTAGAAGTCTATACATGATACTTACAAAATACACTTTCAATAGAAACATGATTAGAATAGTTCTTCGGGGAGCAACTTGATAAAACTTAGCAAAAGTCTTCAAAAGCTGTAATGGTTACTTCCATACGTCCACTTGAATGGGCTAAGGGATGCCTAGAGACCTAGGAAGATTTTACTTCTGGGAATGTCTGAGAGAACAGATTAATACTTGAATCAGTAGACTGAGTAGATTATGGGTGGGGGGACTTCCCTGGTGGTGCAGTGGGGGGAAAAAAATCTGCCTGCTAATTTTTTAGCAGGGGACATGGGTTTGATCCCTGTTCTGGGAAGATTCCACATACTGTGGAGCAACTAAGCCCATGCAGCACCACCACTGGGTCCACGAGCTGTGAATACTGGGTGCATCTGCTGTAACTACTGAAGCCCACGTGCCCGAGAGCCTGTGCTCCTCAACAAGAAAAGGCACTGCAATAAGAAGCCCAAGCACCACAGTGACGTGTAACAGTCCCTGCTGGCTGCAACTGGACAGAAGTCTGTCTGCACACAGCAACTAAGACCCACTGCAGCCAAAAAAGTAAAAAGATAAAAGAATGTGGATGGGCATAATCCAATTCGTGGAGGGCTTGAATAGCACAGACAAGGCAGAGAAAGGACACCTTCTCTTCTCTCTTCTTGAGCTAAGATGTGGCACATCCATTTTCTCCTGTCTCCAGACCTCAGAGCTCCAGGTCTTAGCCTCGATCTCTGGGATTTATACTAACCCTCCCCTCTGCCCATCCCAACATCCATGCTCCCATTCTTTGTCCTTCAGCCTCATCCTGGGACTTACACCACCAGCTTTCCTTGTTCTCCAGCTGCTGACGGCACATGATGGCATGTCATAGCCTCCATAATTGCATTAGCCAATTCCCATAGTAAATCTTTTCTTATTTATCTATACTGGCTCTGTTCCTCTGGAGAACTAATACAGAAGTCCATATTACTTGACATTAAATGATCGCTTCTGATAATTTAACTCTCCTGCTATGATACTAGCTTTTTGCAGACTAATACTCCCACAGAAAACACTAGAAAGCTGAACACAATATAAAAGAACAACTGTTTGAGGTCATGAAAGAGCTGCTTGGATAGCCAGGGCATGAGAATCTAGAATGAAAAGATCCTAGAATGAAGAGAAGGTCTTTGAGGGAACCCCAACCTTTTGCACACAGCTGTTTTTCTCCCATGACATTTGTTGAGTCTTGGTGGAATGATAGAAGAAGCTGGAAAGCTAGAAAAAAAGACAACTGTTAAGAAGCAAACATCAACAGGTCTTTCAGTGATCCCATGGGGTTGAAAAGACAAAAGTTAAAATCGAAAGAGTATGTAAAACATACAAACTTCCCATTTTAAAATAAGTATGGGATGCAATGTAGAGCATGGCAACTATAGTCAGTAATATTGAATTATATATTTGAAAATTTTTAAGAAAGTAAGTAAAAAATTCTCATCACAAGGAAAAAACTTTGTAACTGTGTGGTGATGGATGCTAAGTAGACTTGTTCTGATGATGGTTTCACAAAAGATACATATATCAAGGTACTATGCTGTATATCTGAAACTAATATCATATGTCGATTACATATCAATTTTTAAAATTCCCTCCTTTCTTAAATCACTAGAGCTGCTGTAACAAAAGATCATAGACTGGGTGCCTCCTTAAAATGAGAATAATAAGAAGCAGAAGACTACTGCAAGGATCAAATGATGATACTTGTAAAGCACCCGGAACAGTGCCTGGCACAGAGCAAGGTCTTACCAAGGGTTACTGTTACATCCTTTCTGTGACTATTGGAACGCATCCTTTGAGGTGGAGGGACTTGTTTCATAGAAACTTTATGTTCAGTGCTTTGACCATCTGACTTTTGTTTTAAAGGTAGAAGATATCCATATCCAACACAACTAAGGATGTATGCACGCACATGCATATTGAAAGCACTGTTTCACTGTCCAGCAGCATTTGTTGAACACCTGCTGTGCGTGTGGCTGGCGGGCAGGGAGAGGGAGGTGGGGAGGATGCTTACACAGGGAGCAGCGGACAGATTTCTTCCCCATCCCAGAAACCTTCCTGCATCATTGGGCAGCCAGACACAGACCAGAGAACCCACTGAAGAATGTGGCATCACTGAACCAAGAAAGTGCTCCATTCCACAGAGGAGCTAATTAACAAACACCACGGCATGTTCTAGGTGCCAGCTACACAGGGGGACATGAGGGTTACGAGGAGCGGGAAGAGGGAGACATTTCAAAGGCACAGATGAGGCGGTGATCCTGAGTCATGAGAAAAGGTCACAAGCGGCTGCCCCGGAACATGAGTTATAAAAGGTGGCAACCCTTCACCCTGGCAGGATCTGCTCTATTTGCTTAAGAAACGCCCAGCGCTGGAATTGCCTGGGCAGGGATTACAGGTTCAGACGACGGCGCTCTGGCAGGGAGAGGAAGGGGAGGAAGTCATCCGGGGGACACCCTCCCACGGCCCTGTCCCCGCTGACGTCAGCACTATGCCTGGTACTTTGTCAAATGATAACTCTGAGAAGCCCTTTGTGTGGCGGCCTGGTGCTGCCAGATGACCCACGTCCTGCAAAGGAATGTGTGTGCATCTTTTCCATCCTGCTTTCAGCTTCTTATTTAACCAGAGTTTGAGGGGGAACCATTTCTCACTACTTATTCAGAAAAGAGTGAAAGCGTTAATCATTCAGTCGTGTCTGACTCTTTGTGACCCCATGGACTGTAGCCCGCCAGGTTCCTCCGTCCAGGGGATTCTCCAGGCAAGAATACTATTCAGAACTCATACCCAAAATCATATGACTAAATCTAAAAGAAATGAAATTCAAAACATGTAGGCAGTTTATGTTGCTTGCCCAGGCAAGGAAGCACAAGGGTTTGAGTCTACCAGATTCGCTAATTTGTGGCTAAACCTTCAGATTCTTTCCTATCTTCTCCCAGTCTTGCCTACTTGGTACTCCAACCTCTACTTGATATAAGGGGATAAATTGTCAATTGATGGATTATCAAAGCTCTGCTTCTCCCTCTTCCTTCTGTTGACTTCATTTTTTTGTGTTTACCACATTCTAGAATCTTCATCACAAGATAAAGGGGGATGGGAAGAGAGATCAAAATGCAATTAATTAAATGAAAGAGAAAAAGTGGGAAAGATCTGAATCAGCATTTTTAGTTCTTTTAGACTAGTATTACTATATTTGGTTTTCCTTTATCCAGCCTCCATGTTCATTTTTTTTTTTTAAAGATTCTCCCCCCTGCCTATTTTATATCATGAAGGTCATTTAAACTTGGATATTGTTTGGTTCTGGCTGAGAATAAGAGACTATGCAACTTCCTGTTTAGACATGCTTTCTGAAGATTTTGTTATTACAAATAATTTTTTTTGATTACTGAATTCCAGATGTAATGAAAGAAAAGCACACTTGAATCATTATCTCCCTAGACTGTAAGGTCCAGGAAGTTCTTTCATAAGGAGCAAAATCATCTCCCCACCTCAAGACATGTTATTTCTATTTTGAAAATGTCTCAGTTGGTAGTACTGCCATCTTCTCAGTTGTCTTGACACCTGGGAGGTGCCCCCAACTCCACTCTTCCCCTCACTATTCCCGTAGCAATCACAGGTCCTCCTGAGTTCACCTACTATTTGCTTCTCCATGGCCCTGCCTCTCTCCTTCCCCAGGGGCACTGCCCACATCCCCTGGCCAGCCCTCATTTTTATGGCCACTGTGGTCCCATCCGCATACCTTCATCCTATGTCTCCCCCTCCAATCCATCCTCCACACAGGATGATCCATCTTGATGAGAATACACATTCAGTGAATGGCTCCCCACAGCCTTCATGGTCAAGGTTAAAGCCCCTGGTGAAGCAGGAATGTCTCCAGGATCAGTCACTGCCCACCATTCCCAGGTCTGCACAGATTTGCACTCTGACTTCCTTGTGGTTGCCCCATCGTTCCCTGCTGTTTCTCATCTCCATGCCTTTCTCATCCCTTCCTCCATTCACCACTTCCTGCACCTCAGTCCATTCAGGTTCCCCCACCACTCCAATGTCTGCGCTGTCTCATCACTCCCAGCTTATGCATCCATCTCCTCCCACTGTTCAGACTGCCTTCTCTCTGCATTGCCAGCCCCTAGCCTGGCACACAGTAGGTGCTCAACAAATACCATTGAATCCACTGGGTGAACAGTTGCATAGGGAGCGTGTATATTTAAATTGTTGAGAAGTTAGGTATAGGGAATACAGCAGACAAAAGAGTAAAAAAGAAATATGTTTTTGAAACTTTTTCATTGCTTTGGATCCAGAGCACAGAACCAGTCCTTTGTTCTTCCCACAAATCAGTGGCATGCAGCCAATGCATTGGATTGCTTTTGCTTCCTGAATAATCAGAGTAAACATTGATTGCATTACTTATTAAATGCAGGTGCTGGGTGCTTCACATGGATTGTCCCACTTAATCCACAGAACTATCCTATTAGGTAAGAACTTGCATTACATTTGAGGAAACTGAGCCTTAGTCAAATTAATGTTAGTTGTTGGTGGAGCTAGAACTGGGAATCTGACATCTGACCCCAAAATTCAGGTTCTTGACCATTATAATTTCTATGAGAGTTAGGGTCAGAAGGGAGTGAAAAGCATGTAGAGTTGAAATTACTCTTGGCAATTCCTTTTCATCAATACCTCTTGGGCAGGAAGTTAGAACACGTGCTGAAATTCAGAGGCACAACTCACGGTCCAAGCCCTCCAGGCAAAAATCAGATGCTATTTCAGTCTTCACAAAAGTCTTCTACATATTTAACTTGTCTCTTTAACAAACATTTTAGTCCTTGATGCCACAGCAGGATGACTTTTCTCTCAAATTTTTATGATCCCTGCTAGACCAAATCGTGCTGGATGCAGCCATCCTCGCTACTGGGAACCTCAACACAGCCAGCTCTTACACTAGTGTCGGAACGGACCAGTGGCATCAGATGAAGGCGAAGGTTCATGTGTGGGAGCCATGCTGTCTGGGAAGAAAAGCTGCTGGAATCACACTCAGCAGGAGGAGATGTCTACGCAGAGAGTACACAATAAATTCCAGTTGCAAATTAGCAGATTCCTGTGCTCCCCTCCTGTCTTCAGGTGCGACCTTGGGTGAAATGGAAGGCCTACTTGCCAGCTCTATTTAAATGGCTCCCTCCTGGACCTCCTTGGCAGTGCAATGGTTAACACTCAGCACTTCCAAAGCGGCAGACACTGGTTTGATCCCTGGTTGGGGAAATAAGATCCCACTTGTCACAAAGTGCAACCAAAAAAGAAAAAAAAAATTTTTTTAATGTATGCATATTTGAGCTCAAGTAAATTAAATACATAAAAGGCATAATTCTACTACCTCAGGACCCTCCTGTGACCTTGACGGTCAGGGCATCTGATATGGGCAATGATATCCTTTTTATTTTGAGATCTCCATCTTGGGGAAATGGATAACTCACATGCAGTGCTTTTCCTTCCTTTGATCAAAATCCCTTAAGCTGCATCTTGAAACGATCTCTACCTGCTGTATACTTCTCAGAGGTGGAGATTGTTGCTCCATCCTCAGGGAGTCTAAAGAGTTACCTGTAACTCCTAAAACTTACCTGTACAGTCGGACTCTTTCCTTTGCAATAATACAATTAAGTCTAATGTGTACCATCTTAGAAACATAGATTCTGAGATAGATGAGATGATAGACAGATAGACAGATAAATGATAAATAGGTGCAGAACTGAAAACAAAGGCCAATAAATGCTTTTCAAATTCCTTTGAGAAAATTTAAAGAAAACTACTGTTTTCTCATGGGAAATTATGATTTATGCCTTTTTTTTTTTTTTTCTGTTTACCCCAAGTACACTCGGGCCAAGCTCTAATTAACTTTAGGCAAAGGAGGTCAAGAACAAAATGACTAACTTAACATAGAGGAATCATCAACTCTCACAGAACACAAAGAACACAATGGAATCTACTATATGACTTTTTTTTTTTTTTTTGGTGGACATAGTAGCTTAGCAACGCATATTTACTTCCTGTTATAAAAAAGATGGGTCCTATAAAATGAAGAGTTCCTGAATGGTGAATCATTTATGCAGCCACAGTTTTCCTTTAGAAATTACATGGAGAGCCATTATTAGCCATCCTCGTATAGGAAAAATCTATGTCAGTAACAAGGTGGAGGGCTGAAATAAACCTTTGCAACAAGTCACTCAGTCATGTCCAACTCCTTGCAACCCCATGGACTGTAGCCCATCAGGCTCCCCCGTCCACGGGATTCTCCAGGCAAGAATACTGGAGTGGGTTGCCATTCCCTTCTCCAGGGCATCTTCCCAACCCAAGGATCAAACCCAGGTCTCCTGTATTGCAGGTGGATTCTTAACTGCCTGAGCCACAAGGGAAGCCCCCCCCAGCCCCCCGCCCCCCGTCACTACCCTCTGCAAGTCTAGGTGGTCCTGGTGCTGGTGCTCAACGCCACGACCACTCTCCACAGCTCACGGAGCCCACCAGGCAGCAGAGATCCCAGGAACTCCGTGTTTTTTCTGCGGGGAGGTGGGGGAGGATCCACAGTCCACCAAAGCTATAGCAGCTGAGATTAGGTCTACCTGGCTCCCCACGAACCTAGGCCTGCACACTCCATCTTCAGGCTCCTGTGTTTTAAGTTCTTGTCTAATTTTTTAAAATTTTGGTAAAATACACATAATATAAAATTTACCACCCTAACCATTTTTTAGAAAAAAAATGTTTATATGGAGAGTTTTTTAAAGTCTTAGTCACTCAGTTGTGTCCAACTCTTGTGACCCCAGAGACTGTAGCCCACCAGGCTCCTCTGTTTATGGAATTCTCCAGGCAGGAATACTGGAGTGGGTTGACATGTACTTCTCCAGGGGATCTTCCTGACCCCAGGATCAAACCCGGGTCTCCTGCATTACAGGTGGATTCTTTACCGTCTGAGTCACCAGGTTCAAACCTACACCTTCTACATTGGAAGGTGAAGTCTTAACTGCTGGACTGCCAGAGAAATCCCTTAACCATTTTTAAGTGTACAATTCAGTGGCATTAAGTACATTTCCACTGTTGTGCAATCATCACACCATTCTTCCCTAGAACTTTATTCATTTTGCAAAACTGAAATTCTGTCCCTATGAGATACTAACTCCCCAGTCCCTCCCTGCCACCCTTGGCAACCACCATACACTTTCCATCCTTCTGAATTAGACTCCTCTACCTAGAGAATCATAAGTGGAATCATATAGCATTTGTCCTTCCATGACCAGCTTGTTTCACTCAGCATCACATCCTCAATGTTCTTCATGCTGTAATGTGTATCAGAATTGCCATCCAAATTATGGCTGAATAATATTTCACATGTCATATATATTTTGTCCTATGACGTATAGAATATTTGTGTGTGGTGAGGAGAGTAAGAGGCTGATTGTGCAATCAGCCCACTCCTCTCACCCCCTATGGGATTATCCTTTGTCCCCATTACTAACAGGGCCACAGAGTTTCCAGAAGAAAACCCCTTCTGCAAAATATGAGGCCCATAGTCTAGATCAGAGATTCTAAGCTGGAGTCCACAGCTGAGCTCCAGGAAGTGTGCAAATTCCCTGAAATGGAAATAAAAGTTGTGAACTTTCATCTTTTTCTGGGGAGAGAATCTTTAGTTTTTATTGTCTTTTCAAGGGGTCTTTGACTCCCACATGCTAAGCATCACAGGTCTCAACTACACATCACTCAGGCTGAATTGAGAACTGGATGAATTGCTGTTGCTCTTTCCATCTCAGCTCCGCAAGGATGCCTACACCACTCTCCACTGTACCTTGAACCCCAGAGCACCTGCTCTAGGAGCACGTTCAGAGGATTAGGGAGTTGGCTGTTCTCGGTCTAATTATTCTCGACAATGTGATAAGACTATTTCTGCAGTGACAGAAGAAAAGCTAATACTCAAAATATTTTCACTGGATTCAATTTCAAAATAGTTTGGGAATAGGAGGTAGCAAAGACATCCCAAGCATGATCCCTGATCGTGAGGAGCATGAAATCCGCTAAGAGATGGGACTTGGACGCCATCAGTGGGCACTAGCAGTGAGCTGAACACGGCCAGCAGACAACACAGATGCGGGGCATCAACCAGAATTTGCTGGAGTCATTTTCTTAGGGTCACAGTCTGCTTAAATCATGCTGCCCCCACAGAGAAAATGCCTATTCATGCTAAGGTCTAGGAAAAATGCAACTTCTAATACAAATAGGTCAGCTTTCACCTCTTGGACGAGGACAACTGACCTCATCTTCCTCCAAACTTTGGCCACCAAGAAGCTCAGACTCGTGTTTCTGGCTCAACTGCAGTGACTATGTACGTCCAAATGATCTCCACAGCTTTGTTTTATTATCCAGCCTTCTTCTCCTGTTCCTCATACTTGACCTCGTTGTCTCCTGTGGTCTGGATTCTATTTTTGAATCCATATTTATTTCTTTGTGCATTTTTGCTGCACGCTGGCCCAATCGTTTGCAGAACGAGGTGTGTTGTCTGTGATACAGATTACGGGTGGGAGTTGGGGTGGAAATGGGAGACAACGGCGTTGATGGCGGCCGTGTGGGGTGTTCTCTGCTCCCTCCAGAAAACGCTCCATGCTCCTCCAACTGCTCTGTATCTCCCTGCCAGGCTGTGGACTGGAAGTGGTTGTGTTCTTTTACCAAAGTCCCTGGCTCTTATCTGGGAGCCTTCTCCTAGGCTTACAGCTATAGCTTTCTTGGGGTTTTTTGTTTTGGTTTGGGTACTTTTTTTTTTTTTTGGCTGTGCCACACAGCATGTGGGATCTTAGTTCCCCAACCAGGGATCGAACTCAGTCCCCTGCAGTGGAAGTGCAGAGTCTAAAGGACCCCCAGGCAAGTCTCCCAGCATTCTTGGGGTTTTAGTAACTCTTTCCTCCTCTTGCCCCTTCAGGTAGAAGTGGGAACATCTCTTCCTTTCTATGAAAGCTGGCCCCAGGGTGTGTCCCCAACCCTGACTAGCTCCTTTCAGCCATGGCCACACCTCTGCAAGCATTGGCTGTGACAGCTCAATCACTCCACTTGTGTGTGAGCTGAGATGGTGTTCAGTGAACGAGTCAGGTTTTCACCATTTCTACACACACACAGGCTGTTTCGGTCACAGTGTTTTATTTCTGTGAAAACAGCAGCTCCATCTCACCTCTCAGTCTCTGGACGCTCTAGCCCCTCCACCTGAACCGCCCTGTCCTTCAGCTCCCTCTCCTCCGTTCCCTTCTACACGCTCAAGGTGATGCTGTGATGGGACCACGCAGACTGATCCCGCCAACCTATCGTTTTTGTTTCTGAGTCTGTCCTCTCTACCACACTGTGAGGGCAGACTTGTGTCTGATTATTTGTTTTGGTTCCAGCACTGGTATTCAAAGAAAAAAAATGTTGAATGGAGGAATGAATGCATGAGTGAATAAAAAAGCTTCTGGATTGTCCATCAACAGGGCCACTTCTGGCCTGAGTCTTGCCTGCAAGGCTGCTGAGTTGCCCTCCCACATGGCTGGCAGCACTGCCTGGAGAAGACACAAAGGTCAGGGGGCAGGTGCTGAGTCCATGGAGGGCACCTCAAGTGGCGTGCTTTCAGGGACCGAGGGAAGGTGGAACATGAGAAGGTGAGGTGAGAGGTCATTGAAGGCAGCCTCGTGAGATCCTTGGGCTTGAATTGACTCTGAGATAACTGGAAATCAACCAGGCTCCAAAGAGCAAGATGGTGCTACCAAAAGTGACCAAGAGAAAGTGCATTTGGAGATACATGTGGAATAAATGGAAGAAGAGGGATGCTATGGACAGGGCATCTGCTTGTGGTGGGGAGGATGGGGGATGGGGGGGGTCTGGTGGCCCTTGAGCTGTGAAACATACAAAGGAAAATGCCCAGAAGTGGATCCCACAAAACTGACAGCTCTCACTGCACTTTTTCATCTCCCCAAAACTTCCGACTAGTCACTGTGTAGCTGTGACGAGCTTAACAACCGCTCTGAAGCAGAAGGTTCCAATAACAGGCAGCTTTAGAGTAAAGTCAGTAAAGTTTAGTGCCTGAGAATGTGGCCTCTGGTGTCATAAAACCCCCCTCTGAGTCCCAGCTCCGCCACTCACTCACCATGTGGCCCTGATCAAATGACCCAAACTTAGTCCTCTTGCCTGAAAAGTGAGGGGCAGGGGTCGGGGGACATGACACCCGCTGCCTGCAGTCTGTTGAGTATTAATTGTTCCTACACATAGAATATGCAGTCTACCTGGCACATAATACAAATTTTACTGGTTTATTTTATTCCTTTTATTTTATGGGTAATTTCTAAGGTAAACCACCATAGGGAAATCAGCTAAGATACTAAGTAAACAAAATCATGGAAGTTCTACTAAATCTGTCCATCATAGTCCATATAAGAAAATCAGTTCTTTTTTGTTTGTTTGTTTTGGCTGTATTAGGTCTTCACTGTGGCACGTGGGTTCTGCATTGCAGCACGCAGGCTTCTCTAGCTGTGGCCCACAGGCCCCAGGGTACATGAGCTCAGTAGTTGGGGTGCATGGGCTTAGTTGCTCCATGGCATATGGGATCTTAGTTCCCCGGCCAGGGATCAAACCCACACTGGAAGGTGGATTCTTAACCACTGGACCATCAGGAAAGTACCAAGAAGGGGGAAAAACTCTGATAGGAGCTTACAGTGCTCAATCACAAACTCCACAAAAGATTCCACATTTCAAATTTCTACCACCAATGGACCCAGGTTCAGCTCTTATCTTAACCCATTACAATGACCCCTAAATTCAGTATATAATTTCCTCTACTTTGAGGACAAGGAAACAGAAACTGAGAAGGTTGCTGGCTTGCTGAGCCCACAAGACTGGAAAAGACAGAAAATAAGAGGGGGCCTAAAGTCCGTGCCTGTCCAGGCTTCCGTGCCTTCTCAAAGTGACATTTTCAGTGTTCCCAACATTATTTAGGTGCAGCTGTTGACCAAAAAACATGAGACTCATTGGTTCTGTCTGTTTGAAACCCCCTGGTGTGTTTCCGACAAAGAATATGCTGGTTAGCATAAGTGATGAATTTCAAACTGCTGACCCATGACATCCATAGCATGTACAGAAATGTATCCGAAATTCTTCACTTAAAGTTGAACATCTGTCGAACTGGCCTCTTTTCCTGCATAAGCTGGTCTCTCTCAGCACATGTTGGCATTGGACAATCAGCTTGCACCAGTGAGGCTTGCACCCATGCCCTGGAACATCTCTGAAATTCTTGTCTTCATATGTAATGTTTGGACCGTGTCTGAGCCCCATCACCCGGCCTGTACTACATCCTTGACACTTCTGCAGACACTCTGAGAGAGGTGGGGTTGAGAGAAAAAAGTAGAGCCCAGAAACAATTGAGCCCTAATACTTCCAGCCCTACACAAGTGCTATTTTGGTATCTGGCCTTGTACCTGACAAATGAATGGGAATTTTGAGTGGAAACATAGATGTCCATTAGTAGGAGAAATCAAGGAGGGGGAGGTGGGCCCCTCTGAACACCCTCTTCATTCTCAGCTACTTGTTCATTTGACCTTGTTCCCTCATAGGACAGTGAACATGCCAAGGTCTTCCAAGGTCTACACCCAACTGCCAGTTTCATTTAGCTTGTCCTTAAAATGTCCTATGAGAGGACTTCCTTAGTGGTTCAGTGGTTAAGAATCTGCCTGTCGGGGGAGGGGAAATGGGCTCAATCCCTCCTCTGGGAAGATTCCATATGCCTTGGGGCAACTAAGCCCGTATACCACAACTACTGAGCCGAAGTGCTGCAAATACCAAGGCCTGCGTGTCGTAGAGCCCATGCTCCCCAACAAGAGAGGCCACCACAGTGAAAAGCCTGAGCAAAATAACTAGAGAGAAGCCCCCGCTTGCCACCCCGTGCAAAGCAATGAAGACCCAGCACAGCCAAAAATAATTTTTTTAAAAAATGTCTTATGAGAAAACAAAAGCCAAATTATGACAACACATATCAATACTATAAAGCCTACACAATGCACCCGTGTACTGTGATTTATGTGCTCCTCTCACCAAACCAGAAAAATCAGCAGGGCTGGTATCACAAACCAGAAAAATCAGCAAGGCTGTAAAACTTACAGATGGGGAAACTGAGGCTCAGAAATTAAGACAATTAGCCAAGGTCACAGAACTGGCAAAAGCAAAACTCAAATCCAAGATCCCCTTAGTCTGAATCCAAGTCCAGTGCTCTTTTCTCTCTCCTTACATTTGTTAAAAATCATAGCCATTGGTGCCAGAATTAAAGTTTGGGAAAGTACCAAGACAAAGGAGCCTGGCGGGCTACAATCCATGGGGTCTCAAGAGTGGGACAGGACTGAATGACTAAACTACCACCACCAAAACCACCACCCACCCCCTGGTGGCTCAGATGGTAAAGAATCCAGCTGCAATGCAGGAGACCTGGGTTTGATCCCTGGGCTGGGAAGATCCCCTGGAGAAGGGAACTGCTACCCACTCCAGTATTCTGGCCTGGAGAACTCCATGGACAGAGGAGCCTGGCAGGCTAGTTCGTGGGGTCGCAGAGTCAGATATGACTGAGCGACTTTCACCAGCACTACCAGGACTATCCAGAGTGAGGCACTGTCCCCTACAAAGGCCCCCAGGTCACAGCCCTGTAAGGGGATGTTGCCACCTGCGTCCCTGAGCCTGGTCCCACTTGCTGCCAGGGCTTTACTCCTCTCTGCTCTTGACAGCCACTCTCCACCATAGGCTTGCTGGCGTCAGGACTCACCTCAGGCTGCTGCCAGGGTCCTCATATTACCCCAAACAGTAAGAAAGCAGAAGAGCAGAACAACTTGTCCTTGACACCACAGCTTGATCGCTTCCCACCCAGCCCTGCCTAGTCCTAAAGGGTCACATCCTGTATCACGTCTGCCCCATGAGGCCCACTGAGGCTGAAATGCCCAACTCCATGTAATCACCTACTGGCTTCTCATTCCCCGCATACAAAAGGGCAAACTGACGCTCGGAGATAGGAACTCTGGTTGGGCCCAAGGTCATGCGGCCAGTTCATGGCGGAGCTGGGAACCATGGCCAGACAAAGCCTGCCCTTGGCTTATCTGAGGGTAGCATCCTCGCATGCGCAGGCGCAGTGCAGGTTAGCGGGGACCTGTGGGCGCTGCAGAGGCGTGGTGACCCGGCTGGGAACGCGGCCCAAATTTCCTGGCTTCCAGTCTGGGCTTCCAGCCACAGGACCATGCCACTCACCCTCGGTAAATCAATCTGGAAGTGGCCAGTGGGTCTCGCTAGAATGAGGCAGTGAGGTGTGCGGGTATTTTCCAGATGAATATTAGGGAAAAGGGAAAAAAAAGTGAAATTCAGGTTAATGCGGAGATCTATGGTCCAAAATACCAAAAGGGAAAGTACGGTAATTCACAGAGGGCTGCAAAAGAAAACAAAGGAGGGAAAATTGAAACAAAAGCTATCTCATTGACAATCTGCCATTTCCTTTTTTCCAGTTGCTTTTTTTTCCCCCCTCTTGGGAAACTGGCATCTGTCTCTCCCTTCACCAAACACATAACATGTAAAGACAAGGGCTTGAATAGCTGGTCTAATGAGGCATTAATAGAATGTGACTGCAAAGCCCAGGGATCCACGGGCCCCTGAAGGACACCAGGCCCTCTGACCACAGCCAGGCAGACAGTGTCCCACCTGCTTCGGAAGCTGTTTATGGACACTCAGAGGTTTAGACAAGGCCATGAGTTTTAAACAGGCCCCTTTCCTGAATTTTATTGCCTGGTTTCATATTGTTTGACTTTAAAAAAAAAAAAATTAACTTTCCATGACTTAAACGGCACTTTCATTTAGCAAAAGCAAGATTTAAAAAGAGCTGAGAGCTTAGTAGAAAACAAAGATGTAAATAATCTGAAAAGAAGGAAAATTCATCTCTAGGCCAGTCACCTTTTTTAAAAATTTGAAAGAACTACTAAACTCTTGAAGTTGCTAAACTGGGTGAATACTTAAAAGGAGCCCTGTGGTAATGAAAAGTTTCCACTCTGTCACCAAATCACACAGATGATTCTCAGTTTTCCTTTCTAATTTATTTAGTCTCTCAATTATGTCCAACTCTTTGTGATACCCTCCCACTCCCCACAACCCCGTGAACTTCAGCATGCCAGGCTTTCCTATCCTTCACTATCTCCTGGAGTTGCTCAAACTCATGTCCATTGAATAGTCCAACCATCTCACCCTCTGTCGCCCCCTTCTCCTCCTACCTTCAATATTTCTCAGCATCAGCGTCTTTTCCAACAAGTCGACTCTTCGCATCAGGTGGTCAAAGTATTGGAGCTTCAGCTTTGGCATCAGTCCTTCCAGTGAATATTCAGGATTGAATCCCTTTATGATTGACTGGTTTGATCTCCTTGCAGTCCAAGGGACTCTCAAGATCTCAGCCACTAGCTCCCCCCACAAATGCTTCCCATTCTTCTGTTGGCTTTCCTCCTTGTCACAGTCTGGGCTATATTCTACTTCTTTTCTTTTTTTAATTTTTGTTCATTTGTTTATTTTTATTTTTGTCTCTCCCGGGTCTTTGTGGCTATGCAGGCTTTTCCTGGTTGTGGCAAGTGGAGGCTACTCCCTAGTTGCAGTGATGGGCTTCTCACTACAGTAGCTTCTCTTGCTGGGGAGCACGGGCTCTAGGGAACCCGGGCTTCAGTAGTCGCAACACAGGCTCAGTAGTTGTGATGCATGGCCTTTGTTGCTCCGCAGCATGTGGGATCTTCCCAGACTAGGGATTGAACCCGTGTCTTCTGCATGGTAGATGGATTCTTTACCACTGAGCGACCAGCGAAGCTCTGTAAACTGCATTTCAATGGTGGAAAGATTCAGTCAAGTTTCAGGAAACAAATGTATATGTCCAATGTTTCCAGAGTGTCTATTTCTAGAGTACTTCTCTATTTCTCACCTTGTGTATAAAATGGAAGTGATGTTCCATATCTTTCCACAGAGACTGCTCATTATGGCCAGAAATCCTTATATAAAGTGCCTAATTCAGTGAGTTATATGTAGCAGAACACCTCTGGATGTTAGGTTTGGTTGCTGCTGTGAGTCATAATGATTGTGATCAGTCCCAGTTGCCTTCTGTCCATCTGTACCTACATGTCCCAAAGAGTCCTCAAACTTTACACGTCTAAACCTGAACTCCCGATCTATATGTCCAAATCTGCCCCTGTCTGCTGCATCCTGCTTCTGTCTAATGGTACCTCTACCCACCCAGTCACCCAGGCTCGCTTATTTCATGTCTTCTTCCCCTCCCCTCCCCCTCCACCTCTTCCTCCTCTTCTCTTCCCTCCTCCCCTCTTCCCTCCTCCCTCACCTCCTCTTCCATCCTTTCCTTCTCCTCCTCCTCCTCCTCCTTCATCCTCCTCCTTTTTCTCTTTTACTTCCTACTCCACTTCTTCTCACTCCAACTTCCCTGATGATCCAGTGGTTAAGATTCTGCCTGGCAATGCAGGAGACACAGGTTTGATTGGGAAGATTCCAGATGCTTCAGGGTAACTAAGCCTGCTCGCTGCAACTACTGAGTCCACGTGCCCTTGAACCCATGCTCTGCAAAAAGAGAAGCCACTACAGTGAGAAGCCTGTGTGCCTCAACTAGGGAATAGCCCCCTCTCCCTGCAACTAGAGAAAGTCCAAGTGCAGTAACAAAGACCCAGAGCAGCCAAAAATAAATAAACGAAGGATTGGGCTTTAGGCCCTGAGCATTCCCCCTCCCAAACACGGCTTGAATTCAGCTCACTCACACTGTATTAGTTCAAGGCGTTAGTTTCTGCCATATAACTTGTCTCCATTACTACTCCAGCACACCATCCTCTCCATTGCATTCTACAACTTAAATCTGACCATGACTGTTGTTCAGTCTCTATGTTGTGTCCGACTCTTTGCAACCCCATGGCTGCAACACGTTAGTCTTCCCTGTCATTCACCGTCTCCTGGAGATTTCTCAAACTCATGTCCGTTGAGTCAGTGATACCATCCAACCATCTCATCCTCTGTCACTCCCTTCTTTTCTCACCCTCAATCTTTCCCAGCACTGATCATGACGCGTCTTCGTGAAAGCCCTTCCATGACTTTCCACCAAGGATGAGACATGCCCAGCTCCTGGGTCCCCACAAAATGCCCTACACAGTCTAGCCCCTCCCTACCCTTCCCGCCTCATGTGCAGCCACCACCCACCACCGTGGCGCCTGCTCTGGACACTCCAGGCTTCTGACTGCTCCTCGGAGGTATCGTTCCTTTTCGTTCCTCCATGCCTCTGCAGTCACATGGCCTCTGTGCAGAATGCTTGCCCCAGAACTTTCCACTCAGGAAACTTACTCAAGAGCTGATTCAAACATTCCTTCAACTTGAAGTCTCTGGATATCCGGATACTGACTCAAAATTAATGTCTCCTTTCCTATAATTTACATATCAATTTCTAACAGCTTTAATAAGATAAAATCTCCATAAATTTAAGCATTTAAAGTGTACAACTCAGTGGTCTTAAGTATATTCAAAGAGTTATACAACTGTCATTACAAGGTAACTTGGAAATATCTTCACTGTTTCTAAAATAAACCTTATACTCGTTAGTAGTCAACCCTCCTCTCTCTGCCCCAACCCTAGGCAACCACTACTGTACTTTCTGTCTCTATAGACTTGCCTACTCTGTGTGTGTGTGTGTGTGTGTGTGTGTGTGTGTGTGTGTGTGTGTGTGTCCTCAGTCATGTCCCACTCTTTGAGACCCTATGGATTGTAGCCGACCAGGATCCTCTCTGCATGGGATTCTCCAGGCAAGAGTACTGGAGTCAGTTGCCATTTCCCTTTCCAAGGGATCTTCCCAACCCAGATCTGCCACATTGCAGGCAGACTCTTTACCATCTGAGCCACCAAGAAAGCCCAAAAGCCTGGAAGAAAGGGGTAAAGTAGGGCAAAAACAATCCCAAACTCAACTAGTGAAATAAATTACACCAACAACACCTTCCATGCTTGTGTGGTTACCGCTTTATGGCTTCCCTTGTTCTTTCATATGATCATCTCATTCGATGGTGTGAGGCTGGCAAGAAACACTGCTATGAAAACCAGTGAAGGGTCTGGGTCAGCACCTGCTCCCCAGCCAAACCTTGGGAACCAGGGCTGTGCCCGCCTGCCAGAGGTAGACGATGAGCGCTTCCCAAAGCTACCCAGCAGGATCCCAGCTCTCCTCTCTGCAAGACTCCCACTCTCCTTCAGCCATGCTGGTTCCTGGCTCAGTTTTGAGACCGACATTATTCTAATCCCATATTTTTTAGTCCCTTGAGGACACGGTCCATAAAACCTATAAGAAGTCACAGCCAATCACACCTCCTTGGTACCCACGTGGAAAGCCAGTGGGATGGCTCCCCCAGACGTTAAGGCAGAAGGGCTATCCTTACTCCCCTGGTGGTACAGTGGATAAGAGCCCGCCTGCCAATGCAGGGGACATGGATTCAAACCCTGGTTCAGGAAGATTTCACAAGCAGTGGGGTGACTAAGCCTATGTGCCACAACTACTGAACCCACGTGCTGCAACTACTGAAGCCCATGTGCCCACAGCCTGTGCTCCTCAACAAGAGAAGCCACTGCAATGAGAAGCCTGCACACTGCAACGAAGAGGAGCCCCCGCTCACTACAACTAGAGAAAGCCCAGTGCACCCAAAAATAAATAAATAATTTTAAAATTGGGTTTAAAAATGCAGCTACTTTCATATTTAAAAAAAAAAAAAAGAAAGAAAGAAAGACTAAGGGCTGTGTCCTTAGACACTCAGGGCAGGACCAGTGGCCAGCAGGGCACTTGCTGAAGGAATCATCTCTCTTCGAATTCCCTGCCGGACAATTTGGACGTTACCATAAAAAATCCCATGGGTTTGTCTCTAGAATGGCCTGGAGTGCACCTCCCTGGAGTATACACTTCATCCTCTTTGAGCTGATTAGAAATGGCAAAGCACATTCACGGAAGACAGCACGAGCCTGGCTGGTTGCTATTTAGAGCCCCTGATGGGCTGCCCAGTCCCTCGTCCGGGTGCCTGACCCCCGGCGCTAAGGATGACGCTGCCTCTCCGGACACCTTCAGTCAGCCCTGAGGTTCAGGAGGTTCTGGGACAGCTCAGGATGCACAGACCCGAAATAACTGATTAAGAGGTGAGCGCTATTTCTAAAACAGTACAGCCTGTTCTGTTTGGGATGCCAAGGGATTACGTCACACTCTCTGTTCCCATCACAAAGAGATGCTTTTCTGGCCTTCCGAGTACCGACTCCCGACGCCTACTTCGCTGAGTGGCTCCCGCACACACTGGGGCCAGGAATTCCAACCAGGTGAAAGGTAGGAGTTTCGCCTTGGGTCTCAAGGAGGGATATTCGAAAACATCCCAGCAAGAGTGCAGGCATTCAGGTTGACATACTTGCTGTGTGGGAGGAGGCACCGAAACCCTGGAACTCTCAAAACTCCCAAGAGACCTGAAAGAGCCAACAGTGAGACTGAGCCCCAGCCAAGGAAAGCGGCTCCCTTTCCCTCAGGCCTGTGACAGGTGATGTCAGAAGATGGGTAACTGGCCAAGCCCACAGTGTCCAACCTGAGCTCCCCCTGTAAGTGACCCAAGACCACCAACCACAAGTCAAAAGGAGGGAAGAGCAAACTCAAGGCTCGGGCTGCCTGGATTTGGATCCTAATTCTGCCACCTGTGAAGAGGACAATACGCAAACCACCCCTCCTCTGCAGAAGGAAGTCAACGTCAATATCCAATGTGCAGAAGTGTCACAGGGACTAAATAAATTTTGACAGTTTAAACCTTTTTAAAAGGTCTGGCACATCAAAGGGGCTTCTCTGTTGGTTCAAATGGTAAAGAATCTGCCTGCAATGCAATGCAAGAGACCCAGGTTCAATCTTTGGATCCGGAAGATCCCCTGGAGAAGGGAATGGCAACCCACTACAGGAGTCTTGCCTGGAGAACTCTGTGGCCAGAGGAGCCTGGCAGGCTCAGGTCAGGGGGCACATCGAAAGTGACATGTAAGTGCTGGTAACATACATTTTAAAAGTTAGACTGCCACCCTGACTCCAGAAGTATTCTCCTCGAACTATCACATACTGCCGCGTTTATATGTTGATGAAGCCGGAGTACCAGCATTCAGAAATCACTTCATGCATCAACTCTTCAAGACTGGAGACTAAAGATTCTGTGACTGATGCAGATTTTAAAATAGTAAACAATATTAATAGTAATGCAAATGTACAATTAAACAAAGACAGAATCTGAACTGGCAATATAGATAAGATCATTTACTCAGATCCTTTTTAACTATCAAAAGACAAGGAACACCTGTGATTTGGGGACCTCTTCTGAAAGTAAGGGCTTCCCTGATGGCTCAGACAATAAAGAATCTGCCTGCAATGTGGGAGACCCGGGTTCAATCCCTGGGTCAGGGAGATCCCCTGGAGGAGGGCATGGCAACCCACTCCAGTATTCTTGCCTGGAGAATCCCATGGACCGAGGAGCCTGGGGGCTACAGTCTATGGGGTTGAAAAGAGTAGGACACAACTGAGCGATTTCACTTTCTTGCTTTCTTTTATTGTCTGAAAATAAGCTTGAGATGGGACTTCCCTGGTGGTTTAGTAGTTAAGAATCTGCTTTCCAATGCAGGGGACATGGGTTCGATCCCTGGTCGAGGAACTAAGATCCCACATGCCTCAGAGCAACTAAGCCTGAGGCTCCAATACTGAGCCTGACCACCAAAACTAGAGTATCTGTGCAATGAAGATCCTGCGTGTCCTAACTAAGACCCGATGCAGCCGAATAGATAGATAAATAAAAGACAGTTTGGGAATGAAGAAACAAATATTGTTGTTTTATTTTTCAATCCCTAAGGACTTCAAACTGCACAATAAACTCAACGAATTATCATCATCCATTTCTGTCTGGAGCAGAAAGCAACTTTCCCTATGACAATGCAAGACAGTTCATCCCTGGGTCCAAAAATGTCAAATGCTCTATGACCTGCTTCTGTAGTGTGAAGGGAGATTCTTATTCATTACCAAAAAAAAAAAAAAAAAATTTTTTTTTTTTTTTTTTTTGCTTTTCTATTCAGGGACACAGTACGAGCCAAACTGTAACTCCAGGCTGCGGGGCGCACCTGTGCAAACAGACTCTCCCACCTGGAACTGCCAGAGCCTGGAGCCTGTGTGGCTGTCACCATCCACATGCAGAGTGTGGGAGGGAGGGGGTGCGGGCGGGCCTGGCCTGAGACTCTGCCCATGAGCTGCGGCTGAGGCTGGCTTCGCTGGCACTTGGCCCTGAGCCTCAAACCCACAGTGGTTCTGACTACAAAAGCTGCTGCATGATGTATTATCTTTCTACTTTCTTATTATTTCATTTTAACCAATTGTCTACCGCCGCAAGGATTCTCACCTCAGCAACATGATCTGCCACCTGCAGTGGCAAAGTTTCCCCCGATTTGGATGCTACTTGTGCTAGGACACACCCCCTTACTCAGTTCCATTTTAAGGCATATGATGAGAAAAACAGGAATATGGGTTTTCTCAAGAGGAGCATCTCAGGGACGTAAAACCAAACACATACTCAGAAGAAATGTCTGTTAGGCATCGAGAAATAAAAACGAACAGGAACATTTAAAATCATGAAGGGGGAGGAAGAAGACTGAGAGAATGGGGGCAAGACGAGAAACCTTTAATTTTAAGCCATTGTGACAAGGTTTTCTTTCCTCATCGGTAAGAACAAAGTAAATATTAAATAATATTCTTTATTTCATTACACTCACACACACACACAATGAGCAGCAAATTATTCCTTCGCTTTGACAGATACCCATGTGGCAGTTGCCATGTGCCAGGCTGGCTCTAAGCACTGAAGATGTATCAGTGAACCACTTGGATGCAGGGCTCTGCCCCTCCTGGTGCTTCCTATCTCAGAGCAGGAAGACAAGCAAGTGAAGCATAAGGAACACTGGTCAGTGCTCAGTACTACTGAGGATAATAAAACGGGGAGCGGCCATCTGCAAGGGCTTTCCAGGTAGTTCAGCTGGTAAAGAATTTGCTTGCAATGTAGGAGACCTCAGTTTGATTCCTGGGTCAGGAAGCTCCCCTGGAGAAGGGATCAGCTACCCACTCCAGTATTCTTGGACTTCCCTGGTGGCTCAGACGGTAAAGAATCCGCCTGCAATGCAGGAGACCTGGGTTCGATCCCTGGGTTGGGAAGATCCCCCTGGAGAGGGGAAAGGCAACCCACTACAGTATTCTTGCCTGGAGAATTCCATGGATAGAGGAGCCTGGCAGGCTAGAGTCCATGGGGTCGCAAAGAGTCAGACACGACTGAGCGACTAAGCACAGCACACAGCGCAGCTGTTTGCGAATCAGGAAGAGACCTTTCACCAGAAACTGAATCCTGCCAGAAACCTGATCTTGGACTTTTCAGAGGCCAGAATCATGAGGAAATACATTTCTGTTGTCTAAGCCACCCAGTTGGTGGTATTTTGTGACAACGGCCCAAGCAGACTTGATTTGGGTACCATGGCTGGAGTGGGAGGTGGCATGGGAATGCTGCTGAAACAAATACCTAAATATGAGCAGAGGCTTTGGGACCGGGGCATAAGTAGAGGCCGGAAGAGTTCTCAGGTGCATGGGAGAGCAAGCCTTCATTTCTATGAAGGGACTCCTGGTAGAAAGATGGATGTCAAAAGCAAAGTTGACAATGGACCAGAAAGAAAACAGGAACCCTGGAGAGATAGTCTCCATCTTCCCAGAGAAAGAGGAAGAATGCTGGTAAAAATATGGACATGTAAAGCCACCCTGGTGAGGTCTCAGGTGGAAAGGAGGAGCATGTTTTTGGAACTGGAGGAAAGGCCATCCACTCAGCTGAATCGTGTTTTAGCGTTTTGCAGAAGTTAGAACTTGGGAGTGATAGAACTGGATATGTAGCTGAGGTGATTTCTAAGCAAAGTTTAGAAGGCTTGGTGCTGGTTTCCCCTTACCACTTATAATAAAATGCAAGAAGAGAGAGAAAGTGAGGAAAGTTTAAGCCAAGAAGAACCAGAGCATGAAGATTTGGAAAATTCTCAGCTTATTCATGTTGCAAAAAATGAGAAGAACATGTTCTTGGGACTTCCCTGGCAGTCCAGTGGTTAATACTCTGTGCTTCCAATGTAGGGAGCAAGGGTTCCATCCCTGGTTGGGTGTCTAAGATCCTACAAAAGGAGACACAGACATAAAGAACAGACTTTTGGACTCAGCTGGAAACGAAGAGGGTGGGATGAATTGAGAGAATAGCATCGAAACATATACATTACCATATGTAAAATAGATAACCAGTGTGAGATCGATGCATGAATCAGGACACCCAAAACTGGTGCTCTGGGACATCCCAGAGGGATCCGGTGGGGAGGGAGGTGGGAGAGGGGTTCAGGATGGAAGAGACACATGTGTACCTATGGCTGATTCTTGTTGATATATGGCAAAAACCATCACAATATTGCAAAGTAATTATCCTCCGATTAAAATAAATTAATTTTTTAAAAAATCCCCCTTGCCAAAAAAAAAAAAGGTTTGCATCAAAAAGTGAGAACATATTCTAAAGAAAACACCAAGGGTGTGGCTGAAACACTCACCATTTGATAAGAAGATTAGTATGGATATGAAAATTTAATCCACAGCCTCAGAGGGAGTCAGGAAGAGACAGAGATGGGATTATACCAGCAGAAATACTGCCAAGACCAGGCATTGAGAAACAAAGATGAAATGAAGGAAGGCTGTTGGACCTTGTGGATCCCACAGGACTGTACCACCCGGCTGCAAATGTACGCTTTTCTTCAAGAAAAGAAAAGAATGACCCAGAGGTGACTCAGAGATCATTAGGCTGCCTCCATCTTGGTTTTGGAGGGTGAGGCCACCACTGTGGTTTCAACAGGTCAAGCTGCCACCACCCAAAGCCCCTGGGGGCAGGGTCACTGGGGGAAGGGGAAGACCCCCACCTAGTGGAGTCAGGTACCCCTGCCTAGAGCCATGTATGTGGCCAGAAGGCAGAGCATTGAACCAAAGAGGGAAACTCATGAGCCTTAAGATCGAGTGGAATTCTCCTTGCTCGGTTTTAGACTTCCTCAGGATCGCAGAAGGTTAGTAAGGCTCAAGCAGAGTGAGTGAGGGGGACAGTGGTGAGGTCTGAGAGGAGACAGGAGTCAGCCCATGAGGGGTTTAGAAGGCTTGTGTTTCTTCTTTATTATTTTGGCCATGATGCGGATCTTGGTTCCCCCACCAGAGATCGAATCCTTACCCCTGCAGTGAAAGCATGGAGTTTTAACCCCAGAACGTCCAGGGAAGTCCCTCATGGTTCATTCACGAGTCTGTAGTGAGTTGATATAATCCACACATGATGCTGGGGATATAACACAAATATCCACAAGTTAAAATAATAAAATATAAAGTTCTGAATATTAGCAATCATATAAATAAATGTGAATATGTTTTATCAGTAAGTAAGTGAACTTAAAGAAAAAGTATAGGACTCCTTGAGGATTATATAACAAGGTCACCCTAGCTGGTGGGAGGCAGGAGGGGAAGGAAGGGGTTGGTTAAAGGGAGGCTGGCAATGTCTCCTTGAGGACTGATCTCAGTTGAGATCTGAGAAAAGGGAGGCCTGTGTGAAGGCTCTAAGGTGTGTTGGAGACCAGTGAAAGGTGAGCTGGTATTCCTGATCTAAGGGTAGGTGCATGAACAGAGCTATAACAGACACAGGACCAGATTGTACAAGGCCTTTTGAACTATGCCTAAAGATTCTGAACTTTAGAGCAAGGAGATGTCAGAATGATTTTAAGTTAGGGGACCATCATTCTTCCATATGCTTTTTTTTTTTTTAATATGGCTGCATCAGGTCTTAATTGCAGCATGTGCACTCAGTTGCAGCACATGGTATCTGTTGGGTTGGCCTAAAAGTTCGTGCAGCTTTTTTTCACTTATGGAAAAGTCCGCACAAACTTTTTGGCCAACTCAGTAGTTCTCTGACCAGGGATCGAACCCGAGCCCCCTGCTTTGGCAGCATGGAGTCCTAGCCAGTGAGCCACCAGACAAGTCCCAAGCCTTTTTTTTTTTCTTTTTTTTTTGACCTCGAATGATGATTTCTGATATCTAGAATTACTTAATAAAACAAAAAAACATTTGTGTTACTACCTAAAAAGTATTTCTAAAACCCAGAGATAAAGCTTTACTCCTCTTTGTCCAAAAAAAAAAAAAAAAAACACAGCTCGATTAAGCTTTATCTCAGGAATGGAAGGAAATAAGATTGTTGCTCACCATGTCAATAATGAATTGATTCTTACCATTATTCTCTCAGAAAGGAAAGAATCCTTACAGAGTCAGGAAGGCTGACTGGAGCCCCCGGCCTCTGCTCTAGGAACTGAGCTATGGAAGGGAGAGAAGTCAGGCAGAGAACAACACGTACTGTATGATCTCACTTATATGTGGAATCTTAAAAAAGCTAAACTTGTGAAAATCTGAGAGTAAATGATAGTCACCCACAGGATGGAGGTGTGGAGACAAGATAGATGTTGTTTAAGGGAAAAAACTTGCAAGCAGTAGTAAATAAGTCCTAGAGATCTAATGCAAAGCATGGTGAATACAGGCAGTACCAGCAAATTTTCTGAGACTAGAATTATTCCAGCCACTGAAAAGAAATGACAATTATGTAACACGAGAGAGGTGCTAATTTTCACTACAGTGGCACTCATATTTCAGCACATGAATGTATCAAAGTAGCACATTTTATGGGGCTTCCCTGGTTGCTCAGAGGTAAAGAATCTGCCTGTAATGCAGGAAACCAGGGTTCAACCCCTGGGTCAGGAAGATCCCCCGGAGAAGGGAATGGCAATTCACTCCAGTATTCTTGCCTGGAGAATCCTATGAATAGAGGAGCTTGGTGGGCTACAGTTCATGGGTCACATAGAGTCGGACAGGACTGAGCCACTTTCACTTTCAACACATTGTACACCTTAAATTTACACAGCTATATGTCGGTTACATTTTTTTTTTTTTTTTTTTTTTCAGGCAATCCACCCAGCTTGCCAGACCTAGTTCCCTGACCAGGGGTCAAACCTGGGCTCCAGCAGTGAAAGTGTGGAGTCCTAACCACTGGACCGCCAGGGAATTCCCCAATTATATTTCAATAGAAAAAAAAAGGTGTGGAAAGCTGCCTTATTGTTCTAGGTTATTCACTTTTCCCTATATTCATGCCTTTTGATGTGTGACTTTGTGGTTATTTACAGATTTTGTTTTGGGGGGGTCTTTTTGCTGTTTTTAAAATATATCATGTTCATTGTTTTAGATTAGTAATAATAATGAAAGCGAACCTTAAGTGCTTACTCTGTGGGGGAAGTGCTCATTTGACTAATTTTCTTACAAGGTATTTAGGGAGAATTAAAGACAGAGACTGTTACATCACTAAAGCAGAATACTGTTGAAAGTATTTAATACCCTACATGTGGTTTACATAGTTTGGTCCCTCAAACTGTGCTGCTGCTTTCCTTTGTGTGCTAACAGACAAAATGTGGATGCCACAGTTTAATAGTGACATGGGTAAACGAGGGCACTTCCTGAGGAAGTGATGACGGGATGGCCCAGAGTATGGGAAACGGGCCTGTGAGGACCAGTGAAAGGAAGTGAAGGTGTTTATACTAGAAGAAGGTTTCACGGAAACAGAAAACTGCTTTCAAATCCAACAAGACAGTGTGTGGAAAAGTTTGAAAAGACAAGTTATAACAAATAAATGAAGTGCACAAGATAGATTTTGAATCAAAAACAAACAAACAAACAAAATGGAAAATGCACCAACAATTCAAGCTAACACAGAGGGGGCAGCTGCATGTAAACCAGTGGGCTCCTATGCCTGTACATCCATGAAGATCAGTGCTTTAGAGAAGCAATTCCTAAAATAAATTAAAAAGTTATACCAGATGATACCAAAAGACTCTCTTGAATCTAAGCTGTTATTATATGACATCTCCAAAATTAGAATCATGTTGTTTCACTACTCCTGCTAGTGGATATTGAAATACATGCTTTGTATGTAAATCTCCGAAATGCACCTGTGATGAGGTCAGTCTGCATAAAAATGATACTTATGAACTTCAAATACACTCTAGAATGAGGATGAGAGGCCATTATTGAATTAACCATTCATCATTTGGGAAAAAATGGACCTTTCTACAGAACAATATTTAAAGTTTACAAAATGAACATGTATTAGGCACATATTTATTTCTTGTGCATGCTTATTATAAGTTTAAAATCACCCTATCCACTTCTGACTAAGCCTGGATTCTGTCCTCTACTGAGGACTTAAGAAATCTCATAAAAGAGGTAC
The DNA here is from genome assembly GCF_910594005.1 of Cervus elaphus. Lineage (NCBI taxonomy): Eukaryota > Metazoa > Chordata > Mammalia > Artiodactyla > Cervidae > Cervus > Cervus elaphus. The sequence continues at coordinate 37,382,398 of NC_057841.1, forward strand.
TTTAGAGCTAAATTGTTGTTCAGTTGCCCAGTCGTGTCCGACTCTCTGCGACCCCACAGAATGTAGCACCCCAGACCTCCCTCCTGTCCCTCACTGTCTCCCAGAGTTTGCCAAGAAGAGCCCCAAAATATAAAAAACAAAGAAAGAAAGAAGAGCCCGTGTCCTCAGCCTCAGGACCTGGCAGGCCTCTGAACCCTCAGGGGGATAAAAACAATCCTGCTTCTGGCCCAAAGTACGGGGTCTCCCCCCACACCCATGCTCTCCAGGGAAGTAGACGTGACCTATTCAGAGTAAGGAAGAAAAACTCAAAGGACTTACATGTGCCAAGAAGGGTCTTTTTTTCCCTTTCTGAGTCAGCAACAGTTTGAATGCTTTTCTTAGCTCATTAGAATGGCCTTCGAGATGGGGTGGGGGAGGGGGGTTGGGGGAGGGTGTAACCTGAAAGGGGGAGCCGAAGAAGGTCCTTGGTGGGGTTGGTCTTGATTAGAGTGGTGGTCATCTGAATATGCTTGTGAGATAAGATTGCACAGAACTACACACACACACACACACACACACACACACACACACTATGCAAAAGCCAATGAAAACTAAATAAAACCTGCAGCCCACTTAACAGTTTTGTACCAATGTCAGTTTCCTGATTTTGATATGTTCCTGAATTTATGATGATACCATTGTGGGGAGCTGGATGAAGGTTATAGAGGACTCTGTGCTACATATTGCTACTTCTTATGAGTTTAAGTGAAAGTCGCTCAGTTGTGTCAGACTCTGCGACCCCCATGTTCTATACAGCTCTATACAGCCCATGGAATTCTCCAGGCCAGAATACTAGAGTGGGTTGCCGTTCCCTTCTCCAGGGGATCTTCCCAACCCAGGGATTGAACCCAGGTCTCCCGCACTGCAAGAGGATTCTTTACCAGCTGAGCTACTGAGAAAGCCATCTTGTGAGTTTAAAATTGTTTCAAAATAAAAAGTAAAAAAAAAAAAAAAAGGAGGGGGAAGGAGGAGGAAGAGGATGGCCCTTCAGTCACTCCCCTCAAAGCTGGGAATGAAGAGGGAAATGGGAGAAAGAGGGAAAGAAGGGAAATCCCATAAGAGCCGGGGGTTGTCTGTATCCTGAATCCCTCAGTTCCATGAAGTCCCTAATGAAACTTCTTTCTCCAGCCTCACCTCCCTCAATTCCATCTTCCTGTCAGCCACTGGATATACTTTTTGAAAAACCTGACCAGGTCTCTCTCAAGCTCACCCATCATTATGAGGACCCTTTGCCCCCTTGACCTCCCCACCCCCATGGACTTGGCCGTCCGGGGACGCAGGAACACACCTTGCCTTTTAACACTTGCTCTCATTCTCCTCAGCGGATGCCTCTGCGAGGTATACCCTTTTTCTCCTCCTTCACCAACTCGGCCTCCTCTTTGAAGTCATCCATAAGAAACCCAGATTCTGAGGCATCTCCCCTTCCACTTCCCAGGGCTCAGCTAAGTGTCTCTCCTCAGGGCTCTGCTTGCATCTGACCCTGGACATTCAGTTCTGTCTGTCTGGGCACCGTCCACTCAGAAGAGGAGCCAAACAGGCTGGACTCAAGCATCAGGTTTGTCTGAGCCAAATGGTCTGAGGGACTTTCAGGGGAATTCCCCTGCTTCACCCCTCAATTCACCAAGTTGTCTTGAAATGACGTGTTTGTGTCTACCCCCAAGACTGAAAGCTCATCGAAGCAAGGACTGTCTTTCTTCTCTGGACCCTGGGAGCCTAGTAGAGTGCCTGCTTCGGGGTTGGTTCTCAACAAATCTGTGTTCTGATCCAGAAGACAGAACATATTCTGACCACATTTTTCTTGGAAGCAGCTACTTCACGTTCAAAACCATAAGGTAGGACGAGCAGCCTTTTCCTGAGACTATACAGAGGCTACCAGAGAAATCATTGCCTCCAAAGTCAGTGGAGGAGGCCAGGAGGCAGCATCCAGGTTGAACCCAAGGGAGACCGGGGAGGTTGAAATGCCAGGGTCAATCATGTGGCTCCTGCCAGGATAGTTACCAGCCACACTGCCAAAGAGAGGGCTCCTCAGAGATCTGGGGACCTGAGCAGAGTGTAATCTCCCTTAATACAGAGAGAGGGAATTCCCTGGTGGTCCAGAAGTTGGGACTCCATGTTCTTACTGCTGAGGGCTCGGGTTCAATCCCTAGTCAGGGAACTAAAATCCCACAGGCTGTGCAGCTGCCACCAAGAAAAAGAAAGAGAAGAAACTCCCATAAATAGATAAATTCATCAGATTTAGAAAGCAGCTGATGTAATAAACCATGAGAACAGCAGAAAAGCAGTAAAGGTGGAAAGCTGCACACCTCTCAAAAGCAACCTGCCCCTGCAGCTGGGCCTCAGTCTAAATACAAGGCAGCAATGGAAGCAAAAGGAAAAAAGGGTGACAGAGGAGTAGATGGTTGGATGGCATCACCCACTCAATGGACATGAATCTGAGCAAATTCCAGGAGTTGGTGCAGGACAGGGAAGGTCAGCATGCTGCAGTCCATGGGGTCAAAAAGAGTTGGACATGACTGAGCCACTGAACAGCAATGGAAGGAGACCTGAACGCACAAGGACAGGAAGGTAAGCCCAAGATGGGGTGGTGTGTAGGAGAGCCAAGACTACCAGGGCTGGCCTATCTCTCACCCTCCTCCGTTAGGTAGTTACCACAGCTAACTCTTCTGTGGTTTTTTCAAAGCTCCCCCTTTTTATTTTGGGTACTTCTTAAAAAGATTTTACTTTGTACTGGACTGTATGTGTGTGTTCAGTCACTAGGTCTTGCCTAATTCTTTGCGATCCCATGAACTGCAGCATACCAGTCTTCCCTGTCCTTCACTATCTCGTGGAGTTTGCTCAAATTCATGTCCACTGAAGTCTGCTTCCCTTGAAACACATCACTCAGGCTGCCCCTTCTTCCTTGAAGGCTGCGCTAGGCATCCGCTAAGACCTCACCATTTCATTTGCACAATTTTATTCTGGAGAGGAGGGCTCTCCACCAGCAGATACAGGTCTCCTGATCTCCTTCCTCCACCCGCCACCCCACCCCTGTTCCTTGGCCTTTTAGGATGGCAGCCCTGAACAGCTACACCCACCCATTCATGGGAAATGAAAAGCAGTGGGAACAGGGAAGGATGCTCACATTAACTGAGGACTCGTTTTGTGCCAGACGGTTGTCACAAATCATCTCACATAGAACAAGGAATAAAGGGCTTCACTAGCAAATGAGAAAGATAACTCCCAAAAGATTCCTTTCGGTTCCAGTTTGATCATGTCTCTCTGTCATGTCCTATATTTTCTCAATTTAGAGTGACCCTGTGTAGAAGTAACTCTGCCCTGTACCATTGCCTTAAGCTTGGAATCAGAAGGAGTTGGTTTCTGCATCTTGCCTGGAGCTTCTGAATGCCAGTCTCCCAGGAGTCAAAGGGATGATGCCCTGAGGTCTCTAATCGTGGGAGATGGGGAGTGCCTTAGGACAGGTCTGCTTTTCAAATATATTTACATTCCAAAGTAATGAATGGGCAGTATCTGGAAATGAGTCAGGGAAAATGTTATTTTTGGTAAATGCCAACCTCCTAAAAAGCACACCTCCCTTTTCCTATCACTCCCACAACAGCTAAAGAAGAAAAGGGATGGACAGTGGGCAGAGGCCAGGGAGAAGCATTCTGGGTTACTTTCCATCTTGGCTTTGTTCAGTAAGTAGAGTAACAGTAATAAGGACAAGAGTGCTTAAATAAGAGAAGTTGGTGAAAAAGCAAAGGTTTTATGAGTAGGTGCCATGTTAGAATGTGGCTTGTAAACCTACACTTAAAAAAATTTTTTAATCACTTTCATTTTTAAAAAATAAAGACTCTAGGACTTCCATTGTGGTCCAGCAGTTAAGAATCCACCTGTCAATGTAGGGGACACGAGTTGAATCCCTGGTCTAGGAAGATCCCACATGCCACAGAGCAACTAAGCCTGTGAACCACAACTACTGGGCCTGTGCCCTACAGCCCGGGAGCCACAAGTACTGAGCTCACATGCCACGACTACTGAAGCCCGGGCACCCTAGAGCCCATGAGCTGCAACAAGAGAAACTATCACAATGAGAAGCCCATGAGCCACGTGGAAGAGTAGCCCCCCTTCACCACAACTAGAGAAAGCCACACGGAGCAACAAAGACCCAGCACAGCCAGAAATAAAAATAAATTAAAAAAAAACAAAAAATAAAGACCCTGGAAAACCACCATATGAAATTTCAAACGCCAGACTGTGTCTTACACCAAGGGAGTGGAGATTTGCTAAACAGTCTTCCAAGGCCAACTCCCAACAGGAAGGGAAGGACGTGCCCCCAGAAAGGGGACTTGAGGGGCACCTGAGGTTCATTGCTCCCAGGAGGTCCAGAGGATCTCTGTGTGGGTCTCACTGACTCAGAGAACCTCATAACTTAAAAATTCCAGCCCCTTCATGCTACAAACCAGACACTGTCATCTGGGAAAGTGATGGGCTATCCAAAGGTTCAGAACAAGCCAGCTGCTGGCACCTGTATGCAAGAACATTTTCCCAACTTAAAAAATATATTTCTTTGTTTGGCTGTACTGGGTCTCACTTTCGGCATGTGGGATCTTCAGTTGCAGTATGTGGGATCCAGTTCCCTGATCAGAGATCAACCCTGGGCCCCCTGCACTGGGAGTGCAGAGTCTTAACCACTGGACCACCAGGTAAGTCCCAGCATTTTCCCAAATTTAAAGCATCACTGTGAGCTGACCCATATCCCACCCCGAGCAGAGGGGCTGCCATGGGCTGTCCCTCCTACAAGAGGCCTCGTAGTGGCCTGTCCCACCCGCCACAAAGTTCTCCCAAGCAACCAGAAAGAGTAGCTGAGAGCAACATTCAAACTTCACTTTTCTTTCTTTTTTTTTTTTTTTTTTTAGCAAAATGAAATAAATAAATAAATAAACAACCCAGCGTCTTGGTGACTCACAGTTTCTAGCACAACCGTGTAAAGGCTTTGTAGAGAGCCATTAGCAGGACCATTCGAAAAGTTCTGTATTGTTTTCCTAGAGGCCCCCTCGCTGCCTGAACCCACTGTGAGCTTGAAAGACTTTGCCCTGACACTCTCTGCTTCCTGCTCATCCTCCTGTTACCAGGATGTGAAGGGGGTGCGGAGGATGAGAGAGGATGAGAGAAATTTCCTGCGGCCTCGCAGCTCAGCCTGGGCTGACCCGAGCTGGAGGTCGAGGCTCTATCCAGCGGAGCCAGGCAGGAGGAAACCTTGTTTCCTCTGAAGTCACCCAAGATGTGGCACAGGGGGGTATGTAGGAAGTCAGCTCATTGTTGCTCAAGTCACATTTTGTTTCTTATACAGAAGGATCACAACTCTGATTATCTTAGAGCTGAGAGGGGAGGGAAATGAAGGAAAAGTTTTCTCATTGGACAAGCAGTAGCACTGGCTGAAGAGTCGCCAGCAGCTCAAATAACGGCATGTGATGCTCTCAGCCCTGGAGCCAGGACCCAGGCTCCCTGAGTGCATTGCCCTCCATGACCAAAGGCCAGTGGGCGCCCTGCTCAGCTTTATGCCAAAAACAAGCAGGAACCAAAAAAAAAGTCTGGTTTTGAAAGCTGCTTCTCTATAGTTCAAACAGGACCATTCACAAGCTTGGGAGGGGGCCCAGGGAAGGAAGACATTTGGGAACCATTGTTAGCTGGAGAAAAAAACACTCACACTGTAAACATGTATAAACGCCTGGGTAACTTAGTTGCCCAAGATCCTGTTGAGAACTTTTACTCATTACTCTTGTTATTGTTACTATCGGAGACATTCCCTCCTACACATCCTTCCGTTCTCCTGCCAGGAGACATGTCTTGATCAAAAGCAAAGAGCATTCACTGTCCCCTTCCAATTACGAAGGATGGGGCGGGATGGGGTGAGGGGGGAAGCCCACTGTCAGAGCAGTTTTCCACCATTAGTAAGAAAGGAGGATTTTTACAGTCATCAGTCAAGCAAATATGTTTAATCCAAATAGTAACTTCTGAAAAGGAGATACAAGCCCCATGATTTAGAAAACTATGCAGAGCAGTTTAGGAATACCTTTCAGAAAGCGACACTGACAGAATGCTTTCCATCAAACCCACAGAGACAAGATTCCATCACAGCCAGGGACAGAAGGGTCTCAGGTAGGAATTTGCACTAAAGAAGTCTTAATATAAATAAGCAATCTGAAGTGGGCCTGCATTTTCCCCCCATTAAATCACAGCTTAGTCCAAACTTATTTTGCCAGCAACGAACATCTGAGATCAAATATAGAAGTTCATCCCTCAAGGTCCAGATCCAAATACCACTTCCTCCTGGAGGCCCTGCTGGGTTCCCCCCCACACACAAAAAAAAGTCCTTTCTTTATGATCCCATAACACCTTGCTCCTACCTCTACTCATTTCCTCTGCTTTGTATGAAAGTTATTTGAACACATAACATCTCCTTCCCTAAATTGTAAGTGCTTTCGAAAACAGAGGTCATCTTAAGGACTTTGGAGTCACATGAAATTAAATCCCTGCTCTGCTTGGTATGAGTTCTGAATCCTTAAGGAAATTCTTTAACCCATCTAAGGCTCAGTTTCATTATCTGTAAAGGGACACCATAATATTACCTACCTCCTCCTATGTTTTTTTTCCAACAAATCTAGATGTGGCAGACACAGTTTTAGGTACTTAAGACAAAACAGCCAACAAGGGGCAAAGGATGTATCCACATGGAGCCCCCATTCGAGAGGAATTATTATAAGCAGAAATAAGAGAAGACACAAAGAGTGTTTTGCCTGGCATATAATAAGCACTAAAGAACTGTTCACTTAATGATCTATTAAGTCAAATAATCAGTGAATGAGTGAGTGATTAAGAACCATGAACATCACGCTCCCAATGCATGGGACCCGGGTTGAATCCCTGGTCAGGGAACCATTTTCTGAATGCTGCAGTTAAGATCCTGAGCAGCCAAATAAGTTAATTAGTTTTTTTTTAAAAAGATCAGAAGGGAATTACAGAGGCAATTGAAAAAAAAAAGAGCAATGGACAAGTCTTCCTTTATTTGATAAGTGCTTTGAAAATATTTATCCACTTCCTTCTATCCTAAGGAAATAACCTTTTTTGGAGGGAATTACTATTCACTTCCTAAAGACTAGAAATTCAAAAAATAAAGATGATACTCTGAGATTTTAATGTAAAAGTCACATCCAAACTTAGGAAAGAAATACTTGTAAAGCAGTCCTTGACTGTAGGTAGAAATCAACTCATTGACCAGGAAGTCCAGGGTCTTAGTGAGAAATGAAAGTGTAGAAGTAAAAAAAAAAAAAAAAAAGAAAGTGTAGAAGTGTTAGTCTTGTGTGACTCTTTGGGATCCCATGGACTGTAGCCCATCAGGCTCCTCTGTCCATGGAATTCTCCAGGCAAGAATAGTGGAGTGGGTTGCCATTCCCTTCTCCAAGGGATCTTCCCTACCCAGGGATCGAACCTAGGTCTCCTGCATTACAGGCAGATCCTTTACCATCTGAAGCCCAAATAGCGCAGAAACAATGCATAGGACTTCTGAGCTAGTTTATTTCTGAGGTGAGCACTGGAACCAACTTATTAGAAAATGCTCTTCCATCTCTCATGCAAGAGAAAAGACGCAGGGCCCTTGTGATATCGCCACCCCACCTTTTCCCACTGAGGGACGCCGCCTATCTCCATCATCAGGACCATCAATCAAAGGTTCCCTCTTTCACTGAATAAACGGTGAGGGTTTGGAGAGCTGCCTCCCTTTCCTCCGACCCACCTCCTTTCCCGGTGCCAACTCCCATCTGGAGGAGACTTAAAGGAATTGTTTGTGTAGGGCGTGGCTCAGCCTCTCGCTCAGCCCCTGCGGCCACCCCCTCAGCCCCTGAGCTCCACCATCTAATTCCCAGCAGCTGGCTTTGTTGCCGCAACAAATGGGAACTCTTTCTTAATGTGGCCCAGAGGTGTCTGTAGGCAGCCAGCCCTGGGACACCACTGGCCACAGCTGGCTAGATGTGGCTTTAGAAACATGTTTGTGCCCCAGCGTGACTAATACTTACCTACCGGCTGGCTGGCATGAGACCTCCTACTCACCTGGCACTTGGAATATAATCCTCTGGCTTCCCAGCTACTGGCAAACACTTTCACGGGAGAGGCCAGATGATGGGGGTTGGGTGGGACGGGAAGGCAGGGTCCCCTGAAGCCTCTGGACTCAGACACTGAGGTACTTTCTTCCCTGGAGAGTTTAGGTCTTCTCAGCTGATTGGGAGCTTACAGGCGGTCGGAGTACAAAGCAGGGAATACAGACAAAGGCCTTTAACTATTGCTGAACAAATGTCTGTTTGCAAAATAACATCACGGGTAAATACAGAATGCTGGCTCGGGAAGTAGTCAAGAACTTGAAGTGATAGGCAGCAAAACACAGGCTTTGGGGTTGAAAGACTTGGTAAATAAACACGCGAGTGAGTGAGAACAAGACTGATAAGGAGACACGGAGGAGCAGGGGAAGCAAACAGCCTTGTATTCTAGGAATTTACCCAACAGGTACCCTCTGTACAGGTACATGACTAACGACCAGGTTAAACAAATTGCAGTACATCTCTGCTATTGAGTACAACACCATGTGGCTCTTAAAAGAATGAAACATCTGTACACATATGCATGTGAAAATGTCTACAATCTACTTTGTGTGAAGAAGACTAACACTATGAACAGCACGCTAGTATCTGTGTGTGTAAAGATTTTTAAATATATGTTTGTAAACACATGGACTTTTCTGGAATGACATAGTGTAAACAGTCACAGTGGTTGTGTGTGGAAGGAGAAAAAGATGGCTGGGCTCAGAGGTAGATGGAGACTTCTTTGTCACTTCGATCCTTGTTCATATCTTTTTAATTTTACATATATTATCTATTCCAAAAAGTTAGTACTTTTTTATTAATAAAAAATGAAATTAAAAGCATAGGTAGCTTTATTAAGATATCTATAGAAATAAACATATATATGAGAAAAGTCACACAAAATATATACAGTATAAACTATTTATGTTTTAAAAATTACTCAGCATGCATGTGCATCTATAAATGCATGTGTGTATATGTGAAGACTTTTTTTTAAAAAGTCATGGGAGGGGAATGGTAAGAGGCCTTCACATTTTATTCTGTATATTTTTATATTATTTAAAGGTTTTATTACCTGTGATAGCTTAGTAAGTAAATATATAAATTTAAAAAGTGTAACAGCACTATACACATGAATCATTTATCATCTCTAAGATCTAGTGTTAGCTTTAAAAGGGACAACATAGTGTATATATTTTGCAACCATTTGAGTGGGAAATTTGACACAAATATGCAGGGAGTCTCTGAAAGGCTCTGTGTGGACCTGGCATAACAGTTCCCCCTGGGGAGGGAAAATGAGAGGATAAGGGACCCATCAATGGGGAAATTTCCTTCCATGATATATAATTTGCATATTTTGTAATCCTGTGCCTCATGTTGTTGTTTTCAGTTGCTCAGTCGTGTCCGACTCTTTGTGATCCCACGGACCAGTCTTCCCTGTCCTTCACCATCTCCCGAAGCTTGCTCAAACTCATGTCCATTGAGTCGGCGATGCCATCCAGCCATTTCATCCTCTGTCATCCCCTTCTTCTCCTGCCTTCAGTCTTTCCCAGCATCAGGGTCTTTTCTGAGTCAGCCATTCACATCAGGTGACAAAGTATTGGAGCTTCAGCTTCGGCATCAGTCCTTCCAAAGAATATTCAGGGCTGATTTCCTTTAGGATTGACTGGTTTCATCTCCTTGCTGTCCAAGGGACTCTCACGAATCTTCTCTAACACCACAGTTCAAAAGCATCAATTCTTTGGCATTCACCCTTCTTTATGGTCCAACTCTCACATCCATACATGACTACTGGAAAAACCATAGCTTTGACTAGATGGACCTTTGCAGGCAAAGAAATGTCTCTGCTTTTTAATATGCTATCTAGGTTTGCCATAGCTTTTCTTCCAAGGAGCAAGTGTCTTTTAATTTTGTGGCTGCAGTCACCATCTGCAGTGATTTGAGAGCCCAAGAAAATAGTCTGTCACTATTTCCATTGTTTCCCCATCTATTTGCCATGAAGTGATGGGACCAGATGCCATGATATTTGTTTTTTCAATGTTGAGTTTTAAGCCAGCTTTTATATATGTGCCTTATGTACATACTATCTTTTGTTGTTCAGTCAGTTCTGTCTGAGTCTTTTGTGATCCTGTGGACAGCCCTCCAGGCTCTTCTGCCCATGGAATTCTCCAGGCAAGAATACTTGAGTGGGTTGCCATTTCTTTCTCCAGGGGATCTTCCGGACCCAGGGATCAAACTCACATCCCTTGCATTGGTAAAATGGGTTCTTTATCACTGAGTCACCTGAGAGGCCCCCTAACTATCTGGTAATAGTAAATTTTAAAAATTGTCTTAATTTTTAAAATATAGCTCTTCCTTATTACATTAAGTTATGTCAACAATAAGATTAAAAGCCTAAGTGGTTTATTTCCCTCAAGACATGCACATAATCTAGAACATTCTAGAGCCTTGTGTTTTTGCAGGAGCTGGTGCTCTTTGGCACTCAGGAAAACACTTCCTCAAAAGACCAAAACACAACGCCTCTCCTGTGTTCTCAGCACTCACTGAGTGTCTTTGACACTCAGCCTAGAGGCTCCACACTGCATTAAACAATATGGAGCTAAGACTCAAATCAACTACCACATGTGCTCTGAGCTAATTATTCTAATGATTCAAGAATGGTTTGTTGAGTGACTCCATGTGCAGAGACTGGCAATTCACACTCGCATTTGTCTCTTAAATGTGCCAGGATCACCGATATTGAAAGCTACCAAAGAATTGATGCTTTTGAACTGTGGTGTTGGAGAAGACTCTTGAGAGTCCCTTGGACTGCAAGGAGATCCAACCAGTCCATCCTAAAGGAGATCAGTCCTGGGTGTTCATTGGAAGGACTGACGCTGAAGCTGAAGCTCCAGTACTTTGGCCACCTCATGCGAAGAGTTGATTCATTGGAAAAGACCCTGATGTTGGGAAGGATTGGGGGCAGGAGGAGAAGGGGACGACAGAGGATGAGATGGCTGGATGGCATCATCGACTCGATAGACATGAGTTTGAGTAAACTCCAGAAGTTGGTGATGGACAGAGAGGCCTGGCGTGCTGCGATTCATGGGGTCACAAAGAGTGGGACATGACTGAGTGACTGAACTGAACTGAACTTAAAAAAATCAAATTAATACAGTTTGCTTACAACACATAACACATATTATATATATATATATATATAATATATAATGATACAATGTTTATTCTTAATTCTATCTTCTTCAATGCATGGAAAGTGGGTAGAATGTAACCTGTCAAAATTCCCCTCCTCTGGACAAAGTCACAGTTTCATATGTAAGTTCACAATTTGTCTAGATGTTTAAAATAATTGCTGAAGAATCAGCCAGGGACTTCCCTGGTGGTCCAGTGGTTAGGACCCCGAGCTTCCACTGCAGAGGTCTGGGTTCAATCCCTTTTCGGGGAACTAAGATCACACATGCTGTGTGTGCAGTATGTATGGTGCAGTCAAAAAGCAAAAAAGAATTGGTCAACACTTTCAGGAGTCCTAGAAGAAAGTCCCTTCTGTTCCCCCTGCATCCACCCTGACCCTGGATGGGGGTTAGAGGTGGTCAGCTGCTGCTAGCCTCTTCGCTGGTCCCCCCCACACCTCTTCTTTCCTTGCCTCACTGGGCGCCCCTGACTAACAAGTGTGATTTGTGGTTCACCATGAATACCTCACTCTACCCGCATCAGCCCAACTGCTGCCCCTCTCTTCCACCATCCAGAACCCACCATCGAGACCAGCCTCAGCACTTCCTTATTTCTCCAGCCACCGTCCCGGACAGCCCTGTTATTCCTCACTAGAGTCCTTCGGTTATACAGACTATAGTTTCTTGTGTACATCTTGAGACACATGACGCTTCTCCAATTGGGAATTCCGTGACTCATATTTGCTGGTAATAATTACGGTGAGCAGAATCTCGGGCTTGGGAGACTGAAGAGAAGTGGGCCGGCAGGACAGGAGTCTGGTTTCTGTGGTTCAGCCTGGCAGAGAGGAGGGAACCAGGTCAGATGCCCCAGGGCCTTTTCACATCCTTCCTGTCCCTTGGGGAGAAATCTGAACCCTGGAGGAGAGGGTGGGTAGCCTGGCTCCTTGGGATGCCTCAGGCCCAGTTAGGGGAGGGGGTTGTCTAGGGGCAGACACTAGTGCTCCGCCCGCAACCCACCACTCCCTCCCTCCCTCCTCCCACCTCAAGATGCCTTCAAACCCACAGCAGCACCCTCAGGCCCTTCCCTGGAGAACCACCCTCAAGTTACTGGAATCACTTAATGCAAAGGGTAGGAAGCCAGAGGGTTTGGGAATCCTGCCCCCAGGGCAGCCCTGCCCAGTGAAAGACAGGTGATGGGACCATTCTGAGGGTAGCTCAGTCTGTTAGTTCAGTTCAGTCGCTCAGTCATGTCCAACTCTTTGCGACCCCATGGACTGCAGCACTCCAGGCCTCCCTGTCCACCACCAACTCCTGGAGCTTACTCAGACTCATGTCCAACGAGTCGGTGATGCCATCCAACCATCTCATCCTCCGTCGTCCCCTTCTCTTCCTGCCTTCAATCTTTCCCAGCATCAGGGTCTTTCCAAACGAGTCAGCTCTTCACATCAGGTGGCCAAAGTATTGGAGTTTCAGCTTCAGCATCAGTCCTGCCAATGAATATTCAGGACTGATCTCCTTTAGGATGGACTGGTTGGATCTCCTTGCAGTCCAAGGGACTCTCAAGAGTCTTCTCCAACACCACAGTTCAAAAGCATCAATTCTTCTATGCTCAGCTTTCTTTATAGTCCAACTCTCACATCCGTACATGACTGCTGGAAAAACCACAGCTTTGACTAGATGGACCATTGTTGGCAAAGTAATGTCTCTGCTTTTTAATATGCTGTCTAGGTTGGTCATAACTTTCCTTCCAAGGAGTAAGCATCTTTTAATTTCATGGCTGCAGTCACCATCTGCAGTGATTTTGGAGCCCCCCAGAAATGAAGTCTGCCCCTGTTTCCACTGTTTCTCCATCTATTTCCATGAAATGATGGGGCCAGATGCCATGATCTTTGTTTTCTGAATGAGGGTAGCTCACAGTCCAGGAATCTTCAGCAGAGTTGGGCTAAATCTACCCTTGGGGGACTCCTCCTGAACCACACCCCAGCCTGAGGACCCAGCTTCCTTGTCCAACTTCTGCTCCTTTACCTGCTTCCCAGGTGGCAGCAGTGGTAAAGAACCCACATGCCAATGCAAGAGACATAAAAGACATGGATTCAATCCCTGGGTCTAGAAGATCCCCTGGAGAAGGAAATGGCAACCCACTTCAGTATTCTTGCCTGGGAAATCCCATGGACAGAGGAGCCTGATGGGCTATACAGTCCATGGGGTCACCATGAGTTGGACTTGAATTAGCAACTAAACAATAACAAAGCAATATTGTTGGGGGTTGGGGGATTTTAAAAACCAGCCTTAAGATCACAGATTTCTATCACCCCTTTCCCCTGCTCCAACCCCCGCCCTGACTCTTCCGAAAAGGCCTGGATAGAAAATATATCTGAGGTCTCATGGCTCTTCTGATTTCAACTTTATAACTTGACAACTTCCACTTTTTCCCTAGTTATATGTGATTTTTAACTTCTTACCCTCTGTCCTCCTAAAGAAGCCAGGTGAGAATTTTTATAGAAATGTTCTTTGTACACATATAAAAAGTTCAGAGAAAAGTGAACGCTGAGCTTTTCTGGTTGTCAGGAAATGGTATCTACTTTATAAAACCAAACTCAATACATTATGGGTCATAAGAAAGAGTCCCACAAAGATACTGTGCAAAATTCTTCTCAAGAGGACTGCCCTGGTGGTCCAGTGGTTAAGACTCCAGGCTCCCAGTACAGAGGGTGGGGTTTCGATCCCTGGTCAAGAAGCTAAGATCCCATAAGCCTCTCAGTACAGCCAAAAAAGAGAGAATGAAATCTTGCCATTTGAGACAACCTTGATGGACCTTGAGGGCATTATGCTAAACAAAATGTCAGAGGAAGACAAATAACCCATGATTTCACAGAGATGTGAAATCCAAAAAACAAAACAAACATGCAAAGAAGAAACACACACTCATAGTTAGAACAGATTGGTGGTTACCAAAGAGGAGGGGTAGCAGGGTAGGCAGGATGTAGAAAAGGGTGAAGGGGATCAAGGGTACAAACTTCCAGTTATAAAATAAATAAGTCATGGGGATGTAATGCACGGCATGGACTACAGCCAATAATATTGTATTGACTTTGTATGGTGGCAGATGGTAACCAGACTTACTGTGGTGATCGTTTCACAGTGTATACAAATGTCAAATTACTATGTTGTATACATGAAACTAACATAATATTGTATGTCAATTGCACTTCAACTTCAAAAAGCCCATTAAATCATCGGAATTTATGTATCCATTCATATAAGTGTGAATATTGCATATCTCATGTACTATAACTGTGAATATTTTATACTGTGTGGGCTTCCCAGGTGATGCTAGTGGTAAAGAACCTACCAGCCAATGTGGGAGATGTAAGAGATCCCTGGGTCAGGAAGATTTCCTGAAGGAGGGCATGGCAACCCACTCCAGGACTCTTGCCTGGAGAATCCCGTGGACAGAGAGCCTGGGTCCATAGGGTCACAAAGAGTCAGACACAACTGAAACGACTTAGCAGCAGCAGCATACACACACACACACACACATATATATAAAACAAGCAAATAAATGGAGAAGGGAAAGTTCCGCTTACAATGGAATGTCAGTAGAAGGCAGAAGGAATTATAGAAATAGAGAACCATTATTGGAGAAACACCATAGAGGTGGTTGACCAGAAGGAAGTCATTGGTGGAGACTTGGGCTGGTGGGAACAGGGTATTGATGTGGCCTCCTCACAATATCCTCCTCAGTTACTAAGGGAAAATGGACACTTGGCGTTGAGAAACATCTCCCATGGTGAGACAGCTGACACCTGCTCAGTGTACAACATCATTTCTATAGGATTCCTGCTGAGAATACATGGCCGGAGTCTGGACAGGAGAAGGTATCAGACAGACCCAGGGCAGGGCCACCCTACAGAACAAAAGACCAATACACTTTCCACTCAAGGTCCTGAAAGAGAGGGAAAGACTGAAGAGCCATTCCAGATTAAGGCACTGGAGGGTCTTCCCTGGCAGTCCAGTGGCTAAGACTCCACACTCCCAACACTGAGGGCCTGGGTTTGATCCCTAGTCAGGGAAAGAGATCTCTCAAGTCACAACCAAAGATCCCACATGCTGCAACTAAGACTTGGCACAGCCAGATAATAAATAAATAAATAAAGATATTTTTAAAAAGCCACAAGACACTGGAGACACTTGACCACTAAATGCACCACAGGGCCCTGAAACATATGCAGGACAAGAAAAGAAGTGACATCTCTGGGACAGTTTGCAAAATGAGAATGAAGTCTATGGATGAAATGATGATGCATGTGACTTGAATGGCTGTATGCTGGTTGTATAGGGCTGTCCTTGCTGTGGCGAAATACATGAGGGGTGATGGCGCAGTAGGACTACAACCTATTCTCAAGTGGCTCAGAAAATGACTTCATAGGAATTATTTATCTATGTGCATTATGTGTGAATAAACTACATGGAGAGAGAGACAGCAAGACAAAGGGCCTGCACATATAAAATATTAATAATTTGGGAATCTGAAAAAGATATAAGGTTTTTTGTACTGTTCTTACAATTTCTATAGAGTTTAAAATTATTTTGAAATACATAATTTTTAAAATATAGGATCTAGGCAGGACTTGAGGTGACCAAGAGAGGAACTAGAATGAAGAAAGAAAAAAGAAACGCAATGAGAGGTGAAGAGAAGAAAGCAATAAAGCCATATATGACCTTCTCCTCCTTGTTCCTTTTTAAATAAGTTGTTTGTCTACAAATAACAAGTGCTGGGTATGGAGAAAAGGAAACCCTCTTATACTCTTGGTGGGAATATAAACTGGTACAGCCACTATGGAGAACGGTATGGAGATTCCCGAAAAAACTAAAAGTAGAGTTAGCTATGATCCAGCAATCCCACCCCTGGGGAAATATTCAGAGAAACCTATAATTTTAAAAGATGCTTGCCCCCAGGTGTTTATAGCAGCACTAATTACCATAGCCAAGATATGCAAGGAACCTAAGTCTCCATCAACTGATGAATGGATAAAGAAGCTATGGTACATAGATACAATAGAATATTACTCAGCCACAAAAAAGTATGCAACTTTCCATTTATAGCAACATGGATGGACCTGGAGATTATCATACTAAGTGAAGTAAATTAGACAGAGAAAGTCAACTATTAAATCACTCACATGTGAAATCTAAAGAATAGTTCAAATTAACAGATTTACAAAACAGAAACAGACTCCCATACATAGAAAACAAAGTAATGGTTACTAACAGGAAAGGAGGGGGAGGAGGAAGAGGGATAAACTGGCAGTATGGGATTAACAGACACACACTACCATACATAAAATAGACAAACAAGGATTTACAGTATAGCACAGGGAAACATATTCACTATCTTGTAATAAACAACAGTGGAAAAGAATTTTTTAAAAATATAGATATACACATATATATGTATGAGTGAAAGTCGCTCAGTCATGTCCAACTCTTTGCGACCCATGGACTGTACAGTCCATGAAATTCTCCAGGCCAGAATACTGGAGTGGGTAACCTTTCCCTTCTCCAGGGGATCTTCCCAACCCAGGGATCAAACCCAGGTCTCCTGCATTGCAGGCAGATTCTTTACCAGCTGAGCCACCAAGGAAACCATATACATGTATGTATAACCAGATCATTTCACTGTACACCTAAAACCAACCCAATATTGTAAAGCAACTATACTTCAACAACAACAACAAAAAAATTTTAAGCCAGGTGGCAAAGGAAAAAACAAAATAGATGGCTTGGAAAATATCTGGAATATAATTCCAACTGGCTCCCTCGCTGCCAAACCCAACTCTGTTTTCACATTGTAAAGTAAGACAAGCAAAGGTCTGTTGTCAGATGGACCTGTATGCAGACACTGCTGCAGCACTTACAGGTCTACTCCCGGGTACATCAGGGGCTTCCCTGCTGGCTCAGATGGTAAAGAATCTGCCTGCAATGCAGGAGACCCAGTTCAATCCCTGGGTCAGGAAGATCCCCTGGAGGAGGAAACGGCAACGCACTTCAGTATTCTTGCCTGGAGAATCCCATGGACAGAGAAGCCTGGTCAGCTACAGTCCATGGTATCCCAAAGAGCTGGACATTGCAGAGCGACTAACACTTTCACCTGGGCGCAAGAGCTACCTTCTAAACCTCAGTCTTCTCATGTGTATAATGGGGATGGGATGATCACATCTATTCACAGATGGTTGTGCAGATTAGGGAGACCACTAGGAAAACTCACTATTATTGTGGATTTACACCATGCATCAGGGAGGTTCTGATTCCTGCAAGCTTAACTTTCATCCGAGTTTGTCGCTTAACAGTTCATGTTTAAAGTACAGTTTGTGCTCTGAAACAATCCCCAAACTGTTGCAGTTAGACATCAGGATTGTTCTATGCAGAAGATGGGATAAAAGGAACTTCAGGCACATTTATGATTCCAATACCCGGGGAGACGCCCACTGTATCAACAAATGCATAACTTGCTGAATGTTATTTATTTACCCCATGCTTGGCAGGATGTGTGCAGCAAAATTACCTCCATCCACTTCTGAAACAGGTACTCATCAGTCACAGTCCTTCTATTATACCCTGAAATTTATGACATCTCAAATAAAATGTCTGCTTCTGACACTGGCTGGCCTTATGATAGTGTTTCCATATTGACCAATATTGACTAGTCAGGTTTTCTTTTGACTGTGAGCCCCTCAAATTCCATCTTGGTAACCCACAGAGGTAGTCAGCCATGGATCCAGAATTTCCATATCGTAGAGGAAGAGATTGAAAGGAGAACACTCAGGAACTTGCCTTGAAAAAGTGTTTTTCAGAGCAAGCCCTTTTTTTCCTGCATGCTAAGTTGATGTGAGAGTTGGACTGTGAAGAAAGCTGAGCGCTGAAGAATTGATGCTTTTGAACTGTGGTGTTGGAGAAGACTCTTGAGAGTCCCTTGGACTGCAAGGAGTTCAACCAGTCCATCCTAAAGGAGATCAGTCCTGGATGTTCATTGCAAGGACTGATGCTGAAGCTGAAACGCCAATACTTTGGCCACCTCATTGGAAAAGACCCTAATGCTGGGAGGGATTGAGGGCAGGAGGAGAAGGGGACGACAGAGGATGAGATGGCTGGATGGCATCACCGATTCGAAGGATGTGAGTTTGGGTATACTCCAGGAGTTGGTAATGGACAGGGAGGCCTGGCGTGCTGCGATTCATGGGGTCGCAGAGTCGGACACGACTGAGCTACTGAACTGAACTGAACTGAAGTCGCTTTAGTCGTGTCCGACTCTATGCAACACTATGGACTGTAGCCCATCAGGCTGGGATTGACTGAAGGGTCAGGCTGGCTGGGATTAATGGGGAAGAAGTCTGAGGAGGGGGCAAAGTTGGCAGACCCAGGGCTCATTGTTGCTTTTTGCTAATTGAAGACAAAAAGAATGTATCTGATTCATGTTGTTGTATAGCACAAACCAACACAACATTGTAAAGCAATTATACTCCAATTTTTTTAAATTAAAAATTTTAAAAAGAAAGGTAAATGTTCCTTCAGATCCTCTTGCTGAGGTAGATGATTAAAGTGGTCATGGGGAACTCTCTCAGTATTTAAAAAATTGATGACACCTCCCCAAATCGTCTAAATGACTGAGTCACCCCCAAATTCCCAGGTTCAGCCCTTTATTTTTCCCAGGGACTGCGAATAGCCTTGACTTGCCAGTCCCTCTGATGATCTTTCCTGCAAGAATGGAAGCAGGAAAAGCAGGATTTGGAGGTTTGGGCCAGTGGACCCCAAGGCAGGGCCTTCTGAAGGCCACCCTACATCCACAGCTCTGGATGCCATTGAGCCCATGGCCAGACCTCTTGAAGGAACAAAAACGTTTGAAGCTCAGAACATTCTCTCCCATCCACAGAAGCCATCCCATAGATCTGAAACATGTAACTAAGTGATCATGAATCACGAGAAACAGGTTTGGCGGGCAGTCTTTCCACCCACCTGCCATTAACCTGTGTGGCAGATGTCGGGAGGTGAGAACGCTGGGCTCTGAGTGCCAGGAATGCCTCTCGCTAGGACTGGAGGACGGCAAGGTGAAAAGAGAGATTTAGGCAATGCAAGCTCTCTCTTACTCTCTTTTCTTTCTTCCTTGGATTTTTCTCTATCTTGAGTAAAATTCGGTTTTTAGAAGATCAAGCCAGGTTGTAAACACAGTCTTTAAAAACCTTTGCACTGCTTTTACTGCAGAATTTATGATTTGTTTACATTTGAGGCGAGGAGCGGGTGCGCGGGGGTAATCCCGAGGCCTCCAGGAGACTGCTCAAAAGAAAAAAGGGAATGTGGGACACACGAATAAAAATACTTCTTTGTTCCAGCCTTGATTTGTAGGTGCAGAATTCCCCCAGGGAGAGAGGTCATGCCCTAAGGAAATTGGCCCAACCAGTCCTTTGTCACCATGAGAATCAGCCCCTGAGATTGCGAGAGAAACTTCCAGAAATCCACAGATTTCGGCATTCAGAAAGCGCATGTGATGAAAGCTAAGACAGGTGCCTCAGGTGTGTCTTCTGGGAACTACAGGACTATGGCCAGCTGGGCCTGGGATCCTCCCTGAGTGGAAACACAGTGCAGTGGAGTCCAGGACCACACATCGGACACCCAAAATGAGAACCTTCCAAGCAGAAACTCAGGCAATGAATGGGCCTTTTGGTGAAGACTTTCAAAAATCAGAGGTCAAAGAGAATGGCTTAGTAGGAATCAAATAATCCAAGAGTTTTTTCTACATTAACCACAGAAGATTTAAATTCCTCCCCCAGAGTTGGAGAAGGAAATGGCAACCCACTCCAGTATTCTTGCCTAGGAAATCCCATGGACACAGGAGCCCGGCGGGCTTGGAATTGCAAAGAGTCAGACACATTAGGTGACTAAATAACAACCCAGAGTTACACAAGGATTCGTCATCTCAGTAATGGAGGTTTTAATATAAGTGAATCCACCAAGGAAGTTGGGGATTGAAAAGACCTGTGTTCTAATGAGAGCTCATACCTGCTGGTTATATGACTTCCAGGAAACTACACGCTGGGTTTTACCAGCAATATGGGGACACCTAGCAGCTGCCTCTCCAAGCTATAGCAACAATAAGAGTGCATGTGAAAGTACTAGAAAATGTTAGCCCTGTAAAATGTAAAATACTTTATTATTCGTAATGATGATAATGGGGATGATAAATAGTTTTTCTGTTGTTTCGGAGTTTTTTTAGATTTTTTTTTTTTATGTGAACTATTTTCAGAGTCTTTATTGAATCTGTTACAATATTGTTTGTGTTTTAGGTTTTGGCTTTTTGGCCACAGGTATGTAGGATCTTAGTTCCTCGACAAGGATTGAACCTGCATGACCTGCATTGGAAGGCAAAGTCTTAACCACTGGAGTGCCAGGGAAGTCCCTGATAAGTACTCCTGAAATAAACTGTCAGTCCCTACTTTAGAACAAATGTGGTTTAGAAAAAGAGAAATGTTCCTCTTTTCTTAATAGGCCACCCAGGAGAACAGTGGCAGCTTCTCAGGTCAGCCTCACCTGTACGAGTGCCCAACTCAAAGTGAGTTTGAGACTTCTTTTTTCAGTGGGAGTGTTAAGGTCACAGCTGGGAGTGGGGTCAGGAAACCTGGGTTCTATTCCTAGGTCATCACTGTCTCTGAAATCTCTGGGAAAGTTTTGACCCCTTTGGACCTCCAATGTTTAGGTCCCAGATGACCCATAGTTTTCCTAAGTCTTTTCCAGTCCTAAATTCCTACAACTCTCTATCAGGTAACAATAATAAATAGTTGACTTCAGGATAGTTTGTTGTTTTTTTTTTCCCAGTATAAGTCGTGTTAAGTAACAAAAGGGATTAAGTTGAGATGGATTGTGAATCAACATCAAGCAAGAATTAACTTGGGTTTTGCTGAAAAGATTTCTTTTTTTAATTACTGTAAGACTCATATCTACACCAGGCTTGTCAGCCATTCTTACTGTGTGAAAGACAAGATTAAAAATCTTTAATCATTGATTTAAGGAATTTGAGTAATACTATTTGACTTTTTCCCAGGCATCCTCAATGTTTAAGAGAAAATGTGTCAATATTTGGATTCAACAAAAGAAAGATGCAAGAACTTAAGTGCCCTGTTGTTTACTGAGATAGCCGCCATTTCAGAAAAGAGGTATATCTTATGGCCAGCATAAGCTGTCCCTGGTGTCAAGCAGGAAGAAATAGAGCGGGAAGCAATTGGAATCCATGTAGACTCTAAATTCCTTAAGTCTTCTTTGCATCTAAAGTATGTTACCTAAAGTGCATTGGGTTAGGTCACATGAGTATGGAGGGAGCCTGCTATTCAGAGGTTTAGGTTGTACCATGTAAGTCCACAATATAAAGGAGATCATGTGAGGGAGAAACTATCAATACGAAGCTATATAAAAGGAAATTCCCTGATGGCCCAGTGGTTAAGAACTTGCTTTGCCGTGCAGACAATTTGGGTTCGAACCCTTGGTCAAGGAACTAAGATCCCACATACTCTCTTTGATCTGGATTTACAGCCCACCAAACTTTTGGGAATTGAAATTTCCAAGCAAACCTGAGAAAACATAATGATACATGACTTTTGAAACATTTTCAATCCATCAGAGTTTCCTGTTGTCTAATTTCTGGAAAGTTGCATCATTAGTTCATGAGTTCATTCATTCATTTGTGCCTAATAAGCCAGGGCTAGTCTATGGAAGGTGCAAGCTGGAGGAAGGGCCTGGCTAGTCCATCCCAACTTTGGTTGACTGTGAACTCTATTTTAGGATGGCAGGGTGGTAAGGGATCTCTTCTGCACTAGGCTCCTATTCTCTGACATGAATGGGGAAAATCAGTAAGGCCAGGGCCATCAAGGTGTCATATTCCCTGAGAATAAGAGGATTCAGTAGGACCATCAGGGAAAGAATGCTAACAATGTAAAATTCACTTTCTGGCCCCCAAAGACACCTTCATGAATTTCTTTAAAAAAAAAAAAAGTTATGTAGAATGGACTGAAGGGTTTTGTCTGCCTGTGGCACTGCTGAAAAAGTGCCTGACCCTTAGGGGATGTTCAAAACTGGATGTTGAGTGTGGACACTCAAAACACTTAAAACAGAGCTATTAAAAAGGTTAAGTTTCACCTTGTTCTTGGAACTTGATTTATTAACACAAGGCCTCAGACTCACCCACGTTATGGATTCATCAGATATTAAGGCTACAAGGAGCCTTATTGACTACAGTTCCCTTATCTTACAGACAAGGTATCTGAGGCCCAAGCTCCCTACAGTGTCTGGAACAAGATCCCTGGCCAGGGAGTCAGTAACAGATGCCAGGCCTCCTGCCTCTCTGCTCTTTAGCCAGAAGTTCATTTGTAAACCTCTGCAAGCAAGCGGTGCAGTGTGCTGGTGAGGACCACGGGCTCTGAGTGAATCTGGGATTCACCCCAGCTAGTTATATGACCTGAATATTTCTGAGCCTTAATTCTTCATCAGCAGAGTGGAGATCTTGATAGTACCTACCACATTACACTGCTGTAAGTTATAAATAAGGGAAAACATGTCATCCCATTGCTCCCTGAGGAACTAAGAGGAGAAAGACGATTCTTGGTAATTCCCTGGTGGTCCAGTAGTTAGGGCTCTACACTTCTACTGAAAGGGGCAGAGGTGCGACCCCTGGTCAGGGGACTAGGATCCCACAAGCCGCTTGGTGTAGCCAAAAAAAACAGGATGATTCTCTTGTATATACATGCTATAGTGTACATCTGACCCCAGACAGACCAAGGAACATCCGTGCTCTTTCTACGTGAGAAGAAATCATAACCACCATCAGAAGCATCATCTGAGGGACATCAGAACCAATCTCTGCTGGTGAACGGTGCCCACTCTTGGGCATCCACCCAGCCACTGAGGAGGGGACCCGAGAGGCTGGGGTCAGGGGAGGATGGAAGTGTCTAGGTCTCTCCAGGACCCCTGCTGCAGAAGACTGTTTGGAAGAGGGAAAATGATACAAAGAAATGATAAAAAGGCAAACTGGAGTGTCAGAGCATAACCACAGGATGTGCTCAAATTCCAACACTAACACAAAAGGATTAATAATATAATGTAAACTTGACACGGCATCTAAGAGAAGTGCTCCTGGGGCTTCCCAGGAGGAAGGGATTTCCAGGGCATTTGACTGCGGCAAGTTTAAAAATCTTTATTGAATATTTTTATGCAACCTTCTCACCTGCTGTTTCCCCCTCGGCCACCCCAAGCATTTCTGTGTCTGCTCCTACCCCAGGAATGCCTGATCCATGGGCTCCACTCTTTATTGGATTTTTCCTCTTTTGACCCCCAACTTCCAATTCTCCTTACCTCCACTGTGTAGAGCTGGTCCATACCCACCACCTCATATTCTAAACCCGGTGCATTTCCAAAGATAGCACCAGCAAGATGCCATCTAATGACACCCAGCATCAGACGGCAGCTGTGGTTATAGACAGCAAAAAATGACTGCCCCAGTGGCACTAGTGGTAAAGAACTGCCTGCCAAAGCAGGAGACGTAAGAAATGCAGGTTCAATCCCTGGGTCAGGAAGATCCCCTGGAGGAGGGCCTGGCAACCCACTCCAGTATTCTTGCCTGGAGAATCCCATGGACAGAGAAGCCTGGTGGGCTACGGTCCTTAGGGTCACAAAGAGTCGGACATGACTGAAGCGACTCAGCATGAAGCACACACATCTTAACATATTGCTTGTATCCTATAGTGAACATGCTTACTGGTCAACCCAGTAGCCACTTGACCCCTTTTCTTTCTTTTTTAAAATTTTTTCTGTTGAAGTATAGTTGAATTACAATGTTGTGTTAATTACCACTGTACAGCAAAGCAACTCAGTTATATATATATATATAAAATACTTTTTCCTTTTCTGTTCCTTTATGGTTTATAAGAAGTTATTGAATATAGTTCCCTGTGCTATGCAGTAGGACCTTGTTTATCCATCCCATATATACTAGTTTGCATCTGTTAATCCCAAACTCCCAATCCAACCCTCCCTCACCCCCGCTCCCACTTGGTAACCAGCAGTCTATTCTCTATGTCCCTGATTCTGTTTATGTTTCATAGATTGGTTCATTTGTGTCATCTTAGATTCCACATATAAATAGTATCATATGGTATTTGTCTTTCTGTCTGACTTACTTACTTCACTTACCATGATAATCTCTAGCCGCATGCATGTTGCTGCAAATGGCATTATTTTGTTCTTTTTGTGAGTAATATTCCATTGTATATACGAACTACATCTTCTTTATCTATTCATTTGTCGGTGGACATTTAGGCTGTTTCCAGTTGACTTCTTTTCAGTAGAATCTATATTCCCCTTCTGGTATCTTCCATGAAGGCCTACTTTTTGATGGAAGCTGACCTTTATCCCAGCTCCAGGGGTGAACCTATTAATGTGAGCCAGGTGGACCACTCCCATCACTGTTTACCAAATGCTTGGTTCAGGAATGGGTGTGTAACTAATTAGACCAATGAGAAGTGACAGGAGACTTTCCGAGAGTTTCTGGGAAAGGAATTCCCTTGCTCCTCTGAGAGAGCTATGAGAGAGATGACAGCTCTCCCCTACTGGACACAAAGGAGGAGCCTACTACCAGCTGCCATTCTACAGCCCACGACGAAACAGCTTTGGGATTGGCAAGGAGAAATGACTGGAAAAACCTGGGTCTTAAAGTTTTTGAGTCTCTAGATCTCTAGCCTAAAACCAGTCCTACCTCCGACAGCTTATTACGTGACCATCTACTTGGTTAAGCCAGTTTCAGTCGAGGTGTTGATTTCTCACAGTCAAAAGCATCCTGAGATAGGCTCCATTGTTTCCTAGGTACTGATCTTAATATTCAAATAGACCACAAATTCTTGAAGCACACAGGCTTAGACTGCTTTCGTATTCCCCACAGTTCTTGGGACAACACTGCATATACGGCAGAAGTTGGAGTGTTCAACAAGGGGCTGGTTTGTTGTTATAAGATCCTTGAAGCAAGAGTCCTTGGTTTTTGTACATTCACTCTGAAGTGTTAGTTGGAATTCAGACACACCTCAATAAACAATTCTTAGTTAATGAAAATAATGGCTCTGGATATTTTGAAATGTCAACCATTTGGAAGTCATGATTGTAAATTATAACTCTGAACCTTTTTCTCTAGCACATCCTCCATATTTCTAAGAATCAACTTCCACACTGGCAGGATCTGGCCAAAGCCGCAAA